>NW_027460302.1:626666-940000 GCF_050947875.1 Dermacentor variabilis | reverse complement strand
GGTCGACTCCTCGAGCCCGCCGCTAGGAATTTCGCGTGTCGACACCTCGGACTGCGCGAATAAGCGTATCGAGAGTCGACTCCTCGAGGCCGCGGCTAGGCATTGCGCGCGTCGGCACCTCGGACTGCACGAATAAGCGCATCGAGGGTCGACTCCTCGAGCCCGCGGCCAGGAATTTCGCGTGTCGACACCTCGAACTGCGCGAATAAGCGCATCGAGGGTTGACTGCTCGAGCCCGACGCTAGGCATTTCGCGCGTCGGGACCTCGGACTGCTCGAATAAGCGCATCGAGGATCGAATCCTCGAGCCCGCGGCTAGCCATTTCGCGCGTCGGCACCTCGAACTGCGCGAATAAGCGCATCGAGGGTGGAGTTCTCCAGCCCGCGGCTACACATATCGCGCGTCGGCACCTCGGACTGCGCGAATAAGCGCATCGAGGGTTGACTCCTCGAGCCCGCGGCTAGGCATTTCGCGCGGCGACACCTCGGACTGCGCGAATAAGTGCATCGAGGGTCGACTCCTCGAGCCCGCGGCCAGGAATTTCGCGCGTCGACACCTCGGACTGCGCGAATAACCGCATCGAGGGTCGGCTCCTCGAGGCCGCGGCTACGAATTTGGCGCGTCGACACCTCGGACTGCGCGAATAAGCGCATCGAGGGTCGACTCCTCGAGCCCGCGGCAGGGCATTTCGCGTGTCGACACCTCGGACTGCGCGAATAAGCGCATCGAGGGTTGACTGCTCGAGCCCGAGGCTAGGCATTTCCCGCGTAGGAACCTCGGACTGCGCGAATAAGCGCATCGAGGGTCGAATCCTCGAGCCCGCGGCTAGGCATTTCGCGCGTCGGCACCTCGAACTGCGCGAATAAACGCATCGAGGGTAGAGTTCTCCAGCCCGCGGCTAGCCATATCGCGCGTCGGCACCTCGGACTGCGCGAATAAGCGCATCGAGGGTTGACTCCTCGATCCAGCAGCTAGGCATTTCGCGCGTTGGCACCTCGGACTGCGCGAATAAGCGCATCGAGGGTCGACTCCTCGATCCCGCGGCAAGGATTTTTCGCGCGTCGACACCTCGGACTGCGCGAATAAGCGCATCGAGGGTCGAC
The DNA here is from genome assembly GCF_050947875.1 of Dermacentor variabilis. Lineage (NCBI taxonomy): Eukaryota > Metazoa > Arthropoda > Arachnida > Ixodida > Ixodidae > Dermacentor > Dermacentor variabilis. Next base: position 938,897 of record NW_027460302.1, on the reverse strand, counting down.
TCCTCGAGGCCGCGGCTACGAATTTCGCGCGTCGACAACTCGGACTGCACGAATCAGCGTATCGAGGGTCGACTCCTCGAGCCCGCGGCAGGGCATTTCACGCGTCGGCACCTCGGACTGCGCGAATAAGCGCATCGAGGGTCGACTCCTCGAGCCCGCGGCTAGGAATTTCGCGTGTCGACACGTCGGACTGCGCGAATAAGCGTATCGAGGGTCGACTCCTCGAGGCCGCGGCTAGGCATTGCGCGCGTCGGCACCTCGGACTGCGCGAATTAGCGCATCAAGGGTCGACTCCTCGAGTCCGCGGCCAGGAATTTCGCGTGTCGACACCTCGGACTGCGCGAATAAGCGCATCGAGGGTTGACTGCTCGAGCCCGAGGCTAGGCATTTCGCGCGTCGCGACCTCGGGCTGCGCGAATAAGCGCATCGACGGTCGAATCCTCGAACCCGCGGCTAGGCATTTCGCGCGTCGGCACCTCGAACTGCGCGAATAAGCGCATCGAGGGTGGAGTTCTCCAGCCCGCGGCTAGGCATATCGCTCGTCGGCACCTCGGACTGCGCGAATAAGCGCATCGAGGGTTGACTCCTCGAGCCCGCGGCTAGGCATTTCGCGCGGCGACACCTCGGACTGCGCGAATAAGTGCATCGAGGGTCGACTCCTCGAGCCCGCGGCCAGGAATTTCGCGCGTCGACACCTCGGACTGCGCGAATAAGCGCATCGAGGGTCGACTCCTCGAGGCCGCGGCGGCGAATTTCGCGCGTCGGCACTTCGGCTTGCGCGAATAGGCGCATCGAAGGTTGACTCCTCGAGCCCGCGGCTTGGCATATCGCGCGTCGCCACCTCGGACTGCACGAATAAGCGCATCGAGGGTCGACTCCTCGAGCCCGCGGCTAGGAATTTGGCGTGTCGAAACCTCGGACTGCGCGAATAAGCGCATCGAGGGTCGACTCCTCGAGCCCGCGGCTAGGAATTTCGCGCGTCGACACGTCGCACTGCGCGAATAAGCGCATCCAGGGTCGACTCCTCGAGCCCGCGGCTAGGCATTTCGCGCGCCGGCACCTCGGACTGCGCGAATAAGCGCATCGAGAGTTGACTCCTCGAGCCCGCGGCTACAAATTTCGCGCGTCGACACCTCGGACTGCGCGAATATGCGCATTGAGGGTCGACTCCTTGAGGCCGCCGCTACGAATTTCACTTGTCGACACCTCGGACTGCGGGAATAAGCGCTTCGAGGGTCGACTCCTTGAGCCCGCCGCTACGCAATTCGCGCGTCGGCAACTCGGACTGCGCGAATAAGCGCACCGACGTTCGACTCCTCGAGCTCGCGGCTAGGAATTTCGCGTGTCGGCCCCTCGGACTTTGCGAATAAGCGCATCGTGGGTCGACTCCTCGAGCCCGCGGCTAGGAACATCGCGTATCGTCACCTCGGACTGCGCGAATAAGTGCATCGAGGGTTGACTGCTCGAGCCCGCGGCTAGGCATTTCGCGCGGCGACACCTCGGACTGCGCGAATAAGTGCATCGAGGGTCGACTCCTCGAGCCCGCGGCATGGCATTGCACGCGTCGGCACCTCGGACTGCGCGAATAAGCGCATCGAGGGTCGACTCCTCGAGCCCGCCGCTAGGAATTTCGCGTGTCGACACCTCGGACTGCGCGAATAAGCGTATCGAGGGTCGACTCCTCGAGCCCGCGGCTAGGAACTTCGCGTATCGTCACCTCGAACTGCGCGCGTATCGAGGGAGGACTTCTCGAGGCCGCGGCTTGGCATTTCGCGCGTCGGCACCAGGGACTGCGCGAATTAGCGCATCGCGGGTTGACTCCTCGAGCCCGCGGCTAGGCATATCGCGCGTCGGCACCTCGGACTGCGCGAATACGCGATTCGCGGGTCGACTCCTCGAGCCTGCGGCAAGGGATATCGCGCGTCGGCACCTCGGACTGCGCGAATAAGCGCATCGAGAGTCGACTCCTTGAGCTCGCGGCTACACAATTCGCGGGTCGGCAACTCGGACTGCACGAATCAGCGCATCGAGGGTCGACTCCTCGAGCCCGCGGCAGGGCATTTCACGCGTCGGCACCTCGGACTGCGCGAATAAGCGTATCGAGGGTCGACTCCTCGAGGCCGCGGCTAGGCATTGCGCACGGCGACACCTCGGACTGCGCGAATAAGTGCATCGAGGGTCGACTCCTCGAGCCCGCGGCCAGGAATTTCGCGCGTCGACACCTCGGACTGCGCGAATAAGCGCATCGAGGGTCGACTCCTCATGCCCGCGGGTAGGAACTTCGCGTATCGGCACCTCGGACTGCGCGAATAAGCGCATCGAGTGTCGATTCCTCGAGCCCGCAGCTAGGCATTTCGCGCGTCGGCGCCTCGGACTGCGCGAAGAAGCGCATCGCGGGTTGACTCCTCGAGCCCGCGGCTAGGCATTTCGAGTGTCGACACCTCTGACTGCGCGAATATACGCATTGAGGGTCGACTCCTCGAGGCCACAGCTACGAATTTCACTTGTCGACACCTCGGACTGCGGGAATAAGCGCTTCGAGGGTCGACTCCTTGATCCCGCCGCTACGCAATTCGCGCGTCGGCAACTGGGACTGCGCGAATAAGCGCACCGACGGTCGACTCCTCGAGCTCGCGGCTAGGAATTTCGCGTGTCGACACCTCGGACTGCGCGAATAAGCGCATCGAGGGTTGACTGCTCGAGCCCGCGGCTAGGCATATCGCGCGTCGGCACCTCGGACTGCGCGAATAAGCGCATCGAGGGTTGACTCCTCGAGCCCGCGGCTAGGCATTTCGCGCGGCGACACCTCGGACTGCGCGAATAAGTGCATCGAGGGTCGACTCCTCGAGCCCGCGGCCAGGAATTTCGCGCGTCGACACCTCGGACTGCGCGAATAACCGCATCGAGGGTCGGCTCCTCGAGGCCGCGGCTACGAATTTGGCGCGTCGGCACTTCGGCTTGCGTGAATAGGCGCATCGAAGGTTGACTCCTCGAGCCCACGGCTAGGCATATCGCGCGTCGCCACCTCGGAATGCGCGAATAAGCGCATCGAGGGTCGACTCCTCGAGCCCGCGGCTAGGAATTTGGCGTGTCGACACCTCGGACTGCGCGAATAAGCGCATCGAGGGTCGACTCCTCGAGCCCGCGGCAGGGCATTTCGCGTGTCGACACCTCGGACTGCGCGAATAAGCGCATCGAGGGTTGACTGCTCGAGCCCGAGGCTAGGCATTTCCCGCGTAGGAACCTCGGACTGCGCGAATAAGCGCATCGAGGGTCGAATCCTCGAGCCGGGGCTAGGCATTTCGCGCGTCGGCACCTCGAACTGCGCGAATAAACGCATCGAGGGTAGAGTTCTCCAGCCCGCGGCTAGCCATATCGCGCGTCGGCACCTCGGACTGCGCGAATAAGCGCATCGAGGGTTGACTCCTCGATCCAGCAGCTAGGCATTTCGCGCGTTGGCACCTCGGACTGCGCGAATAAGCGCATCGAGGGTCGACTCCTCGATCCTGCGGCAAGGATTTTTCGCGCGTCGACACCTCGGACTGCGCGAATAAGCGCATCGAGGATCGACTCCTCGAGGCCGCGGCTACGAATTTCGCGCGTCGACAACTCGGACTGCACGAATCAGCGTATCGAGGGTCGACTCCTCGAGCCCGCGGCAGGGCATTTCACGCGTCGGCACCTCGGACTGCGCGAATAAGCGCATCGAGGGTCGACTCCTCGAGCCCGCGGATAGGAATTTCGCGTGTCGAAACGTCGGACTGCGCGAATAAGCGTATCGAGGGTCGACTCCTCGAGGCCGCGGCTAGGCATTGCGCGCGTCGGCACCTCGGACTGCGCGAATTAGCGCATCAAGGGTCGACTCCTCGAGTCCGCGGCCAGGAATTTCGCGTGTCGACACCTCGGACTGCGCGAATAAGCGCATCGAGGGTTGACTGCACGAGCCCGAGGCTAGGCATTTCGCGCGCCGCGACCTCGGACTGCGCGAATAAGCGCATCGACGGTCGAATCCTCGAACCCGCGGCTAGGCATTTCGCGCGTCGGCACCTCGAACTGCGCGAATAAGCGCATCGAGGGTGGAGTTCTCTAGCCCGCGGCTAGGCATATCGCTCGTCGGCACCTCGGACTGCGCGAATAAGCGCATCGAGGGTTGACTCCTCGAGCCCGCGGCTAGGCATTTCGCGCGGCGACACCTCGGACTGCGCGAATAAGTGCATCGAGGGTCGACTCCTCGAGCCCGCGGCCAGGAATTTCGCGCGTCGACACCTCGGACTGCGCGAATAAGCGCATCGAGGGTCGACTCCTCGAGGCCGCGGCTACGAATTTCGCGCGTCGGCACTTCGGCTTGCGCGAATAAGCGCATCGAAGGTTGACTCCTCGAGCCCGCGGCTAGGCATATCGCGCGTCGCCACCTCGGACTGCGCGAATAAGCGCATCGAGGGTCGACTCCTCGAGCCCGCGGCTAGGAATTTGGCGTGTCGACACCTCGGACTGCGCGAATAAGCTCATCGAGGATCGACTCCTCGATCCTGCGGCAAGGATTTTTCGCGCGTCGACACCTCGGACTGCGCGAATAAGCGCATCGAGGATCGACTCCTCGAGGCCGCGGCTACGAATTTCGCGCGTCGACAACTCGGACTGCACGAATCAGCGTATCGAGGGTCGACTCCTCGAGCCCGCGGCAGGGCATTTCACGCGTCGGCACCTCGGACTGCGCGAATAAGCGCATCGAGGGTCGACTCCTCGAGCCCGCGGATAGGAATTTCGCGTGTCGAAACGTCGGACTGCGCGAATAAGCGTATCGAGGGTCGACTCCTCGAGGCCGCGGCTAGGCATTGCGCGCGTCGGCACCTCGGACTGCGCGAATAAGCGCATCGAGGGTCGACTCCTCGAGCCCGCGGCCAGGAATTTCGCGTGTCGACACCTCGAACTGCGCGAATAAGCGCATCGAGGGTCGACTCCTCGAGCCCGCGGCTAGGAATTTGGCGTGTCGACACCTCGGACTGCGCGAATAAGCTCATCGAGGATCGACTCCTCGATCCTGCGGCAAGGATTTTTCGCGCGTCGACACCTCGGACTGCGCGAATAAGCGCATCGAGGATCGACTCCTCGAGGCCGCGGCTACGAATTTCGCGCGTCGACAACTCGGACTGCATGAATCAGCGCATCGAGGGTCGACTCCTCGAGCCCGCGGCAGGGCATTTCACGCGTCGGCACCTCGAACTGCGCGAATAAGCGCATCGAGGGTCGACTCCTCGAGCCCGCCGCTAGGAATTTCGCGTGTCGACACCTCGGACTGCGCGAATAAGCGTATCGAGAGTCGACTCCTCGAGGCCGCGGCTAGGCATTGCGCGCGTCGGCACCTCGGACTGCACGAATAAGCGCATCGAGGGTCGACTCCTCGAGCCCGCGGCCAGGAATTTCGCGTGTCGACACCTCGAACTGCGCGAATAAGCGCATCGAGGGTTGACTGCTCGAGCCCGAGGCTAGGCATTTCGCGCGTCGGGACCTCGGACTGCTCGAATAAGCGCATCGAGGATCGAATCCTCGAGCCCGCGGCTAGCCATTTCGCGCGTCGGCACCTCGAACTGCGCGAATAAGCGCATCGAGGGTGGAGTTCTCCAGCCCGCGGCTACACATATCGCGCGTCGGCACCTCGGACTGCGCGAATAAGCGCATCGAGGGTTGACTCCTCGAGCCCGCGGCTAGGCATTTCGCGCGGCGACATCTCGGACTGCGCGAATAAGTGCATCGAGGGTCGACTCCTCGAGCCCGCGGCCAGGAATTTCGCGCGTCGACACCTCGGACTGCGCGAATAACCGCATCGAGGGTCGGCTCCTCGAGGCCGCGGCTACGAATTTGGCGCGTCGACACCTCGGACTGCGCGAATAAGCGCATCGAGGGTCGACTCCTCGAGCCCGCGGCTGGGCATTTCGCGTGTCGACACCTCGGACTGCGCGAATAAGCGCATCGAGGGTTGACTGCTCGAGCCCGAGGCTAGGCATTTCCCGCGTAGGAACCTCGGACTGCGCGAATAAGCGCATCGAGGGTCGAATCCTCGAGCCCGCGGCTAGGCATTTCGCGCGTCGGCACCTCGAACTGCGCGAATAAACGCATCGAGGGTAGAGTTCTCCAGCCCGCGGCTAGCCATATCGCGCGTCGGCACCTCGGACTGCGCGAATAAGCGCATCGAGGGTTGACTCCTCGATCCAGCAGCTAGGCATTTCGCGCGTTGGCACCTCGGACTGCGCGAATAAGCGCATCGAGGGTCGACTCCTCGATCCCGCGGCAAGGATTTTTCGCGCGTCGACACCTCGGACTGCGCGAATAAGCGCATCGAGGGTCGACTCCTCGAGGCCGCGGCTACGAATTTCGCGCGTCGACAACTCGGACTGCACGAATCAGCGTATCGAGGGTCGACTCCTCGAGCCCGCGGCAGGGCATTTCACGCGTCGGCACCTCGGACTGCGCGAATAAGCGCATCGAGGGTCGACTCCTCGAGCCCGCGGCTAGGAATTTCGCGTGTCGACACGTCGGACTGCGCGAATAAGCGTATCGAGGGTCGACTCCTCGAGGCCGCGGCTAGGCATTGCGCGCGTCGGCACCTCGGACTGCGCGAATTAGCGCATCAAGGGTCGACTCCTCGAGTCCGCGGCCAGGAATTTCGCGTGTCGACACCTCGGACTGCGCGAATAAGCGCATCGAGGGTTGACTGCTCGAGCCCGAGGCTAGGCATTTCGCGCGTCGCGACCTCGGGCTGCGCGAATAAGCGCATCGACGGTCGAATCCTCGAACCCGCGGCTAGGCATTTCGCGCGTCGGCACCTCGAACTGCGCGAATAAGCGCATCGAGGGTGGAGTTCTCCAGCCCGCGGCTAGGCATATCGCTCGTCGGCACCTCGGACTGCGCGAATAAGCGCATTGAGGGTTGACTCCTCGAGCCCGCGGCTAGGCATTTCGCGCGGCGACACCTCGGACTGCGCGAATAAGTGCATCGAGGGTCGACTCCTCGAGCCCGCGGCCAGGAATTTCGCGCGTCGACACCTCGGACTGCGCGAATAAGCGCATAGAGGGTCGACTCCTCGAGGCCGCGGCGGCGAATTTCGCGCGTCGGCACTTCGGCTTGCGCGAATAGGCGCATCGAAGGTTGACTCCTCGAGCCCGCGGCTTGGCATATCGCGCGTCGCCACCTCGGACTGCACGAATAAGCGCATCGAGGGTCGACTCCTCGAGCCCGCGGCTAGGAATTTGGCGTGTCGAAAGCTCGGACTGCGCGAATAAGCGCATCGAGGGTCGACTCCTCGAGCCCGCGGCTAGGAATTTCGCGCGTCGACACGTCGCACTGCGCGAATAAGCGCATCCAGGGTCGACTCCTCGAGCCCGCGGCTAGGCATTTCGCGCGCCGGCACCTCGGACTGCGCGAATAAGCGCATCGAGAGTTGACTCCTCGAGCCCGCGGCTACAAATTTCGCGCGTCGACACCTCGGACTGCGCGAATATGCGCATTGAGGGTCGACTCCTTGAGGCCGCCGCTACGAATTTCACTTGTCGACACCTCGGACTGCGGGAATAAGCGCTTCGAGGGTCGACTCCTTGAGCCCGCCGCTACGCAATTCGCGCGTCGGCAACTCGGACTGCGCGAATAAGCGCACCGACGTTCGACTCCTCGAGCTCGCGGCTAGGAATTTCGCGTGTCGGCCCCTCGGACTTTGCGAATAAGCGCATCGTGGGTCGACTCCTCGAGCCCGCGGCTAGGAACATCGCGTATCGTCACCTCGGACTGCGCGAATAAGTGCATCGAGGGTTGACTGCTCGAGCCCGCGGCTAGGCATTTCGCGCGGCGACACCTCGGACTGCGCGAATAAGTGCATCGAGGGTCGACTCCTCGAGCCCGCGGCATGGCATTGCACGCGTCGGCACCTCGGACTGCGCGAATATGCGCATCGAGGGTCGACTCCTCGAGCCCGCCGCTAGGAATTTCGCGTGTCGACACCTCGGACTGCGCGAATAAGCGTATCGAGGGTCGACTCCTCGAGCCCGCGGCTAGGAACTTCGCGTATCGTCACCTCGAACTGCGCGCGTATCGAGGGAGGACTTCTCGAGGCCGCGGCTTGGCATTTCGCGCGTCGGCACCAGGGACTGCGCGAATTAGCGCATCGCGGGTTGACTCCTCGAGCCCGCGGCTAGGCATATCGCGCGTCGGCACCTCGGACTGCGCGAATACGCGATTCGCGGGTCGACTCCTCGAGCCTGCGGCAAGGGATATCGCGCGTCGGCACCTCGGACTGCGCGAATAAGCGCATCGAGAGTCGACTCCTTGAGCTCGCGGCTACACAATTCGCGGGTCGGCAACTCGGACTGCACGAATCAGCGCATCGAGGGTCGACTCCTCGAGCCCGCGGCAGGGCATTTCACGCGTCGGCACCTCGGACTGCGCGAATAAGCGTATCGAGGGTCGACTCCTCGAGGCCGCGGCTAGGCATTGCGCACGGCGACACCTCGGACTGCGCGAATAAGTGCATCGAGGGTCGACTCCTCGAGCCCGCGGCCAGGAATTTCGCGCGTCGACACCTCGGACTGCGCGAATAAGCGCATCGAGGGTCGACTCCTCATGCCCGCGGGTAGGAACTTCGCGTATCGGCACCTCGGACTGCGCGAATAAGCGCATCGAGTGTCGATTCCTCGAGCCCGCAGCTAGGCATTTCGCGCGTCGGCGCCTCGGACTGCGCGAAGAAGCGCATCGCGGGTTGACTCCTCGAGCCCGCGGCTAGGCATTTCGAGTGTCGACACCTCTGACTGCGCGAATATACGCATTGAGGGTCGACTCCTCGAGGCCACAGCTACGAATTTCACTTGTCGACACCTCGGACTGCGGGAATAAGCGCTTCGAGGGTCGACTCCTTGATCCCGCCGCTACGCAATTCGCGCGTCGGCAACTGGGACTGCGCGAATAAGCGCACCGACGGTCGACTCCTCGAGCTCGCGGCTAGGAATTTCGCGTGTCGACACCTCGGACTGCGCGAATAAGCGCATCGAGGGTTGACTGCTCGAGCCCGCGGCTAGGCATATCGCGCGTCGGCACCTCGGACTGCGCGAATAAGCGCATCGAGGGTTGACTCCTCGAGCCCGCGGCTAGGCATTTCGCGCGGCGACACCTCGGACTGCGCGAATAAGTGCATCGAGGGTCGACTCCTCGAGCCCGCGGCCAGGAATTTCGCGCGTCGACACCTCGGACTGCGCGAATAACCGCATCGAGGGTCGGCTCCTCGAGGCCGCGGCTACGAATTTGGCGCGTCGGCACTTCGGCTTGCGTGAATAGGCGCATCGAAGGTTGACTCCTCGAGCCCACGGCTAGGCATATCGCGCGTCGCCACCTCGGAATGCGCGAATAAGCGCATCGAGGGTCGACTCCTCGAGCCCGCGGCTAGGAATTTGGCGTGTCGACACCTCGGACTGCGCGAATAAGCGCATCGAGGGTCGACTCCTCGAGCCCGCGGCAGGGCATTTCGCGTGTCGACACCTCGGACTGCGCGAATAAGCGCATCGAGGGTTGACTGCTCGAGCCCGAGGCTAGGCATTTCCCGCGTAGGAACCTCGGACTGCGCGAATAAGCGCATCGAGGGTCGAATCCTCGAGCCGGGGCTAGGCATTTCGCGCGTCGGCACCTCGAACTGCGCGAATAAACGCATCGAGGGTAGAGTTCTCCAGCCCGCGGCTAGCCATATCGCGCGTCGGCACCTCGGACTGCGCGAATAAGCGCATCGAGGGTTGACTCCTCGATCCAGCAGCTAGGCATTTCGCGCGTTGGCACCTCGGACTGCGCGAATAAGCGCATCGAGGGTCGACTCCTCGATCCTGCGGCAAGGATTTTTCGCGCGTCGACACCTCGGACTGCGCGAATAAGCGCATCGAGGATCGACTCCTCGAGGCCGCGGCTACGAATTTCGCGCGTCGACAACTCGGACTGCACGAATCAGCGTATCGAGGGTCGACTCCTCGAGCCCGCGGCAGGGCATTTCACGCGTCGGCACCTCGGACTGCGCGAATAAGCGCATCGAGGGTCGACTCCTCGAGCCCGCGGATAGGAATTTCGCGTGTCGAAACGTCGGACTGCGCGAATAAGCGTATCGAGGGTCGACTCCTCGAGGCCGCGGCTAGGCATTGCGCGCGTCGGCACCTCGGACTGCGCGAATTAGCGCATCAAGGGTCGACTCCTCGAGTCCGCGGCCAGGAATTTCGCGTGTCGACACCTCGGACTGCGCGAATAAGCGCATCGAGGGTTGATTGCACGAGCCCGAGGCTAGGCATTTCGCGCGCCGCGACCTCGGACTGCGCGAATAAGCGCATCGACGGTCGAATCCTCGAACCCGCGGCTAGGCATTTCGCGCGTCGGCACCTCGAACTGCGCGAATAAGCGCATCGAGGGTGGAGTTCTCTAGCCCGCGGCTAGGCATATCGCTCGTCGGCACCTCGGACTGCGCGAATAAGCGCATCGAGGGTTGACTCCTCGAGCCCGCGGCTAGGCATTTCGCGCGGCGACACCTCGGACTGCGCGAATAAGTGCATCGAGGGTCGACTCCTCGAGCCCGCGGCCAGGAATTTCGCGCGTCGACACCTCGGACTGCGCGAATAAGCGCATCGAGGGTCGACTCCTCGAGGCCGCGGCTACGAATTTCGCGCGTCGGCACTTCGGCTTGCGCGAATAAGCGCATCGAAGGTTGACTCCTCGAGCCCGCGGCTAGGCATATCGCGCGTCGCCACCTCGGACTGCGCGAATAAGCGCATCGAGGGTCGACTCCTCGAGCCCGCGGCTAGGAATTTGGCGTGTCGACACCTCGGACTGCGCGAATAAGCTCATCGAGGATCGACTCCTCGATCCTGCGGCAAGGATTTTTCGCGCGTCGACACCTCGGACTGCGCGAATAAGCGCATCGAGGATCGACTCCTCGAGGCCGCGGCTACGAATTTCGCGCGTCGACAACTCGGACTGCACGAATCAGCGTATCGAGGGTCGACTCCTCGAGCCCGCGGCAGGGCATTTCACGCGTCGGCACCTCGGACTGCGCGAATAAGCGCATCGAGGGTCGACTCCTCGAGCCCGCGGATAGGAATTTCGCGTGTCGAAACGTCGGACTGCGCGAATAAGCGTATCGAGGGTCGACTCCTCGAGGCCGCGGCTAGGCATTGCGCGCGTCGGCACCTCGGACTGCGCGAATTAGCGCATCAAGGGTCGACTCCTCGAGTCCGCGGCCAGGAATTTCGCGTGTCGACACCTCGGACTGCGCGAATAAGCGCATCGAGGGTTGACTGCTCGAGCCCGAGGCTAGGCATTTCGCGCGTCGCGACCTCGGACTGCGCGAATAAGCGCATCGACGGTCGAATCCTCGAACCCGCGGCTAGGCATTTCGCGCGTCGGCACCTCGAACTGCGCGAATAAGCGCATCGAGGGTGGAGTTCTCTAGCCCGCGGCTAGGCATATCGCTCGTCGGCACCTCGGACTGCGCGAATAAGCGCATCGAGGGTTGACTCCTCGAGCCCGCGGCTAGGCATTTCGCGCGGCGACACCTCGGACTGCGCGAATAAGTGCATCGAGGGTCGACTCCTCGAGCCCGCGGCCAGGAATTTCGCGCGTCGACACCTCGGACTGCGCGAATAAGCGCATCGAGGGTCGACTCCTCGAGGCCGCGGCTACGAATTTCGCGCGTCGGCACTTCGGCTTGCGCGAATAGGCGCATCGAAGGTTGACTCCTCGAGCCCGCGGCTAGGCATATCGCGCGTCGCCACCTCGGACTGCGCGAATAAGCGCATCGAGGGTCGACTCCTCGAGCCCGCGGCTAGGAATTTGGCGTGTCGACACCTCGGACTGCGCGAATAAGCGCATCGAGGGTCGACTCCTCGAGCCCGCGGCTAGGAATTTCGCGCGTCGACACGTCGCACTGCGCGAATAAGCGCATCCAGGGTCGACTCCTCGAGCCCGCGGCTAGGCATTTCGCGCGCCGGCACCTCGGACTGCGCGAATAAGCGCATCGAGGGTTGACTCCTCAAGCCCGCGGCTACAAATTTCGCGCTTCGACACCTTGGACTGCGCGAATATGCGCATTGAGGGTCGACTCCTTGAGGCTGCCGTTACGAATTTCACTTGTCGACACCTCGGACTGCGGGAATAAGCGCTTCGAGGGTCGACTCCTTGAGCCCGCCGCTACGCAATTCGCGCGTCGGCAACTCGGACTGCGCGAATAAGCGCACCGACGGTCGACTCCTCGAGCTCGCGGCTAGGAATTTCGCGTGTCGGCCCCTCGGACTTCGCGAATAAGCGCATCGTGGGTCGACTCCTCGAGCCCGCGGCTAGGAACTTCGCGTATCGTCACCTCGGACTGCGCGAATAAGTGCATCGAGGGTTGACTCCTCGAGCCCGCGGCTAGGCATTTCACGCGTCGGCACCTCGGACTGCGCGAATACGCGATTCGCGGGTCGACTCCTCGAGCCTGCGGCTAGGGATATCGCGCGTCGGCACCTCGGACTGCGCGAATAAGCGCATCGAGAGTCGACTCCTTGAGCCCGCGGGTACGAATTTCGCGCGTCGACACCTCGGACTGCGCGAATCAGCGCATCGAGGGTTGACTCCTGGAGCCCGTGGATAGGAATTTCGCGCGTCGACACCTCGCACTGCGCGAATAAGCGCATCCAGGGTCGACTCCTCGAGCCCGCGGCTAGGCATTTCGCGCACCGGCACCTCTGACTGCGCGAATAAGCGCATCGAGGGTTGACTCCTCGAGCCCGCGGCTACAAATTTCGCGCGTCGACACCTCGGACTGCGCGAATATACGCATTGAGGGTCGACTCCTCGAGGCCACAGCTACGAATTTCACTTGTCGACACCTCGGACTGCGGGAATAAGCGCTTCGAGGGTCGATTCCTTGATCCCGCCGCTACGCAATTCGCGCGTCGGCAACTGGGACTGCGCGAATAAGCGCACCGACGGTCGACTCCTCGAGCTCGCGGCTAGGAATTTCGCGTGTCGGTCCCTCGGACTTTGCGAATAAGCGCATCGTGGGTCGACTCCTCGAGCCCGCGGCTAGGAACTTCGCGCATCGTCACCTCGGACTGCGCGAATAAGTGCATCGAGGGTCGACTCCTCGAGCCCTCGGATAGGAATTTCGCGTGTCGACACCTCGGACTGCGCGAATAAGCGCATCGAGGGTTGACTGCTCGAGCCCGCGGCTAGGCATTTCGCGCGGCGACACCTCGGACTGCGCGAATAAGCGCATCGAGGGTCGACTCCTCGATCCAGCGGCTAGGAATTTCGCGCGTCGACACCTCGGACTGCGCGAATAAGCGCATCGAGGGTCGACACCTGGAGCCCGCGGCTAGAAATTTCGCGTGTCGACACCTCAGACTGCGCGAATAAGTGCATCGAGGGTTGACTCCTCGATCCCGCGGACAGGAATTTCGCGCGTCGACACCTCGGACTGCGCGAATAAGCGCATCGAGGGTCGACACCTCGAGCCCGCCGCTAGGAATTTCGCGTGTCGACACCTCGGACTGCGCGAATAAGCGTATCGAGGGTCGACTCCTCGAGCCCGCGGCTAGGAACTTCGCGTATCGTCACCTCGAACTGCGCGCGTATCGAGGGAGGACTTCTCGAGGCCGCGGCTAGGCATTTCGCGCGTCGGCACCAGGGACTGCGCGAATTAGCGCATCGCGGGTTGACTCCTCGAGCCCGCGGCTAGGCATTTCACGCATCGGCAACTCGGACTGCGCGAATAAGCGCATCGACGGTCGACTCCTCGAGCCCGCGGCTAGGCATATCGCGCGTCGGCACCTCGGACTGCGCGAATAAGCGATTCGCGGGTCGACTCCTCGAGCCTGCGGCTAGGAATATCGCGCGTCGGCACCTCGGACTGCGCGAATTAGCGCATCGAGAGTCGACTCCTTGAGCTCGCGGCTACACAATTCGCGGGTCGGCAACTCGGACTGCACGAATCAGCGCATCGAGGGTCGACTCCTCGAGCCCGCGGCAGGGCATTTCACGCGTCGGCACCTCGGACTGCGCGAATAAGCGCATCGAAGGTCGACTCCTCGAGCCCGCCGCTAGGAATTTCGCGTGTCGACACCTCGGACTGCGCGAATAAGCGTATCGAGAGTCGACTCCTCGAGGCCGCGGCTAGGCATTGCGCGCGTCGGCACCTCGGACTGCACGAATAAGCGCATCGAGGGTCGACTCCTCGAGCCCGCGGCCAGGAATTTCGCGTGTCGACACCTCGGACTGCGCGAATAAGCGCATCGAGGGTTGACTGCTCGAGCCCGAGGCTAGGCATTTCGCGCGTCGGGACCTCGGACTGCTCGAATAAGCGCATCGAGGATCGAATCCTCGAGCCCGCGGCTAGGCATTTCGCGCGTCGGCACCTCGAACTGCGCGAATAAGCGCATCGAGGGTGGAGTTCTCCAGCCCGCGGCTAGGCATATCGCGCGTCGGCACCTCGGACTGCGCGAATAAGCGCATCGAGGGTTGACGCCTCGAGCCCGCGGCTAGGCATTTCGCGCGGCGACACCTCGGACTGCGCGAATAAGTGCATCGAGGGTCGACTCCCCGAGCCCGCGGCCAGGAATTTCGCGCGTCGACACCTCGGACTGCGCGAATAACCGCATCGAGGGTCGGCTCCTCGAGGCCGCGGCTACGAATTTGGCGCGTCGGCACTTCGGCTTGCGTGAATAGGCGCATCGAAGGTTGGCTCCTCGACCCCACGGCTAGGCATATCGCGCGTCGCCACCTCGGAATGCGCGAATAAGCGCATCGAGGGTCGACTCCTCGAGCCCGCGGCTAGGAATTTGGCGTGTCGACACCTCGGACTGCGCGATTAAGCGCATCGAGGGTCGACTCCTCGACCCCGCGGCAGGGCATTTCGCGTGTCGACACCTCGGACTGCGCGAATAAGCGCATCGAGGGTTGACTGCTCGAGCCCGAGGCTAGGCATTTCCCGCGTAGGAACCTCGGACTGCGCTAATAAGCGCATCGAGGGTCGAATCCTCGACCCCGCGGCTAGGCATTTCGCGCGTCGGCACCTCGAACTGTGCGAATAAACGCATCGAGGGTAGAGTTCTCCAGCCCGCGGCTAGCCATATCGCGCGTCGGCACCTCGGACTGCGCGAATAAGCGCATCGAGGGTTGACTCCTCGATCCAGCAGCTAGGCATTTCGCGCGTTGGCACCTCGGACTGCGCGAATAAGCGCATCGAGGGTCGACTCCTCGATCCCGCGGCAAGGATTTTTCGCGCGTCGACACCTCGGACTGCGCGAATAAGCGCATCGAGGGTCGACTCCTCGAGGCCGCGGCTACGAATTTCGCGCGTCGACAACTCGGACTGCACGAATCAGCGTATCGAGGGTCGACTCCTCGAGCCCGCGGCAGGGCATTTCACGCGTCGGCACCTCGGACTGCGCGAATAAGCGCATCGAGGGTCGACTCCTCGAGCCCGCGGCTAGGAATTTCGCGTGTCGACACGTCGGACTGCGCGAATAAGCGTATCGAGGGTCGACTCCTCGAGGCCGCGGCTAGGCATTGCGCGCGTCGGCACCTCGGACTGCGCGAATTAGCGCATCAAGGGTCGACTCCTCGAGTCCGCGGCCAGGAATTTCGCGTGTCGACACCTCGGACTGCGCGAATAAGCGCATCGAGGGTTGACTGCTCGAGCCCGAGGCTAGGTATTTCGCGCGTCGCGACCTCGGACTGCGCGAATAAGCGCATCGACGGTCGAATCCTCGAACCCGCGGCTAGGCATTTCGCGCGTCGGCACCTCGAACTGCGCGAATAAGCGCATCGAGGGTGGAGTTCTCCAGCCCGCGGCTAGGCATATCGCTCGTCGGCACCTCGGACTGCGTGAATAAGCGCATCGAGGGTTGACTCCTCGAGCCCGCGGCTAGGCATTTCGCGCGGCGACACCTCGGACTGCGCGAATAAGTGCATCGAGGGTCGACTCCTCGAGCCCGCGGCCAGGAATTTCGCGCGTCGACACCTCGGACTGCGCGAATAAGCGCATCGAGGGTCGACTCCTCGAGGCCGCGGCTACGAATTTCGCGCGTCGGCACTTCGGCTTGCGCGAATAGGCGCATCAAAGGTTGACTCCTCGAGCCCGCGGCTAGGCATATCGCGCGTCGCCACCTCGGACTGCGCGAATAAGTGCATCGAGGGTCGACTCCTCGATCCCGCGGACAGGAATTTCGCGCGTCGACACCTCGGACTGCGCGAATAATCGCATCGAGGGTCGGCTCCTCGAGGCCGCGGCTACGAATTTGGCGCGTCGGCACTTCGACTTGCGTGAATAGGCGCATCGAAGGTTGACTCCTCGACCCCACGGCTAGGCATATCGCGCGTCGCCACCTCGGAATGCGCGAATAAGCGCATCGAGGGTCGACTCCTCGAGCCCGCGGCTAGGAATTTGGCGTGTCGACACCTCGGACTGCGCGAATAAGCGCATCGAGGGTCGACTCCTCGACCCCGCGGCAGGGCATTTCGCGTGTCGACACCTCGGACTGCGCGAATAAGCGCATCGAGGGTTGACTGCTCGAGCCCGAGGCTAGGCATTTCCCGCGTAGGAACCTCGGACTGCGCTAATAAGCGCATCGAGGGTCGAATCCTCGACCCCGCGGCTAGGCATTTCGCGCGTCGGCACCTCGAACTGTGCGAATAAACGCATCGAGGGTAGAGTTCTCCAGCCCGCGGCTAGCCATATCGCGCGTCGGCACCTCGGAATGCGCGAATAAGCGCATCGAGGGTTGACTCCTCGATCCAGCAGCTAGGCATTTCGCGCGTTGGCACCTCGGACTGCGCGAATAAGCGCATCGAGGGTCGACTCCTCGATCCCGCGGCAAAAATTTTTCGCG
Source organism: Dermacentor variabilis (assembly GCF_050947875.1). Taxonomy (NCBI): domain Eukaryota; kingdom Metazoa; phylum Arthropoda; class Arachnida; order Ixodida; family Ixodidae; genus Dermacentor; species Dermacentor variabilis. The sequence continues at coordinate 922,017 of NW_027460302.1, read as the reverse complement.
CGTCGACACCTCGGACTGCGCGAATAAGCGCATCGAGGGTCGACTCCTCGAGGCCGCGGCTACGAATTTCGCGCGTCGACAACTCGGACTGCACGAATCAGCGTATCGAGGGTCGACTCCTCGAGCCCGCGGCAGGGCATTTCACGCGTCGGCACCTCGGACTGCGCGAATAAGCGCATCGAGGGTCGACTCCTCGAGCCCGCGGCTAGGAATTTCGCGTGTCGACACGTCGGACTGCGCGAATAAGCGTATCGAGGGTCGACTCCTCGAGGCCGCGGCTAGGCATTGCGCGCGTCGGCACCTCGGACTGCGCGAATTAGCGCATCAAGGGTCGACTCCTCGAGTCCGCGGCCAGGAATTTCGCGTGTCGACACCTCGGACTGCGCGAATAAGCGCATCGAGGGTTGACTGCTCGAGCCCGAGGCTAGGTATTTCGCGCGTCGCGACCTCGGACTGCGCGAATAAGCGCATCGACGGTCGAATCCTCGAACCCGCGGCTAGGCATTTCGCGCGTCGGCACCTCGAACTGCGCGAATAAGCGCATCGAGGGTGGAGTTCTCCAGCCCGCGGCTAGGCATATCGCTCGTCGGCACCTCGGACTGCGTGAATAAGCGCATCGAGGGTTGACTCCTCGAGCCCGCGGCTAGGCATTTCGCGCGGCGACACCTCGGACTGCGCGAATAAGTGCATCGAGGGTCGACTCCTCGAGCCCGCGGCCAGGAATTTCGCGCGTCGACACCTCGGACTGCGCGAATAAGCGCATCGAGGGTCGACTCCTCGAGGCCGCGGCTACGAATTTCGCGCGTCGGCACTTCGGCTTGCGCGAATAGGCGCATCAAAGGTTGACTCCTCGAGCCCGCGGCTAGGCATATCGCGCGTCGCCACCTCGGACTGCGCGAATAAGTGCATCGAGGGTCGACTCCTCGATCCCGCGGACAGGAATTTCGCGCGTCGACACCTCGGACTGCGCGAATAATCGCATCGAGGGTCGACTCCTCGAGCCCGCGGCAGGGCATTTCACGCGTCTGCACCTCGGACTGCGCGAATAAGCGCATCGAGGGTCGACTCCTCGAGCCCGCGGCTAGGAATTTCGCGTGTCGACACGTCGGACTGCGCGAATAAGCGTATCGAGGGTCGACTCCTCGAGGCCGCGGCTAGGCATTTCGCGCGTCGGCACCTCGAACTGCGCGAATAAGCGCATCGAGGGTGGAGTTCTCCAGCCCGCGGCTAGGCATATCGCGCGTCGGCACCTCGGACTGCGCGAATAAGCGCATCGAGGGTTGACTCCTCGAGCCCGCGGCTAGGCATTTCGCGCGGCGACACCTCGGACTGCGCGAATAAGTGCATCGAGGGTCGACTCCTCGAGCCCGCGGCCAGGAATTTCGCGCGTCGACACCTCGGACTGCGCGAATAACCGCATCGAGGGTCGACACCTCGAGCCTGCGGCTAGGGATATCGCGCGTCGGCACCTCGGACTGCGCGAATGAGCGCATCGAGAGTCGACTCCTTGAGCCCGCGGCTACACAATTCGCGCGTCGGCAACTCGGACTGCACGAATCAGCGCATCGAGGGTCGACTCCTCGAGCCCGCGGCAGGGCATTTCACGCGTCGGCACCTCGGACTGCGCGAATAAGCGCATCGAGGGTCGACTCGTCGAGCCCGAGGCTAGGAATGTCGCGTGTCGACACCTCGGACTGCGCGAATAAGCGTATCGAGGGCCGACTCCTCTAGGCCGCGGCTAGGCATTGCGCGCGTCGGCACCTCGGACTGCGCGAATAAGCGCATCGAGGGTCGACTCCTCGAGGCCGCGGCCAGGAATTTCGCGTGTCGACACCTCGCACTGCGCGAATAAGCGCATTGAGGGTTGACTGCTCGAGCCCGAGGCTAGGCATTTCGCGCGTCGGGACCTCGGACTGCGCGAATAAGCGCATCGAGGGTCGAATCCTCGAGCCCGCGGCTAGGCATTTCGCGTGTCGGCACCTCGAACTGCGCGAATAAGCGCATCGAGGGTGGAGTTCTCCAGCCCGCAGCTAGGCATATCGCGCGTCGCCACCTCGGACTGCGCGAATAAGCGCATCGAGGGTTGACTCCTCGAGCCCGCGGCTAGCCATTTCCCGCGGCGACACCTCGAACTGCGCGAATAAGCGTATCGAGGGCCGACTCCTCGAGGCCGCGGCTAGGCATTGCGCGCGTCGGCACCTCGGACGGCGCGAATAAGCGCAACGTGGGTCGACTCCTCGAGCCCGCGGCTAGGAACTTCGCGTATCGTCACCTCGGACTGCGCGAATAAGTGCATCGAGGGTCGACTCCTCGAGCCCTCGGATAGGAATTTCGCGTGTCGACACCTCGGACTGCGCAAATAAGCGCATCGAGGGTTGACTGCTCGAGCCCGCGGCTAGGCATTTCGCGCGGCGACACCTCGGACTGCGCGAATAAGCGCATCGAGGGTCGACTCCTCGATCCCGCGGCCAGGAATTTCGCGCGTCGACACCTCGGACTGCGCGAATAAGCGCATCGAGGGTCCACACCTGGAGCCCGCGGCTAGAAATTTCGCGTGTCGACACCTCAGACTGCGCGAATAAGTGCATCGAGGGTCGACTCCTCGATCCCGCGGACAGGAATTTCGCGCGTCGACACCTCGGACTGCGCGAATAATCGCATCGAGGGTCGACTCCTCGAGCCCGCGGCAGGGCATTTCACGCGTCGGCACCTCGGACTGCGCGAATAAGCGCATCGACGGTCGAATCCTCGAACCCGCGGCTAGGCATTTCGCGCGTCGGCACCTCGAACTGCGCGAATAAGCGCATCGAGGGTGGAGTTCTCCAGCCCGCGGCTAGGCATATCGCTCGTCGGCACCTCGGACTGCGCGAATAAGCGCATCGAGGGTTGACTCCTCGAGCCCGCGGCTAGGCATTTCGCGCGGCGACACCTCGGACTGCGCGAATAAGTGCATCGAGGGTCGACTCCTCGAGCCTGCGGCCAGGAATTTCGCGCGTCGACACCTCGGACTGCGCGAATAAGCGCATCGAGGGTCGACTCCTCGAGGCCGCGGCTACGAATTTCGCGCGTCGGCACTTCGGCTTGCGCGAATAGGCGCATCAAAGGTTAACTCCTCGAGCCCGCGGCTAGGCATATCGCGCGTCGCCACCTCGGACTGCGCGAATAAGCGCATCGAGGGTCGACTCCTCGAGCCCGCGGCTAGGAATTTGGCGTGTCGACACCTAGGACTGCGCGAATAAGTGCATCGAGGGTCGACTCCTCGAGCCCGCGGCTAGGAATTTCGCGTGTCGACACCTCAGACTGCGCGAATAAGTGCATCGAGGATCGACTCCTCGAGCCCGCGGCTAGGCATTTCACGCGTCGGCACCTCGGACTGCGCGAATAAGCGCATCGAGGGTCGACACCTCGAGCCTGCGGCTAGGGATATCGCGCGTCGGCACCTCGGACTGCGCGAATGAGCGCATCGAGAGTCGACTCCTTGAGCCCGCGGCTACACAATTCGCGCGTCGGCAACTCGGACTGCACGAATCAGCGCATCGAGGGTCGACTCCTCGAGCCCGCGGCAGGGCATTTCACGCGTCGGCACCTCGGACTGCGCGAATAAGCGCATCGAGGGTCGACTCCTCGAGCCCGAGGCTAGGAATGTCGCGTGTCGACACCTCGGACTGCGCGAATAAGTGCATCGAGGGTCGACTCCTCGAGCCCGCGGCCAGGAATTTCGCGCGTCGACACCTCGGACTGCGCGAATAAGCGCATCGAGGGTCGACTCCTCGAGGCCGCGGCTACGAATTTCGCGCGTCGGCACTTCGGCTTGCGCGAATAGGCGCATCGAAGGTTGACTCCTCGAGCCCGCGGCTAGGCATATCGCGCGTCGCCACCTCGGACTGCGCGGATAAGCGCATCGAGGGTCGACTCCTCGAGCACGCGGCTAGGAATTTGGCGTGTCGACACCTAGGACTGCGCGAATAAGTGCATCGATGGTCGACTCCTCGAGCCCGCGGCTAGGAATTTCGCGTGTCGACACCTCAGACTGCGCGAATAAGTGCATCGAGGATCGACTCCTCGAGCCCGCGGCTAGGCATTTCGCGCGTCGGCACCTCGAACTGCGCGCGCATCGAGGGTGGACTTCTCGAGCCCGCGGCTAGGCATTTCGCGCGTCGGCACCAGGGACTGCGCGAATAAGCGCATCGAGTGTCGACTCCCTGAGCCCGCGGCTAGGCATTTCATGCGTCGGCACCTGGGACTGTGCGAATAAGCGCATCGCGGGTTGACTCCTCGAACCCATGGCTAGGCATTTCATGCGTCGGCAACTCGGACTGCGCGAATAAGCGCATCGAGGGTCGACTCCTCGAGCCAGCGGCTAGGCATTTCGCGCGTCGGCACCTCGAACTGCGCGAATAAGCGCATCGAGGGTGGAGTTCTCCAGCCCGCGGCTAGGCATATCGCTCGTCGGCACCTCGGACTACGCGAATAAGCGCATCGAGGGTTGACTCCTCGAGCCCGCGGCTAGGCATTTCGCGCGGCGACACCTCGGACTGCGCGAATAAGTGCATCGAGGGTCGACTCCTCGAGCCCGCGGCCAGGAATTTCGCGCGTCGACACCTCGGACTGCGCGAATAAGCGCATCGAGGGTCGACTCCTCGAGGCCGCGGCTACGAATTTCGCGCGTCGGCACTTCGGCTTGCGCGAATAGGCGCATCAAAGGTTGACTCCTCGAGCCCGCGGCTAGGCATATCGCGCGTCGCCACCTCGGACTGCGCGAATAAGCGCATCGAGGGTCGACTCCTCGAGCCCGCGGCTAGGAATTTGGCGTGTCGACACCTAGGACTGCGCGAATAAGTGCATCGAGGGTCGACTCCTCGAGCCCGCAGCTAGGAATTTCGCGTGTCGACACCTCAGACTGCGCGAATAAGTGCATCGAGGATCGACTCCTCGAGCCCGCGGCTAGGCATTTCACGCGTCGGCACCTCGGACTGCGCGAATAAGCGCATCCAGGATCGACACCTCGAGCCTGCGGCTAGGGATATCGCGCGTCGGCACCTCGGACTGCGCGAATGAGCGCATCGAGAGTCGACTCCTTGAGCCCGCGGCTACACAATTCGCGCGTCGGCAACTCGGACTGCACGAATCAGCGCATCGAGGGTCGACTCCTCGAGCCCGCGGCAGGGCATTTCACGCGTCGGCACCTCGGACTGCGCGAATAAGCGCATCGAGGGTCGACTCCTCGAGCCCGAGGCTAGGAATGTCGCGTGTCGACACCTCGGACTGCGCGAATAAGCGTATCGAGGGCCGACTCCTCTAGGCCGCGGCTAGGCATTGCGCGCGTCGGCACCTCGGACTGCGCGAATAAGCGCATCGAGGGTCGACCCCTCGAGGCGGCGGCCAGGAATTTCGCGTGTCGACACCTCGCACTGCGCGAATAAGCGCATTGAGGGTTGACTGCTCGAGCCCGAGGCTAGGCATTTCGCGCGTCGGGACCTCGGACTGCGCGAATAAGCGCATCGAGGGTCGAATCCTCGAGCCCGCGGCTAGGCATTTCGCGCGTCGGCACCTCGAACTGCGCGAATAAGCGCATCGGGGGTGGAGTTCTCCAGCCCGCAGCTAGGCATATCGCGCGTCGCCACCTCGGACTGCGCGAATAAGCGCATCGAGGGTTGACTCCTCGAGCCCGCGGCTAGCCATTTCCCGCGGCGACACCTCGAACTGCGCGAATAAGCGTATCGAGGGCCGACTCCTCGAGGCCGCGGCTAGGCATTGCGCGCGTCGGCACCTCGGACGGCGCGAATAAGCGCAACGTGGGTCGACTCCTCGAGCCCGCGGCTAGGAACTTCGCGTATCGTCACCTCGGACTGCGCGAATAAGTGCATCGAGGGTCGACTCCTCGAGCCCTCGGATAGGAATTTCGCGTGTCGACACCTCGGACTGCGCAAATAAGCGCATCGAGGGTTGACTGCTCGAGCCCGCGGCTAGGCATTTCGCGCGGCGACACCTCGGACTGCGCGAATAAGCGCATCGAGGGTCGACTCCTCGATCCCGCGGCCAGGAATTTCGCGCGTCGACACCTCGGACTGCGCGAATAAGCGCATCGAGGGTCGACACCTGGAGCCCGCGGCTAGAAATTTCGCGTGTCGACACCTCAGACTGCGCGAATAAGTGCATCGAGGGTCGACTCCTCGATCCCGCGGACAGCAATTTCGCGCGTCGACACCTCGGACTGCGCGAATAATCGCATCGAGGGACGACTCCTCGAGCCCGCGGCTAGGCATTTCACGCGTCGGCAACTCGGACTGCGCGAATAAGCGCATCGAGGGTCGACTCCTCGAGCCCGCGGCTAGGCATATCGCGCGTCGGCACCTCGGACTGCGCGAATAAGCGATTCGCGGGTCGACTCCTCGAGCCTGCGGCTAGGAATATCGTGCGTCGGCACCTCGGACTGCGCGAATAAGCGCATCGAGAGTCGACTCCTTGAGCTCGCGGCTACACAATGCGCGGGTCGGCAACTCGGACTGCACGAATCAGCGCATCGAGGGTCGACTCCTCGAGCCCGCGGCAGGGCATGTCACGCGTCGGCACCTCGGAGTGCGCGAATAAGCGCATCGAGGGTCGACTCCTCGAGCCCGCGGCTAGGAATTTCGCGTGTCGACACGTCGGACTGCGCGAATAAGCGTATCGAGGGTCGACTCCTCGAGGCCGCGGCTAGGCATTGCGCGCGTCGACACCCCGGACTGCGCGAATAAGCGCATCGAGGGTCGACTCCTCGAGCCCGCGGCTAGGAACTTCGCGTATCGTCACCTCGGACAGCGCGAATAAGCGCATGGAGGGTCGACTCCTCGAGCCCGCGGTTAGGCAATTCGCGTGTTGGCACCTCGGACTGTGCGAATAAGCGCATCGAGGGTCGATTCCTCGAGCCCGCGGCTAGGAATTTCGCGTGTTGACACCTCGGACTGCGCGAATAAGCGTATCGAGGGTCGACTCCTCGAGCCCGCGGTTAGGGAATTCGCCCGTTGGCACCTCGGACTGCGCGAATAAGCGCATCGAGGGTCGATTCCTCGAGCCCGCGGCTAGGAATTTCGCGTGTTGACACCTCGGACTGCGCGAATAAGCGTATCGAGGGTCGACTCCTCGAGCCCGCGGTTAGGGAATTGGCCCGTTGGCACCTCGGACTGCGCGAATAAGCGCATCGAGGGTCGATTCCTCGAGCCCGCGGCTAGGAATTTCGCGTGTTGACACCTCGGACTGCGCGAATAAGCGTATCGAGGGTCGACTCCTGGAGCCCGCGGCTAGGCATTTCGCGCGTGGGCACCTCGGACTGCGCGAATAAGCGCATCGAAGGTCGACTCCTCGAGCCCGCGGCTAGGCATTTCGCGCGACGGCACCTCGGACTGCGCGAATAAGCGCATCGAAGGTCGACTCCTCGAGCCCGCGGCTAGGCATTTCGCGCGCCGGCACCTCGTACTGCGCGAATAAGCGCATCGATGCTCGACTCCTCGAGCCCGTGGCTAGGCATTTCGCGCATCGACACCTCGGACTGTGCGAATAAGCGCATCGAGGGTCGACTCCTCGAGCCCGCGGCTAGGCATTTCGTGCGCCGGCACCTCGTACTGCGCGAATAAGCGCATCGATGGTCGACTCCTCGAGCCCGTGGCTAGGCATTTCGCGCATCGACACCTCGGACTGTGCGAATAAGCGCATCGAGGGTCGACTCCTCGAGCCCGCGGCTAGGAATTTCCCGCGTCGGCACCTCGGACTGCGCGAATGAGCGCATCGAGGTTTGACTCCTCGAGCCCGCGGCTAGGCATTTCGCGCGTCGGCACCTCGGACTGCGCGAATAAGCGCATCGAGGGTCGACTCCTCGAGCCCGCGGCAAGGAATTTCGCGTGTCGACACCTCGGACTGCGCGAATAAGCGCATCGAGTGTTGACTCCTGGAGCCCGCGGCTAGGCATTTCGCGCGTGGGCACCTCGGACTGCGCGAATAAGCGCATCGAAGGTCGACTCCTCGAGCCCGCGGCTAGGCATTTCGCGCGCCGGCACCTCGGACTGCGCGAATAAGCGCATCGAAGGTCGACTCCTCGAGCCCGCGGCTAGGCATTTCGCGCGCCGGCTCCTCGGACTGCGCGAATAAGCGCATCGAGGGTGGACTCCTCGAGCCCGCGGCTAGAAATTTCGCGTATCGACACCTCGTACTGCGCGAATAAGCTCATCGATGGTCGACTCCTCGAGCCCGTGGCTAGGCATTTCGCGCATCGACACCTCGGACTGTGCGAATAAGCGCATCGAGGGTCGACTCCTCGAGCCCGTGGCTAGGAATTTCGCGCGTCGGCACCTCGGACTGCGCGAATAAGCGCATCGAGGGTTGACTCCTCGAGCCCGCGGCTAGGCATTTCGCGCGTCGGCACCTCGGACTGCGCGAATAAGCGCATCGAGTGTCGACTCCTCGAGCCCGCGGCTAGGCATTTCGCGCGCCGGCACCTCGTACTGCGCGAATAAGCGCATCCGGGGTTGACTCCTCAAGCCCACGGGTAGGCATTTCGCGCGTCGACACCTCGGACTACGCGAATAAGCGCATCGAGGGTCGACTCCTCGAGGTCGCCGCTACGAATGTCGCGCGTCGACACCCCGGACTGCGCGAATAAGCGCATCGAGGGTCGACTCCTCGAGCCCGCGGCTAGGAACTTCGCGTATCGTCACCTCGGACTGCGCGAATAAGCGCATCGAGGGTCGACTCCTCGAGCCCGCGGCAAGGAATTTCGCGTGTCGACACCTCGGACTGCGCGAATAAGCGCAACGAGGTTCGGCTCCTCGAGCCCGCGGCTACGCATATCGCGCGTCGGCACCTCGGACTGCGCGAATCAGCGCATCCGACCATTGACTCCTCAAACCCGCGGCTAGGCATTTCGCGCGTCGGCCCCGCGGACTTTGCGAATTAGCGCATCGAGGGTCGACTCCTCGAGCCCGCGGCTAGGAATTTCGCGTGTAGACACTTCGGACTGCGCGAATAAGCGCATCCGGGGTTGACTCCTCAAGCCCACGGGTAGGCATTTCGCGCGTCGACACCTCGGACTAGGCGAATAAGCGCATCGAGGGTCGACTCCTCGAGGTCGCCGCTACGAATGTCGCGCGTCGACACCCCGGACTGCGCGAATAACCGCATCGAGGGTCGACTCCTCGAGCCCGCGGCTAGGAACTTCGCGTATCGTCACCTCGGACTGCGCGAATAAGCGCATCGAGGGTCGACTCCTCGAGCCCTCGGCAAGGAATTTCGCGTGTCGACACCTCGGACTGCGCGAATAAGCGCATCGAGGGTTGACTCCTGGAGCCCGCGGCTAGGCATTTCGCGCGTGGGCACCTCGGACTGCGCGAATAAGCGCATCGAAGGTCGACTCCTCGAGCCCGCGGCTAGGCATTTCGCGCGCCGGCTCCTCGGACTGCGCGAATAAGCGCATCGAGGGTGGACTCCTCGAGCCCGCGGCTAGAAATTTCGCGTATCGACACCTCGTAGTGCGCGAATAAGCGCATCGATGGTCGACTCCTCGAGCCCGTGGCTAGGCATTTCGCGCATCGACACCTCGGACTGTGCGAATAAGCGCATCGAGGGTCGACTCCTCGAGCCCGCGGCTAGGAATTTCGCGCGTCGGCACCTCGGACTGCGCGAATAAGCGCATCGAGGGTTGACTCTTCGAGCCCGCGGCTAGGCATTTCGCGCGTCGGCACCTCGGACTGCGCGAATAAGCGCATCGAGGGTCGACTCCTCGAGGTCACCGCTACGAATGTCGCGCGTCGACACCCCGGACTGCGCGAATAAGCGCATCGAGGGTCGACTCCTCGAGCCCGCGGCTAGGAACTTCGCGTATCGTCACCTCGGACTGCGCGAATAAGCGCATCGAGGGTCGACTCCTCGAGCCCGCGGCAAGGAATTTCGCGTGTCGACAACTCGGACTGCGCGAATAAGCGCATCGAGTGTTAACTCCTCGAGCCCGCGGCTAGGCATTTCGCGCGTCGGCACCTCGGACTGCGCGAATAAGCGCATCGAGGGTTGACTCTTCGAGCCCGCGGCTAGGCATTTCGCGCGTCGGCACCTCGGACTGCGCGAATAAGCGCATCGAGGGTCGACTCCTCGAGGTCACCGCTACGAATGTCGCGCGTCGACACCCCGGACTGCGCGAATAAGCGCATCGAGGGTCGACTCCTCGAGCCCGCGGCTAGGAACTTCGCGTATCGTCACCTCGGACTGCGCGAATAAGCGCATCGAGGGTCGACTCCTCGAGCCCGCGGCAAGGAATTTCGCGTGTCGACAACTCGGACTGCGCGAATAAGCGCAAAGAGGGTCGGCTCCTCGAGCCCGCGGCTACGCATATCGCGCGTCGGCACCTCGGACTGCGCGAATCAGCGCATCCGACCATTGACTCCTCAAACCCGCGGCTAGGCATTTCGCGCGTCGGCCCCGCGGACTTTGCGAATAAGCGCATCGAGGGTCGACTCCTCGAGCCCGCGGCTAGGAATTTCGCGTGTAGACACTTCCGACTGCGCGAATAAGCGCATCCGGGGTTGACTCCTCAAGCCCACGGGTAGGCATTTCGCGCGTCGACACCTCGGACTACGCGAATAAGCGCATCGAGGGTCGACTCCTCGAGGTCGCCGCTACGAATGTCGCGCGTCGACACCCCGGACTGCGCGAATAAGCGCATCGAGGGTCGACTCCTCGAGCCCGCGGCTACGAACTTCGCGTATCGTCACCTCGGACTGCGCGAATAAGCGCATCGAGGGTCGACTCCTCGAGCCCGCGGCAAGGAATTTCGCGTGTCGACACCTCGGACTGCGCGAATAAGCGCATCGAGGGTTGACTCCTGGAGCCCGCGGCTAGGCATTTCGCGCGTGGGCACCTCGGACTGCGCGAATAAGCGCATCGAAGGTCGACTCCTCGAGCCCGCGGCTAGGCATTTCGCGCGCCGGCTCCTCGGACTGCGCGAATACGCGCATCGAGGGTGGACTCCTCGAGCCCGCGGCTAGAAATTTCGCGTATCGACACCTCGTAGTGCGCGAATAAGCGCATCGACGGTCGACTCCTCGAGCCCGTGGCTAGGCATTTCGCGCATCGACACCTCGGACTCTGCGAATAAGCGCATCGAGGGTCGACTCCTCGAGCCCGCGGCTAGGAATTTCGCGCGTCGGCACCTCGGACTGCGCGAATAAGCGCATCGAGGGTTGACTCCTCGAGCCCGCGGCTAGGCATTTCGCGCGTCGGCACCTCGGACTGCGCGAATAAGCGCATCGAGTGTTAACTCCTCGAGCCCGCGGCTAGGCATTTCGCGCGTCGGCACCTCGGACTGCGCGAATAAGCGCATCGAGTGTCGACTCCTCGAGCCCGCGGCTAGGAATTTCGCGTGTCGATACCTCGGACTGCGCGAATAAGCGCATCGAGGGTCGACTCCTCGAGCCCGCGGCTAGGCATTTCGCGCGTCGACACCTCGGACTACGCGAATAAGCGCATCGAGGGTCGACTCCTCGAGGTCACCGCTACGAATGTCGCGCGTCGACACCCCGGACTGCGCGAATAAGCGCATCGAGGGTCGACTCCTCGAGCCCGCGGCTAGGAACTTCGCGTATCGTCACCTCGGACTGCGCGAATAAGCGCATGGAGGGTCGACTCCTCGAGCCCGCGGTTAGGCAATTCGCGTGTTGGCACCTCGGACTGTGCGAATAAGCGCATCGAGGGTCGATTCCTCGAGCCCGCGGCTAGGAATTTCGCGTGTTGACACCTCGGACTGCGCGAATAAGCGTATCGAGGGTCGACTCCTCGAGCCCGCGGTTAGGGAATTCGCCCGTTGGCACCTCGGACTGCGCGAATAAGCGCATCGAGGGTCGATTCCTCGAGCCCGCGGCTAGGAATTTCGCGTGTTGACACCTCGGACTGCGCGAATAAGCGTATCGAGGGTCGACTCCTCGAGCCCGCGGTTAGGGAATTCGCCCGTTGGCACCTCGGACTGCGCGAATAAGCGCATCGAGGGTCGATTCCTCAAGCCCGCGGGTAGGAATTTCGCGTGTTGACACCTCGGACTGCGCGAATAAGCGTATCGAGGGTCGACTCCTGGAGCCCGCGGCTAGGCATTTCGCGCGTGGGCACCTCGGACTGCGCGAATAAGCGCATCGAAGGTCGACTCCTCGAGCCCGCGGCTAGGCATTTCGCGCGACGGCACCTCGGACTGCGCGAATAAGCGCATCGAAGGTCGACTCCTCGAGCCCGCGGCTAGGCATTTCGCGCGCCGGCACCTCGTACTGCGCGAATAAGCGCATCGATGCTCGACTCCTCGAGCCCGTGGCTAGGCATTTCGCGCATCGACACCTCGGACTGTGCGAATAAGCGCATCGAGGGTCGACTCCTCGAGCCCGCGGCTAGGCATTTCGTGCGCCGGCACCTCGTACTGCGCGAATAAGCGCATCGATGGTCGACTCCTCGAGCCCGTGGCTAGGCATATCGCGCATCGACACCTCGGACTGTGCGAATAAGCGCATCGAGGGTCGACTCCTCGAGCCCGCGGCTAGGAATTTCCCGCGTCGGCACCTCGGACTGCGCGTATAAGCGCATCGAGGTTTGACTCCTCGAGCCCGCGGCTAGGCATTTCGCGCGTCGGCACCTCGGACTGCGCGAATAAGCGCATCGAGGGTCGACTCCTCGAGCCCGCGGCAAGGAATTTCGCGTGTCGACACCTCGGACTGCGCGAATAAGCGCATCGAGTGTTGACTCCTGGAGCCCGCGGCTAGGCATTTCGCGCGTGGGCACCTCGGACTGCGCGAATAAGCGCATCGAAGGTCGACTCCTCGAGCCCGCGGCTAGGCATTTCGCGCGCCGGCACCTCGGACTGCGCGAATAAGCGCATCGAAGGTCGACTCCTCGAGCCCGCGGCTAGGAATTTCGCGTGTCGATACCTCGGACTGCGCGAATAAGCGCATCGAGGGTCGACTCCTCGAGCCCGCGGCTAGGCATTGCGCGCGTCGACACCTCGGACTACGCGAATAAGCGCATCGAGGGTCGACTCCTCGAGGTCGCCGCTACGAATGTCGCGCGTCGACACCCCGGACTGCGGGAATAAGCGCATCGAGGGTCGACTCCTCGAGCCCGCGGCTAGGAACTTCACGTATCGTCACCTCGGACTGCGCGAATAAGCGCATGGAGGGTCAACTCCTCGAGCCCGCGGTTAGGCAATTCGCGTGTTGACACCTCGGACTGCGCGAATAAGCCTATCGAGGGTCGACTCCTTGATCCCGCGGCTACGCAATTCGCGCGTCGACACCTCGGACTGCGCGAATAAGCACATCGAGGGTCGACTGCGCGAATGAGCGTATCGAGGGTCGACTCCTTGATCCCGCGGCTACGCAATTCGCGCGTCGACACCTCGGACTGCACGAATAAGCGCATCGAGGGTCGACTCCTCGAGCTCGCGACTAGGAATTTCGCGTGTCGACACCTCGGACTGCGCGAATAAGCGCAACGTGGGTCGGCTCCTCGAGCCCGAGGCTACGCATATCGCGCGTCGGCACCTCGGACTGCGCGAATCAGCGCATCCGAACCTTGACTCCTCAAACCCGCGGCTAGGCATTTCGCGCGTCGGCCCCGCGGACTTTGCGAATAAGCGCATCGAGGGTCGACTCCTCGAGCCCGCGGCTAGGAATTTCGCGTGTAGACACTTCGGACTGCGCGAATAAGCGCATCCGGGGTTGACTCCTCAAGCCCACGGGTAGGCATTTCGCGCGTCGACACCTCGGACTACGCGAATAAGCGCATCGAGGGTCGGCTCCTCGAGGTCGCCGCTACGAATGTCGCGAGTCGACACCCCGGACTGCGCGAATAAGCGCATCGAGGGTCGACTCCTCGAGCCCGCGGCTAGGAACTTCGCGTATCGTCACCTCGGACTGCGCGAATAAGCGCATCGAGGGTTGACTCCTGGAGCCCGCGGCTAGGCATTTCGCGCGTGGGCACCTCGGACTGCGCGAATAAGCGCATCGAAGGTCGACTCCTCGAGCCCGCGGCTAGGCATTTCGCGCGCCGGCTCCTCGGACTGCGCGAATAAGCGCATCGAGGGTGGACTCCTCGAGCCCGCGGCTAGAAATTTCGCGTATCGACACCTCGTACTGCGCGAATAAGCTCATCGATGGTCGACTCCTCGAGCCCGTGGCTAGGCATTTCGCGCATCGACACCTCGGACTGTGCGAATAAGCGCATCGAGGGTCGACTCCTCGAGCCCGCGGCTAGGAATTTCGCGCGTCGGCACCTCGGACTGCGCGAATAAGCGCATCGTGGGTTGACTCCTCGAGCCCGCGGCTAGGCATTTCGCGCGTCGGCACCTCGGACTGCGCGAATAAGCGCATCGAGTGTCGACTCCTCGAGCCCGCAGCTAGGAATTTCGCGCGTCGGTACCTCGGACTGCGCGAATAAGCGCATCGAGGGTTGACTCTTCGAGCCCGCGGCTGGGCATTTCGCGCGTCGGCACCTCGGACTGCGCGAATAAGCGCATCGAGGGTCGACTCCTCGAGGTCGCCGCTACGAATGTCGCGCGTCGACACCCCGGACTGCGCGAATAAGCGCATGGAGGGTCGACTCCTCAAGCCCGCGGTTAGGCAATTCGCGTTTTGGCACCTCGGACTGCGCGAATAAGCGTATCGAGGGTCGACTCCTCGAGCCCGCGGTTAGGGAATTCGCCCGTTGGCACCTCGGACTGCGCGAATAAGCGCATCGAGTGTCGACTCCTCGAGCCCGCAGCTAGGAATTTCGCGCGTCGGCACCTCGGACTGCGCGAATAAGCGCATCGAGGGTTGACTCCTCGAGCCCGCGGCTAGGGATTTCGCGCGTCGGCACCTCGGACTGCGCGAATAAGCGCATCGAGTGTCGACTCCTCGAGCCCGCGGCTAGGAATTTCGCGCGTCGACACCTCGGACTACGCGAATAAGCGCATCGAGGGTCGACTCCTCGAGGTCGCCGCTACTAATGTCGCGCGTCGACACCCCGGACTGCGCGAATAAGCGCATCGAGGGTCGACTCCTCGAGCCCGCGGCTAGGAACTTCGCGTATCGTCACCTCGGACTGCGCGAATAAGCGCATGGAGGGTCGACTCCTCGAGCCCGCGGTTAGGCAATTCGCGTGTTGGCACCTCGGTCTGCGCGAATAAGCGCATCGAGGGTCGATTCCTCGAGCCCGCGGCTAGGAATTTCGCGTGTTGACACCTCGGACTGCGCGAATAAGCGTATCGAGGGTCGACTCCTCGAGCCCGCGGTAAGGGAATTCGCCCGTTGGCCCCTCGGACTGCGCGAATAAGCGTATCGAGGGTCGACTCCTCGAGCCCGCGGCTAGGAACTTCGCGCGTCGGCACCTCGGACTGCGCGAATAAGCGCATCGAGGGTCGACTCCTCGAGCCCGCGGCAAGGAATTTCGCGTGTCGACACCTCGGACTGCGCGAATAAGCGCATCGAGTGTTGACTCCTGGAGCCCACGGCTAGGCATTTCGCGCGCCGGCACCTCGGACTGCGCGAATAAGAGCATCGGTGGTCGACTCCTCGAGCCCGTGGCTAGGCATTTCGCGCATCGACACCTCGGACTGTGCGAATAAGCGCATCGAGGGTCTACTCCTCGAGCCCGCGGCTAGAAATTTCGCGCGTCGGCACCTCGGACTGCGCGAATAAGCGCATGGAGTGTCGACTCCTCGAGCCCGCAGCTAGGAATTTCGCGCGTCGGCACCTCGGACAGCGCGAATAAGCGTATCGAGGGTCGACTCCTTGAGCCCGCGGTTAGGAACTTCGCGCGTCGGCACCTCGGACTGCGCGAATAAGCGCATCGAGGGTCGACTCCTCGAGCCCGCGGCAAGGAATTTCGCGTGTCGACACCTCGGACTGCGCGAATAAGCGCATCGAGTGTCGACTCCTCGAGCCCGCGGCTGCGGATATCGCGCGTCGACACCTCGGACTGCGCGAATAAGCGCATCGCGGGTCGACTGCGCGAATAAGCGCTAGGGATTTCGCGCGTCGGCACCTCGGACCTCGCGAATAAGCGTATCGAGGGTCAACTCCTTGATCCCGCGGCTACGCAATTCGCGCGTCGACACCTCGGACTGCGCGAATAAGCACATCGAGGGTCGACTGCGCGAATAAGCGTATCGAGGGTTGACTCCTTGATCCCGCGGCTACGCAATTCGCGCGTCGACACCTCGGACTGCGCGAATAAGCGCATCGAGGGTCGACTCCTCGAGCTCGCGACTAGGAATTTCGCGTGTCGACACCTCGGACTGCGCGAAAATGCGCAACGAGGGTCGGCTCCTCGAGCCCGCGGTTACGCATATCGCGCGTCAGCACCTCGGACTGCGCGAATCAGCGCATCCGACCATTGACTCCTCAAACCCGCGGCTAGGCATTTCGCGCGTCGGCCCCGCGGACTGTGCGAATAAGCGCATCGAGGGTCGATTCCTCGAGCCCGCGGCTAGGAATTTCGCGTGTTGACACCTCGGACTGCGCGAATAAGCGTATCGAGGGTCGACTCCTCGAGCCCGCGGTTAGGGAATTCGCCCGTTGGCACCTCGGACTGCGCGAATAAGCGCATCGAGGGTCGACTCCTGGAGCCCGCGGCTAGGCATTTCGCGCGACGGCACCTCGGACTGCGCGAATAAGCGCATCGAAGGTCGACTCCTCGAGCCCGCGGCTAGGCATTTCGCGCGCCGGCACCTCGTACTGCGCGAATAAGCGCATCGATGCTCGACTCCTCGAGCCCGTGGCTAGGCATTTCGCGCATCGACACCTCGGACTGTGCGAATAAGCGCATCGAGGGTCGACTCCTCGAGCCCGCGGCTAGGCATTTCGTGCGCCGGCACCTCGTACTGCGCGAATAAGCGCATCGATGGTCGAGTCCTCGAGCCCGTGGCTAGGCATTTCGCGCATCGACACCTCGGACTGTGCGAATAAGCGCATCGAGGGTCGACTCCTCGAGCCCGTGGCTAGGCATTTCGCGCATCGACACCTCGTACTGTGCGAATAAGCGCATCGAGGGTCGACTCCACGAGCCCGCGGCTAGGAATTTCCCGCGTCGGCACCTCGGACTGCGCGAATAAGCGCATCGAGGTTTGACTCCTCGAGCCCGCGGCTAGGCATTTCGCGCGTCGGCACCTCGGACTGCGCGAATAAGCGCATCGAGGGTCGACTCCTCGAGCCCGCGGCAAGGAATTTCGCGTGTCGACACCTCGGACTGCGCGAATAAGCGCATCGAGTGTTGACTCCTGGAGCCCGCGGCTAGGCATTTCGCGCGTGGGCACCTCGGACTGCGCGAATAAGCGCATCGAAGGTCGACTCCTCGAGCCCGCGGCTAGGCATTTCGCGCGCCGGCACCTCGGACTGCGCGAATAAGCGCATCGAAGGTCGACTCCTCGAGCCCGCGGCTAGGAATTTCGCGTGTCGATACCTCGGACTGCGCGAATAAGCGCATCGAGGGTCGACTCCTCGAGCCCGCGGCTAGGCATTGCGCGCGTCGACACCTCGGACTACGCGAATAAGCGCATCGAGGGTCGACTCCTCGAGGTCGCCGCTACGAATGTCGCGCGTCGACACCCCGGACTGCGCGAATAAGCGCATCGAGGGTCGACTCCTCGAGCCCGCGGCTAGGAACTTCGCGTATCGTCACCTCGGACTGCGCGAATAAGCGCATGGAGGGTCAACTCCTCGAGCCCGCGGTTAGGCAATTCGCGTGTTGGCACCTCGGACTGCGCGAATAAGCGCATCGAGGGTCGATTGCTCGAGCCCGCGGCTAGGAATTTCGCGTGTTGACACCTCGGACTGCGCGAATAAGCCTATCGAGGGTCGACTCCTTGATCCCGCGGCTACGCAATTCGCGCGTCGACACCTCGGACTGCGCGAATAAGCACATCGAGGGTCGACTGCGCGAATGAGCGTATCGAGGGTCGACTCCTTGATCCCGCGGCTACGCAATTCGCGCGTCGACACCTCGGACTGCGCGAATAAGCGCATCGAGGGTCGACTCCTCGAGCTCGCGACTAGGAATTTCGCGTGTCGACACCTCGGACTGCGCGAATAAGCGCAACGAGGGTCGGCTCCTCGAGCCCGAGGCTACGCATATCGCGCGTCGGCACCTCGGACTGCGCGAATCAGCGCATCCGATCCTTGACTCCTCAAACCCGCGGCTAGGCATTTCGCGCGTCGGCCCCGCGGACTTTGCGAATAAGCGCATCGAGGGTCGACTCCTCGAGCCCGCGGCTAGGAATTTCGCGTGTAGACACTTCGGACTGCGCGAATAAGCGCATCCGGGGTTGACTCCTCAAGCCCACGGGTAGGCATTTCGCGCGTCGACACCTCGGACTACGCGAATAAGCGCATCGAGGGTCGGCTCCTCGAGGTCGCCGCTACGAATGTCGCGCGTCGACACCCCGGACTGCGCGAATAAGCGCATCGAGGGTCGACTCCTCGAGCCCGCGGCTAGGAACTTCGCGTATCGTCACCTCGGACTGCGCGAATAAGCGCATCGAGGGTTGACTCCTGGAGCCCGCGGCTAGGCATTTCGCGCGTGGGCACCTCGGACTGCGCGAATAAGCGCATCGAAGGTCGACTCCTCGAGCCCGCGGCTAGGCATTTCGCGCGCCGGCTCCTCGGACTGCGCGAATAAGCGCATCGAGGGTGGACTCCTCGAGCCCGCGGCTAGAAATTTCGCGTATCGACACCTCGTACTGCGCGAATAAGCTCATCGATGGTCGACTCCTCGAGCCCGTGGCTAGGCATTTCGCGCATCGACACCTCGGACTGTGCGAATAAGCGCATCGAGTGTCGACTCCTCGAGCCCGCAGCTAGGAATTTCGCGCGTCGGCACCTCGGACTGCGCGAATAAGCGCATCGAGGGTTGACTCTTCGAGCCCGCGGCTGGGCATTTCGCGCGTCGGCACCTCGGACTGCGCGAATAAGCGCCTCGAGTGTCGACTCCTCGAGCCCGCGGCTAGGAATTTCGCGTGTCGATACCTCGGACTGCGCGAATAAGCGCATCGAGGGTCGACTCCTCGAGCCCGCGGCTAGGCATTGCGCGCGTCGACACCTCGGACTACGCGAATAAGCGCATCGAGGGTCGACTCCTCGAGGTCGCCGCTACGAATGTCGCGCGTCGACACCCCGGACTGCGCGAATAAGCGCATCGAGGGTCGACTCCTCGAGCCCGCAGCTAGGAACTTCGCGTATCGTCACCTCGGACTGCGCGAATAAGCGCATGGAGGGTCGACTCCTCAAGCCCGCGGTTAGGCAATTCGCGTGTTGGCACCTCGGACTGCGCGAATAAGCGCATCGAGGGTCGATTCCTCGAGCCCGCGGCTAGGAATTTCGCGTGTTGACACCTCGGACTGCGCGAATAAGCGTATCGAGGGTCGACTCCTCGAGCCCGCGGTTAGGGAATTCGCCCGTTGGCCCCTCGGACTGCGCGAATAAGCGTATCGAGGGTCGACTCCTCGAGCCCGCAGCTAGGAACTTCGCGTATCGTCACCTCGGACTGCGCGAATAAGCGCATGGAGGGTCGACTCCTCAAGCCCGCGGTTAGGCAATTCGCGTGTTGGCACCTCGGACTGCGCGAATAAGCGCATCGAGGGTCGATTCCTCGAGCCCGCGGCTAGGAATTTCGCGTGTTGACACCTCGGACTGCGCGAATAAGCGTATCGAGGGTCGACTCCTCGAGCCCGTGGCTAGGCATTTCGCGCATCGACACCTCGGACTGTGCGAATAAGCGCATCGAGGGTCGACTCCTCGAGCCCGTGGCTAGGCATTTCGCGCATCGACACCTCGTACTGTGCGAATAAGCGCATCGAGGGTCGACTCCACGAGCCCGCGGCTAGGAATTTCCCGCGTCGGCACCTCGGACTGCGCGAATAAGCGCATCGAGGTTTGACTCCTCGAGCCCGCGGCTAGGCATTTCGCGCGTCGGCACCTCGGACTGCGCGAATAAGCGCATCGAGGGTCGACTCCTCGAGCCCGCGGCAAGGAATTTCGCGTGTCGACACCTCGGACTGCGCGAATAAGCGCATCGAGTGTTGACTCCTGGAGCCCGCGGCTAGGCATTTCGCGCGTGGGCACCTCGGACTGCGCGAATAAGCGCATCGAAGGTCGACTCCTCGAGCCCGCGGCTAGGCATTTCGCGCGCCGGCACCTCGGACTGCGCGAATAAGCGCATCGAAGGTCGACTCCTCGAGCCCGCGGCTAGGAATTTCGCGTGTCGATACCTCGGACTGCGCGAATAAGCGCATCGAGGGTCGACTCCTCGAGCCCGCGGCTAGGCATTGCGCGCGTCGACACCTCGGACTACGCGAATAAGCGCATCGAGGGTCGACTCCTCGAGGTCGCCGCTACGAATGTCGCGCGTCGACACCCCGGACTGCGCGAATAAGCGCATCGAGGGTCGACTCCTCGAGCCCGCGGCTAGGAACTTCGCGTATCGTCACCTCGGACTGCGCGAATAAGCGCATGGAGGGTCAACTCCTCGAGCCCGCGGTTAGGCAATTCGCGTGTTGGCACCTCGGACTGCGCGAATAAGCGCATCGAGGGTCGATTGCTCGAGCCCGCGGCTAGGAATTTCGCGTGTTGACACCTCGGACTGCGCGAATAAGCCTATCGAGGGTCGACTCCTTGATCCCGCGGCTACGCAATTCGCGCGTCGACACCTCGGACTGCGCGAATAAGCACATCGAGGGTCGACTGCGCGAATGAGCGTATCGAGGGTCGACTCCTTGATCCCGCGGCTACGCAATTCGCGCGTCGACACCTCGGACTGCGCGAATAAGCGCATCGAGGGTCGACTCCTCGAGCTCGCGACTAGGAATTTCGCGTGTCGACACCTCGGACTGCGCGAATAAGCGCAACGAGGGTCGGCTCCTCGAGCCCGAGGCTACGCATATCGCGCGTCGGCACCTCGGACTGCGCGAATCAGCGCATCCGATCCTTGACTCCTCAAACCCGCGGCTAGGCATTTCGCGCGTCGGCCCCGCGGACTTTGCGAATAAGCGCATCGAGGGTCGACTCCTCGAGCCCGCGGCTAGGAATTTCGCGTGTAGACACTTCGGACTGCGCGAATAAGCGCATCCGGGGTTGACTCCTCAAGCCCACGGGTAGGCATTTCGCGCGTCGACACCTCGGACTACGCGAATAAGCGCATCGAGGGTCGGCTCCTCGAGGTCGCCGCTACGAATGTCGCGCGTCGACACCCCGGACTGCGCGAATAAGCGCATCGAGGGTCGACTCCTCGAGCCCGCGGCTAGGAACTTCGCGTATCGTCACCTCGGACTGCGCGAATAAGCGCATCGAGGGTTGACTCCTGGAGCCCGCGGCTAGGCATTTCGCGCGTGGGCACCTCGGACTGCGCGAATAAGCGCATCGAAGGTCGACTCCTCGAGCCCGCGGCTAGGCATTTCGCGCGCCGGCTCCTCGGACTGCGCGAATAAGCGCATCGAGGGTGGACTCCTCGAGCCCGCGGCTAGAAATTTCGCGTATCGACACCTCGTACTGCGCGAATAAGCTCATCGATGGTCGACTCCTCGAGCCCGTGGCTAGGCATTTCGCGCATCGACACCTCGGACTGTGCGAATAAGCGCATCGAGTGTCGACTCCTCGAGCCCGCAGCTAGGAATTTCGCGCGTCGGCACCTCGGACTGCGCGAATAAGCGCATCGAGGGTTGACTCTTCGAGCCCGCGGCTGGGCATTTCGCGCGTCGGCACCTCGGACTGCGCGAATAAGCGCCTCGAGTGTCGACTCCTCGAGCCCGCGGCTAGGAATTTCGCGTGTCGATACCTCGGACTGCGCGAATAAGCGCATCGAGGGTCGACTCCTCGAGCCCGCGGCTAGGCATTGCGCGCGTCGACACCTCGGACTACGCGAATAAGCGCATCGAGGGTCGACTCCTCGAGGTCGCCGCTACGAATGTCGCGCGTCGACACCCCGGACTGCGCGAATAAGCGCATCGAGGGTCGACTCCTCGAGCCCGCAGCTAGGAACTTCGCGTATCGTCACCTCGGACTGCGCGAATAAGCGCATGGAGGGTCGACTCCTCAAGCCCGCGGTTAGGCAATTCGCGTGTTGGCACCTCGGACTGCGCGAATAAGCGCATCGAGGGTCGATTCCTCGAGCCCGCGGCTAGGAATTTCGCGTGTTGACACCTCGGACTGCGCGAATAAGCGTATCGAGGGTCGACTCCTCGAGCCCGCGGTTAGGGAATTCGCCCGTTGGCCCCTCGGACTGCGCGAATAAGCGTATCGAGGGTCGACTCCTCGAGCCCGCGGCTAGGAACTTCGCGCGTCGGCACCTCGGACTGCGCGAATAAGCGCATCGAGGGTCGACTCCTCGAGCCCGCGGCAAGGAATTTCGCGTGTCGACACCTCGGACTGCGCGAATAAGCGCATCGAGTGTTGACTCCTGGAGTCCGCGGCTAGGCATTTCGCGCGTGGGCACCTCGGACTGCGCGAATAAGCGCATCGAAGGTCGACTCCTCGAGCCCGCGGCTAGGAATTTCGCGTGTCGATACCTCGGACTGCGCGAATAAGCGCATCGAGGGTCGACTCCTCGAGCCCGCGGCTAGGCATTGCGCGCGTCGACACCTCGGACTACGCGAATAAGCGCATCGAGGGTCGACTCCTCGAGGTCGCCGCTACGAATGTCGCGCGTCGACACCCCGGACTGCGCGAATAAGCGCATCGAGGGTCGACTCCTCGAGCCCGCGGCTAGGAACTTCGCGTATCGTCACCTCGGACTGCGCGAATAAGCGCATGGAGGGTCAACTCCTCGAGCCCGCGGTTAGGCAATTCGCGTGTTGGCACCTCGGACTGCGCGAATAAGCGCATCGAGGGTCGATTCCTCGAGCCCGCGGCTAGGAATTTCGCGTGTTGACACCTCGGACTGCGCGAATAAGCCTATCGAGGGTCGACTCCTTGATCCCGCGGCTACGCAATTCGCGCGTCGACACCTCGGACTGCGCGAATAAGCACATCGAGGGTCGACTGCGCGAATGAGCGTATCGAGGGTCGACTCCTTGATCCCGCGGCTACGCAATTCGCGCGTCGACACCTCGGACTGCGCGAATAAGCGCATCGAGGGTCGACTCCTCGAGCTCGCGACTAGGAATTTCGCGTGTCGACACCTCGGACTGCGCGAATAAGCGCAACGAGGGTCGGCTCCTCGAGCCCGAGGCTACGCATATCGCGCGTCGGCACCTCGGACTGCGCGAATCAGCGCATCCGATCCTTGACTCCTCAAACCCGCGGCTAGGCATTTCGCGCGTCGGCCCCGCGGACTTTGCGAATAAGCGCATCGAGGGTCGACTCCTCGAGCCCGCGGCTAGGAATTTCGCGTGTAGACACTTCGGACTGCGCGAATAAGCGCATCCGGGGTTGACTCCTCAAGCCCACGGGTAGGCATTTCGCGCGTCGGCACCTCGGACTACGCGAATAAGCGCATCGAGGGTCGGCTCCTCGAGGTCGCCGCTACGAATGTCGCGCGTCGACACCCCGGACTGCGCGAATAAGCGCATCGAGGGTCGACTCCTCGAGCCCGCGGCTAGGAACTTCGCGTATCGTCACCTCGGACTGCGCGAATAAGCGCATCGAGGGTTGACTCCTGGAGCCCGCGGCTAGGCATTTCGCGCGTGGGCACCTCGGACTGCGCGAATAAGCGCATCGAAGGTCGACTCCTCGAGCCCGCGGCTAGGCATTTCGCGCGCCGGCTCCTCGGACTGCGCGAATAAGCGCATCGAGGGTGGACTCCTCGAGCCCGCGGCTAGAAATTTCGCGTATCGACACCTCGTACTGCGCGAATAAGCTCATCGATGGTCGACTCCTCGAGCCCGTGGCTAGGCATTTCGCGCATCGACACCTCGGACTGTGCGAATAAGCGCATCGAGTGTCGACTCCTCGAGCCCGCAGCTAGGAATTTCGCGCGTCGGCACCTCGGACTGCGCGAATAAGCGCATCGAGGGTTGACTCTTCGAGCCCGCGGCTGGGCATTTCGCGCGTCGGCACCTCGGACTGCGCGAATAAGCGCCTCGAGTGTCGACTCCTCGAGCCCGCGGCTAGGAATTTCGCGTGTCGATACCTCGGACTGCGCGAATAAGCGCATCGAGGGTCGACTCCTCGAGCCCGCGGCTAGGCATTGCGCGCGTCGACACCTCGGACTACGCGAATAAGCGCATCGAGGGTCGACTCCTCGAGGTCGCCGCTACGAATGTCGCGCGTCGACACCCCGGACTGCGCGAATAAGCGCATCGAGGGTCGACTCCTCGAGCCCGCAGCTAGGAACTTCGCGTATCGTCACCTCGGACTGCGCGAATAAGCGCATGGAGGGTCGACTCCTCAAGCCCGCGGTTAGGCAATTCGCGTGTTGGCACCTCGGACTGCGCGAATAAGCGCATCGAGGGTCGATTCCTCGAGCCCGCGGCTAGGAATTTCGCGTGTTGACACCTCGGACTGCGCGAATAAGCGTATCGAGGGTCGACTCCTCGAGCCCGCGGTTAGGGAATTCGCCCGTTGGCCCCTCGGACTGCGCGAATAAGCGTATCGAGGGTCGACTCCTCGAGCCCGCGGCTAGGAACTTCGCGCGTCGGCACCTCGGACTGCGCGAATAAGCGCATCGAGGGTCGACTCCTCGAGCCCGCGGCAAGGAATTTCGCGTGTCGACACCTCGGACTGCGCGAATAAGCGCATCGAGTGTTGACTCCTGGAGCCCACGGCTAGGCATTTCGCGCGCCGGCACCTCGGACTGCGCGAATAAGAGCATCGGTGGTCGACTCCTCGAGCCCGTGGCTAGGCATTTCGCGCATCGACACCTCGGACTGTGCGAATTAGCGCATCGAGGGTCTACTCCTCGAGCCCGCGGCTAGAAATTTCGCGCGTCGGCACCTCGGACTGCGCGAATAAGCGCATCGAGTGTCGACTCCTCGAGCCCGCAGCTAGGAATTTCGCGCGTCAGCACCTCGGACAGCGCGAATAAGCGTATCGAGGGTCGACTCCTCGAGCCCGCGGCTAGGAACTTCGCGCGTCGGCACCTCGGACTGCGCGAATAAGCGCATCGAGGGTCGACTCCTCGAGCCCGCGGCAAGGAATTTCGCGTGTCGACACCTCGGACTGCGCGAATAAGCGCATCGAGTGTCGACTCCTCGAGCCCGCGGCTGCGGATATCGCGCGTCGGCACCTCGGACTGCGCGAGTAAGCGTATCGAGGGTCGACTCCTTGATCCCGCGGCTACGCAATTCGCGCGTCGACACCTCGGACTGCGCGAATAAGCGCATCGCGGGTCGACTGCGCGAATAAGCGCTAGGGATATCGCGCGTCGGCACCTCGGACCTCGCGAATAAGCGTATCGAGGGTCAACTCCTTGATCCCGCGGCTACGCAATTCGCGCGTCGACACCTCGGACTGCGCGAATAAGCACATCGAGGGTCGACTGCGCGAATAAGCGTATCGAGGGTCGACTCCTTGATCCCGCGGCTACGCAATTCGCGCGTCGACACCTCGGACTGCGCGAATAAGCGCATCGAGGGTCGACTCCTCGAGCTCGCGACTAGGAATTTCGCGTGTCGACACCTCGGACTGCGCGAAAATGCGCAACGAGGGTCGGCTCCTCGAGCCCGCGGTTACGCATATCGCGCGTCAGCACCTCGGACTGCGCGAATCAGCGCATCCGACCATTGACTCCTCAAACCCGCGGCTAGGCATTTCGCGCGTCGGCCCCGCGGACTTTGCGAATAAGCGCATCGAGGGTCGACTCCTCGAGCCCGCGGCTACGAATGTCGCGCGTCGACACCCCGGACTGCGCGAATAAGCGCATCGAGGGTCGACTCCTCGAGCCCGCGGTTAGGAACTTCGCGTATCGTCACCTCGGACTGCGCGAATAAGCGCATCGAGGGTTGACTCCTGGAGCCCGCGGCTAGGCATTTCGCGCGTGGGCACCTCGGACTGCGCGAATAAGCGCATCGAAGGTCGACTCCTCGAGCCCGCGGCTAGGCATTTCGCGCGCCGGCTCCTCGGACTGCGCGAATAAGCGCATCGAGGGTAGACTCCTCGAGCCCGCGGCTAGAAATTTCGCGTATATACACCTCGTACTGCGCGAATAAGCGCATCGATGGTCGACTCCTCCAGCCCGTGGCTAGGCATTTCGCGCATCGACACCTCGGACTGTGCGAATAAGCGCATCGAGGGTCGACTCCTCGAGCCCGCGGCTAGGAATTTCGCGCGTCGGCACCTCGGACTGCGCGAATAAGCGCATCGAGGGTTGACTCCTCGAGCCCGCGGCTAGGCATTTCGCGCGTCGGCACCTCGGACTGCGCGAAAAAGCGCATCGAGTGTCGACTCCTCGAGCCCGCAGCTAGGAATTTCGCGCGTCGGAACCTCGGACTACGCGAATAAGCGCATCGAGGGTTGACTCCTCGAGCCCGCGGCTAGGCATTTCGCGCGTCGGCACCTCGGACTGCGCGAATAAGCGCATCGAGTGTCGACTCCTCGAGCCCGCGGCTAGGAATTTCGCGTGTCGATACCTCGGACTGCGCGAATAAGCGCATCGAGGGTCGACTCCTCGAGCCCGCGGCTAGGCATTGCGCGCGTCGACACCTCGGACTACGCGAATAAGCGCATCGAGGGTCGACTCCTCGAGGTCGCCGCTACGAATGTCGCGCGTCGACACCCCGGACTGCGCGAATAAGCGCATCGAGGGTCGACTCCTCGAGCCCGCAGCTAGGAACTTCGCGTATCGTCTCCTCGGACTGCGCGAATAAGCGCATGGAGGGTCGACTCCTCGAGCCCGCGGTTAGGCAATTCGCGTGTTGGCACCTCGGACTGCGCGAATAAGCCCATCGAGGGTCGATTCCTCGAGCCCGCGGCTAGGAATTTCGCGTGTTGACACCTCGGACTGCGCGAATAAGCGTATCGAGGGTCGACTCCTCGAGCCCGTGGCTAGGCATTTCGCGCATCGACACCTCGGACTGTGCGAATAAGCGCATCGAGGGTCGACTCCTCGAGCCCGCGGCTAGGAATTTCGCGCGTCGGCACCTCGGACTGTGCGAATAAGCGCATCGAGGGTTGACTCCTCGAGCCCGCGGCTAGGCATTTCGCGCGTCGGCACCTCGGACTGCGCGAATAAGCGCATCGAGTGTCGACTCCTCGAGCCCGCAGCTAGGAATTTCGCGCGTCGGCACCTCGGACTGCGCGAATAAGCGCATCGAGGGTTGACTCCTCGAGCCCGCGGCTAGGCATTTCGCGCGTCGGCACCTCGGACTGCGCGAATAAGCGCATCGAGTGTCGACTCCTCGAGCCCGCGGCTAGGAATTTCGCGTGTCGATACCTCGGACTGCGCGAATAAGCGCATGGAGGGTCGACTCCTCGAGCCCGCGGTTAGGCAATTCGCGTGTTGGCACCTCGGACTGCGCGAATAAGCCCATCGAGGGTCGATTC
The DNA here is from genome assembly GCF_050947875.1 of Dermacentor variabilis. Taxonomy (NCBI): domain Eukaryota; kingdom Metazoa; phylum Arthropoda; class Arachnida; order Ixodida; family Ixodidae; genus Dermacentor; species Dermacentor variabilis. The sequence continues at coordinate 894,574 of NW_027460302.1, read as the reverse complement.
CTTGATCCCGCGGCTACGCAATTCGCGCGTCGACACCTCGGACTGCGCGAATAAGCACATCGAGGGTCGACTGCGCGAATAAGCGTATCGAGGGTCGACTCCTTGATCCCGCGGCTACGCAATTCGCGCGTCGACACCTCGGACTGCGCGAATAAGCGCATCGAGGGTCGACTCCTCGAGCTCGCGACTAGGAATTTCGCGTGTCGACACCTCGGACTGCGCGAATAAGCGCAACGAGGGTCGGCTCCTCGAGCCCGCGGCTACGCATATCGCGCGTCGGCACCTCGGACTGCGCGAATCAGCGCATCCGACCATTGACTCCTCAAAGCCGCGGCTAGGCATTTCGCACGTCGGCCACGCGGACTTTGCGAATAAGCGCATCGAGGGTCGACTCCTCGAGCCCGCGGCTAGGAACTTCGCGTATCGTCACCTCGGACTGCGCGAATAAGCGCATCGAGGGTCGACTCCTCGAGCCCGCGGCAAGGAATTTCGCGTGTCGACACCTCGGACTGCGCGAATAAGCGCACCGAGGGTTGACTCCTGGAGCCCGCGGCTAGGCATTTCGCGCGTGGGCACCTCGGACTGCGCGAATAAGCGCATCGAAGGTCGACTCCTCGAGGCCGCGGCTAGGCATTTCGCGCGCCGGCACCTCGGACTGCGCGAATAAGCGCATCGAGGGTGGACTCCTCGAGCCCGCGGCTAGAAATTTCGCGTATCGGCACCTCGTACTGCGCGAATAAGCGCATCGAGGGTCGACTCCTCGAGCCCGCGGCTAGGAATTTCGCGCGTCGGCACCTCGGACTGTGCGAATAAGCGCATCGAGGGTTGACTCCTCGAGCCCGCGGCTAGGCATTTCGCGCGTCGGCACCTCGGACTGCGCGAATAAGCGCATCGAGTGTCGACTCCTCGAGCCCGCAGCTAGGAATTTCGCGCGTCGGCACCTCGGACTGCGCGAATAAGCGCATCGAGGGTTGACTCCTCGAGCCCGCGGCTAGGCATTTCGCGCGTCGGCACCTCGGACTGCGCGAATAAGCGCATCGAGTGTCGACTCCTCGAGCCCGCGGCTAGGAATTTCGCGTGTCGATACCTCGGACTGCGCGAATAAGCGCATCGAGGGTCGACTCCTCGAGCCCGCGGCTAGGCATTTCGCGCGTCGACACCTCGGACTACGTGAATAAGCGCATCGAGGGTCGACTCCTCGAGGTCGCCGCTACGAATGTCGCGCGTCGACACCCCGGACTGCGCGAATAAGCGCATCGAGGGTCGACTCCTCGAGCCCGCGGCTAGGAACTTCGCGTATCGTCACCTCGGACTGCGCGAATAAGCGCATGGAGGGTCGACTCCTCGAGCCCGCGGTTAGGCAATTCGCGTGTTGGCACCTCGGACTGTGCGAATAAGCGCATCGAGGGTCGATTCCTCGAGCCCGCGGCTAGGAATTTCGCGTGTTGACACCTCGGACTGCGCGAATAAGCGTATCGAGGGTCGACGCCTCGAGCCCGCGGTTAGGGAATTCGCCCGTTGGCACCTCGGACTGCGCGAATAAGCGCATCGAGGGTCGATTCCTCGAGCCCGCGGCTAGGAATTTCGCGTGTTGACACCTCGGACTGCGCGAATAAGCGTATCGAGGGTCGACTCCTCGAGCCCGCGGTTAGGGAATTCGCCCGTTGGCACCTCGGACTGCGCGAATAAGCGTATCGAGGGTCGATTCCTCGAGCCCGCGGCTAGGAATTTCGCGTGTTGACACCTCGGACTGCGCGAATAAGCGTATCGAGGGTCGACTCCTGGAGCCCGCGGCTAGGCATTTCGCGCGTGGGCACCTCGGACTGCGCGAATAAGCGCATCGAAGGTCGACTCCTCGAGCCCGCGGCTAGGCATTTCGCGCGACGGCACCTCGGACTGCGCGAATAAGCGCATCGAAGGTCGACTCCTCGAGCCCGCGGCTAGGCATTTCGCGCGCCGGCACCTCGTACTGCGCGACTAAGCGCATCGATGGTCGACTCCTCGTGCCCGTGGCTAGGCATTTCGCGCATCGACACCTCGGACTGTGCGAATAAGCGCATCGAGGGTCGACTCCTCGAGCCCGCGGCTAGGCATTTCGCGCGCCGGCACCTCGTACTGCGCGAATAAGCGCATCGATGGTCGACTCCTCGAGCCCGTGGCTAGGCATTTCGCTCATCGACACCTCGGACTGCGCGAATAAGCGCATCGAGGGTCGACTCCTCGAGCCCGCGGCTAGGAATTTCCCGCGTCGGCACCTCGGACTGCGCGAATAAGCGCATCGAGGGTTGACTCCTAGAGCCCACGGCTAGGCATTTCGCGCGTCGGCACCTCGGACTGCGCGAATGAGCGCATCGAGGGTTGACTCCTCGAACCCGCGGCTAGGCATTTCGCGCGTCGGCACCTCGGACTGCGCGAATAAGCGCATCGAGGGTCGACTCCTCGAGCCCGCGGCTAGGAATTTCCCGCGTCGGCACCTCGGACTGCGCGAATAAGCGCATCGAGGGTTGACTCCTAGAGCCCACGGCTAGGCATTTCGCGCGTCGGCACCTCGGACTGCGCGAATGAGCGCATCGAGGGTTGACTCCTCGAGCCCGCGGCTAGGCATTTCGCGCGTCGGCACCTCGGACTGCGCGAATAAGCGCATCGAGGGTCGACTCCTCGAGCCCGCGGCAAGGAATTTCGCGTGTCGACACCTCGGACTGCGCGAATAAGCGCATCGAGTGTTGACTCCTGGAGCCCGCGGCTAGGCATTTCGCGCGTGGGCACCTCGGACTGCGCGAATAAGCGCATCGAAGGTCGACTCCTCGAGCCCACGGCTAGGCATTTCGCGCGCCGGCACCTCGGACTGCGCGAATAAGCGCATCGAAGGTCGACTCCTCGAGCCCGCGGCTAGGAATTTCGCGTGTCGATACCTCGGACTGCGCGAATAAGCGCATCGAGGGTCGACTCCTCGAGCCCACGGCTAGGCATTGCGCGCGTCGACACCTCGGACTACGCGAATAAGCGCATCGAGGGTCGACTCCTCGAGGTCGCCGCTACGAATGTCGCGCGTCGACACCCCGGATTGCGCGAATAAGCGCATCGAGGGTCGACTCCTCGAGCCCGCGGCCAGGAACTTCGCGTATCATCACCTCGGACTGCGCGAATAAGCGCATGGAGGATCGACTCCTCGAGCCCGCGGTTAGGCAATTCGCGTGTTGGCACCTCGGACTGCGCGAATAAGCCTATCGAGGGTCGACTCCTTGATCCCGCGGCTACGCAATTCGCGCGTCGACACCTCGGACTGCGCGAATAAGCACATCGAGGGTCGACTGCGCGAATAAGCGTATCGAGGGTCGACTCCTTGATCCCGCGGCTACCAATTCGCGCGTCGGCACCTCGGACTGCGCGAATAAGCGCATCGAGGGTCGACTCCTCGAGCCCGCGGCAAGGAATTTCGCGTGTCGACACCTCGGACTGCGCGAATAAGCGCATCGAGTGTTGACTCCTGGAGCCCGCGGCTAGGCATTTCGCGCGTGGGCACCTCGGACTGCGCGAATAAGCGCATCGAAGGTCGACTCCTCGAGCCCACGGCTAGGCATTTCGCGCGCCGGCACCTCGGACTGCGCGAATAAGCGCATCGAGGGTCGACTCCTCGAGCTCGCGATTAGGAATTTCGCGTGTCGACACCTCGGACTGCGCGAATAAGCGCAACGAGGGTCGGCTCCTCGAGCCCGCGGCTACGCATATCGCGCGTCGGCACCTGGGACTGCGCGAATCAGCGCATCCGACCATTGACTCCTCAAACCCGCGGCTAGGCATTTCGCGCGCCGGCACCTCGGACTGCGCGAATAAGCGCATCAAGGGTCGACTCCTCGAGCCCGCGGCTAGGAATTTCGCGTGTAGACACTTCGGACTGCGCGAATAAGCGCATCCGGGGTTGACTCCTCAAGCCCACGGGTAGGCATTTCGCGCGTCGACACCTCGGACTGCGCGAATAAGCGCATCGAGGGTTGACTCCTGGAGCCCGCGGCTAGGCATTTCGCGCGTGGGCACCTCGGACTGCGCGAATAAGCGCTTCGATGGTCGACTCCTCGAGCCCGCGGCTAGGAATTTCGCGCGCCGGCTCCTCGGACTGCGCGAATAAGCGCATCGAGGGTGGACTCCTCGAGCCCGCGGCTAGAAATTTCGCGTATCGACACCTCGTACTGCGCGAATAAGCGCATCGATGGTCGACTCCTCGAGCCCGTGGCTAGGCATTTCGCGCATCGACACCTCGGACTGTGCGAATAAGCGCCGAGGGTTGACTCCTCGAGCCTGCGGCTAGGCATTTCGCGCGCCGGCTCCTCGGACTGCGCGAATAAGCGCATCGAGGGTGGACTCCTCGAGCCCGCGGCTAGAAATTTCGCGTATCGACACCTCGTACTGCGCGAATAAGCGCATCGATGGTCGACTCCTCGAGCCCGTGGCTAGGCATTTCGCGCATCGACACCTCGGACTGTGCGAATAAGCGCCGAGGGTTGACTCCTCGAGCCCGCGGCTAGGCATTTCGCGCGTCGGCACCTCGGACTGCGCGAATAAGCGCATCGAGGGTTGACTCCTCGAGCCCGCGGCTAGGCATTTCGCGCGTCGGCACCTCGGACTGCGCGAATAAGCGCATCGAGTGTCGACTCCTCGAGCCCGCGGCTATGCATTTCGCGCGTCGACACCTCGGACTGCGCGAATAAGCGCATGGAGGGTCGACTCCTCGAGCCCGCGGTTAGGCAATTCGCGTGTTGGCACCTCGGACTGTGCGAATAAGCGCATCGAGGGTCGATTCCTCGAGCCCGCGGCTAGGAATTTCGCGTGTTGACACCTCGGACTGCGCGAATAAGCGTATCGAGGGTCGACTCCTGGAGCCCGCGGCTAGGCATTTCGCGCGTGGGCACCTCGGACTGCGCGAATAAGCGCATCGAAGGTCGACTCCTCGAGCCCGCGGCTAGGCATTTCGCGCGACGGCACCTCGGACTGCGCGAATAAGCGCATCGAAGGTCGACTCCTCGAGCCCGCGGCTAGGCATTTCGCGCGCCGGCACCTCGTACTGCGCGAATAAGCGCATCGATTGTCGACTCCTCGAGCCCGTGGCTAGGCATTTCGCGCATCGACACCTCGGACTGTGCGAATAAGCGCATCGAGGGTCGACTCCTCGAGCCCGCGGCTAGGCATTTCGCGCGCCGGCACCTCGTACTGCGCGAATAAGCGCATCCGGGGTTGACACCTCAAGCCCACGGGTAGGCATTTCGCGCGTCGACACCTCGGACTACGCGAATAAGCGCATCGAGGGTCGACTCCTCGAGGTCGCCGCTACGAATGTCGCGCGTCGACACCCCGGACTGCGCGAATAAGCGCATCGAGGGTCGACTCCTCGAGCCCGCGGCTAGGAACTTCGCGTATCGTCACCTCGGACTGCGCGAATAAGCGCATCGAGGGTCGACTCCTCGAGCCCGCGGCAAGGAATTTCGCGTGTCGACACCTCGGACTGCGCGAATAAGCGCAACGAGGGTCGGCTCCTCGAGCCCGCGGCTACGCATATCGCGCGTCGGCACCTCGGACTGCGCGAATCAGCGCATCCGACCATTGACTCCTCAAACCCGCGGCTAGGCATTTCGCGCGTCGGCCCCGCGGACTTTGCGAATAAGCGCATCGAGGGTCGACTCCTCGAGCCCGCGGCTAGGAATTTCGCGTGTAGACACTTCGGACTGCGCGAATAAGCGCATCCGGGGTTGACTCCTCAAGCCCACGGGTAGGCATTTCGCGCGTCGACACCTCGGACTACGCGAATAAGCGCATCGAGGGTCGACTCCTCGAGGTCGCCGCTACGAATGTCGCGCGTCGACACCCCGGACTGCGCGAATAAGCGCATCGAGGGTCGACTCCTCGAGCCCGCGGCTAGGAACTTCGCGTATCGTCACCTCGGACTGCGCGAATAAGCGCATCGAGGGTCGACTCCTCGAGCCCGCGGCAAGGAATTTCGCGTGTCGACACCTCGGACTGCGCGAATAAGCGCATCGAGGGTTGACTCCTGGAGCCCGCGGCTAGGCATTTCGCGCGTGGGCACCTCGGACTGCGCGAATAAGCGCATCGAAGGTCGACTCCTCGAGCCCGCGGCTAGGCATTTCGCGCGCCGGCTCCTCGGACTGCGCGAATAAGCGCATCGAGGGTGGACTCCTCGAGCCCGCGGCTAGAAATTTCGCGTATCGACACCTCGTAGTGCGCGAATAAGCGCATCGATGGTCGACTCCTCGAGCCCGTGGCTAGGCATTTCGCGCATCGACACCTCGGACTCTGCGAATAAGCGCATCGAGGGTCGACTCCTCGAGCCCGCGGCTAGGAATTTCGCGCGTCGGCACCTCGGACTGCGCGAATAAGCGCATCGAGGGTTGACTCCTCGAGCCCGCGGCTAGGCATTTCGCGCGTCGGCACCTCGGACTGCGCGAATAAGCGCATCGAGTGTTGACTCCTCGAGCCCGCGGCTAGGCATTTCGCGCGTCGGCACCTCGGACTGCGCGAATAAGCGCATCGAGTGTCGACTCCTCGAGCCCGCGGCTAGGAATTTCGCGTGTCGATACCTCGGACTGCGCGAATAAGCGCATCGAGGGTCGACTCCTCGAGCCCGCGGCTAGGCATTTCGCGCGTCGACACCTCGGACTACGCGAATAAGCGCATCGAGGGTCGACTCCTCGAGGTCACCGCTACGAATGTCGCGCGTCGACACCCCGGACTGCGCGAATAAGCGCATCGAGGGTCGACTCCTCGAGCCCGCGGCTAGGAATTTCGCGTGTTGACACCTCGGACTGCGCGAATAAGCGTATCGAGGGTCGACTCCTCGAGCCCGCGGTTAGGGAATTCGCCCGTTGGCACCTCGGACTGCGCGAATAAGCGCATCGAGGGTCGATTCCTCGAGCCCGCGGCTAGGAATTTCGCGTGTTGACACCTCGGACTGCGCGAATAAGCGTATCGAGGGTCGACTCCTCGAGCCCGCGGTTAGGGAATTCACCCGTTGGCACCTCGGACTGCGCGAATAAGCGCATCGAGGGTCGATTCCTCGAGCCCGCGTCTAGGAATTTCGCGTGTTGACACCTCGGACTGCGCGAATAAGCGTATCGAGGGTCGACTCCTGGAGCCCGCGGCTAGGCATTTCGCGCGTGGGCACCTCGGACTGCGCGAATAAGCGCATCGAAGGTCGACTCCTCGAGCCCGCGGCTAGGCATTTCGCGCGACGGCACCTCGGACTGCACGAATAAGCGCATCGAAGGTCGACTCCTCGAGCCCGCGGCTAGGCATTTCGCGCGCCGGCACCTCGTACTGCGCGAATAAGCGCATCGATGCTCGACTCCTCGAGCCCGTGGCTAGGCATTTCGCGCATCGACACCTCGGACTGTGCGAATAAGCGCATCGAGGGTCGACTCCTCGAGCCCGCGGCTAGGCATTTCGCGCGCCGGCACCTCGTACTGCGCGAATAAGCGCATCGATGGTCGACTCCTCGAGCCCGTGGCTAGGCATTTCGCGCATCGACACCTCGGACTGTGCGAATAAGCGCATCGAGGGTCGACTCCTCGAGCCCGCGGCTAGGAATTTCCCGCGTCGGCACCTCGGACTGCGCGAATAAGCGCATCGAGGGTTGACTCCTCGAGCCCGCGGCTAGGCATTTCGCGCGTCGGCACCTCGGACTGCGCGAATAAGCGCATCGAGTGTCGACTCCTCGAGCCCGCAGCTAGGAATTTCGCGTGTCGACACCTCGGACTGCGCGAATAAGCGCATCGAGTGTTGACTCCTGGAGCCCGCGGCTAGGCATTTCGCGCGTGGGCACCTCGGACTGCGCGAATAAGCGCATCGAAGGTCGACTCCTCGAGCCCGCGGCTAGGCATTTCGCGTGTTGACACCTCGGACTGCGCGAATAAGCGTATCGAGGGTCGACTCCTGGAGCCCGCGGCTAGGTATTTCGCGCGACGGCACCTCGGACTGCGCGAATAAGCGCATCGAAGGTCGACTCCTCGAGCCCGCGGCTAGGCATTTCGCGCGCCGGCACCTCGTACTGCGCGAATAAGCGCATCGATGCTCGACTCCTCGAGCCCGTGGCTAGGCATTTCGCGCATCGACACCTCGGACTGTGCGAATAAGCGCATCGAGGGTCGACTCCTCGAGCCCGCGGCTAGGCATTTCGTGCGCCGGCACCTCGTACTGCGCGAATAAGCGCATCGATGGTCGACTCCTCGAGCCCGTGGCTAGGCATTTCGCGCATCGACACCTCGGACTGTGCGAATAAGCGCATCGAGGGTCGACTCCTCGAGCCCGCGGCTAGGAATTTACCGCGTCGGCACCTCGGACTGCGCGAATAAGCGCATCGAGGTTTGACTCCTCGAGCCCGCGGCTAGGCATTTCGCGCGTCGGCACCTCGGACTGCGCGAATAAGCGCATCGAGGGTCGACTCCTCGAGCCCGCGGCAAGGAATTTCGCGTGTCGACACCTCGGACTGCGCGAATAAGCGCATCGAGTGTTGACTCCTGGAGCCCGCGGCTAGGCATTTCGCGCGTGGGCACCTCGGACTGCGCGAATAAGCGCATCGAAGGTCGACTCCTCGAGCCCGCGGCTAGGCATTTCGCGCGCCGGCACCTCGGACTGCGCGAATAAGCGCATCGAAGGTCGACTCCTCGAGCCCGCGGCTAGGAATTTCGCGTGTCGATACCTCGGACTGCGCGAATAAGCGCATCGAGGGTCGACTCCTCGAGCCCGCGGCTAGGCATTTCGCGCGTCGGCACCTCGGACTGCGCGAATAAGCGCATCGAGTGTTGACTCCTCGAGCCCGCGGCTAGGCATTTCGCGCGTCGGCACCTCGGACTGCGCGAATAAGCGCATCGAGTGTCGACTCCTCGAGCCCGCGGCTAGGAATTTCGCGTGTCGATACCTCGGACTGCGCGAATAAGCGCATCGAGGGTCGACTCCTCGAGCCCGCGGCTAGGCATTTCGCGCGTCGACACCTCGGACTACGCGAATAAGCGCATCGAGGGTCGACTCCTCGAGGTCACCGCTACGAATGTCGCGCGTCGACACCCCGGACTGCGCGAATAAGCGCATCGAGGGTCGACTCCTCGAGCCCGCGGCTAGGAATTTCGCGTGTTGACACCTCGGACTGCGCGAATAAGCGTATCGAGGGTCGACTCCTCGAGCCCGCGGTTAGGGAATTCGCCCGTTGGCACCTCGGACTGCGCGAATAAGCGCATCGAGGGTCGATTCCTCGAGCCCGCGGCTAGGAATTTCGCGTGTTGACACCTCGGACTGCGCGAATAAGCGTATCGAGGGTCGACTCCTCGAGCCCGCGGTTAGGGAATTCGCCCGTTGGCACCTCGGACTGCGCGAATAAGCGCATCGAGGGTCGATTCCTCGAGCCCGCGGCTAGGAATTTCGCGTGTTGACACCTCGGACTGCGCGAATAAGCGTATCGAGGGTCAACTCCTGGAGCCCGCGGCTAGGCATTTCGCGCGTGGGCACCTCGGACGGCGCGAATAAGCGCATCGAAGGTCGACCCCTCGAGCCCGCGGCTAGGCATTTCGCGCGACGGCACCTCGGACTGCGCGAATAAGCGCATCGAAGGTCGACTCCTCGAGCCCGCGGCTAGGCATTTCGCGCGCCGGCACCTCGTACTGCGCGAATAAGCGCATCGATGCTCGACTCCTCGAGCCCGTGGCTAGGCATTTCGCGCATCGACACCTCGGACTGTGCGAATAAGCGCATCGAGGGTCGACTCCTCGAGCCCGCGGCTAGGCATTTCGCGCGCCGGCACCTCGTACTGCGCGAATAAGCGCATCGATGGTCGACTCCTCGAGCCCGTGGCTAGGCATTTCGCGCAACGACACCTCGGACTGTGCGAATAAGCGCATCGAGGGTCGACTCCTCGAGCCCGCGGCTAGGAATTTCCCGCGTCGGCACCTCGGACTGCGCGAATAAGCGCATCGAGGGTTGACTCCTCGAGCCCGCGGCTAGGCATTTCGCGCGTCGGCACCTCGGACTGCGCGAATAAGCGCATCGAGTGTCGACTCCTCGAGCCCGCAGCTAGGAATTTCGCGTGTCGACACCTCGGACTGCGCGAATAAGCGCATCGAGTGTTGACTCCTGGAGCCCGCGGCTAGGCATTTCGAGCGTGGGCACCTCGGACTGCGCGAATAAGCGCATCGAAGGTCGACTCCTCGAGCCCGCGGCTAAGCATTTCGCGTGTTGACACCTCGGACTGCGCGAATAAGCGTATCGAGGGTCGACTCCTGGAGCCCGCGGCTAGGCATTTCGCGCGTGGGCACCTCGGACTGCGCGAATAAGCGCATCGAAGGTCGACTCCTCGAGCCCGCGGCTAGGCATTTCGCGCGACGGCACCTCGGACTGCGCGAATAAGCGCATCGAAGGTCGACTCCTCGAGCCCGCGGCTAGGCATTTCGCGCGCCGGCACCTCGTACTGCGCGAATAAGCGCATCGATGCTCGACTCCTCGAGCCCGTGGCTAGGCATTTCGCGCATCGACACCTCGGACTGTGCGAATAAGCGCATCGAGGGTCGACTCCTCGGGCCCGCGGCTAGGCATTTCGTGCGCCGGGACCTCGTACTGCGCGAATAAGCGCATCGATGGTCGACTCCTCGAGCCCGTGGCTAGGCATTTCGCGCATCGACACCTCGGACTGTGCGAATAAGCGCATCGAGGGTCGACTCCTCGAGCCCGCGGCTAGGAATTTCCCGCGTCGGCACCTCGGACTGCGCGAATAAGCGCATCGAGGTTTGACTCCTCGAGCCCGCGGCTAGGCATTTCGCGCGTCGGCACCTCGGACTGCGCGAATAAGCACATCGAGGGTCGACTCCTCGAGCCCGCGGCAAGGAATTTCGCGTGTCGACACCTCGGACTGCGCGAATAAGCGCATCGAGTGTTGACTCCTGGAGCCCGCGGCTAGGCATTTCGCGCGTGGGCACCTCGGACTGCGCGAATAAGCGCATCGAAGGTCGACTCCTCGAGCCCGCGGCTAGGCATTTCGCGCGCCGGCACCTCGGACTGCGCGAATAAGCGCATCGAAGGTCGACTCCTCGAGCCCGCGGCTAGGAATTTCGCGTGTCGATACCTCGGACTGCGCGAATAAGCGCATCGAGGGTCGACTCCTCGAGCCCGCGGCTAGGCATTGCGCGCGTCGACACCTCGGACTACGCGAATAAGCGCATCGAGGGTCGACTCCTCGAGGTCGCCGCTACGAATGTCGCGCGTCGACACCCCGGACTGCACGAATAAGCGCATCGAGGGTCGACTCCTCGAGCCCGCGGCTAGGAACTTCGCGTATCGTCACCTCGGACTGCGCGAATAAGCGCATGGAGGGTCGACTCCTCGAGCCCGCGGTTAGGCAATTCGCGTGTTGGCACCTCGGACTGTGCGAATAAGCGCAGCGAGGGTCGATTCCTCGAGCCCGCGGCTAGGAATTTCGCGTGTTGACACCTCGGACTGCGCGAATAAGCGTATCGAGGGTCGACTCCTCGAGCCCGCGGCTAGGCATTTCGCGCGACGGCACCTCGGACTGCGCGAATAAGCGCATCGAAGGTCGACTCCTCGAGCCCGCGGCTAGGCATTTCGCGCGCCGGCACCTCGTACTGCGCGAATAAGCGCATCGATGCTCGACTCCTCGAGCCCGTGGCTAGGCATTTCGCGCATCCACACCTCGGACTGTGCGAATAAGCGCATCGAAGGTCGACTCCTCGAGCCCGCGGCTAGGCATTTCGCGCATCGACACCTCGGACTGTGCGAATAAGCGCATCGAGGGTCGACTCCTCGAGCCCGCGGCTAGGAATTTCCCGCGTCGGCACCTCGGACTGCGCGAATAAGCGCATCGAGGGTTGACTCCTCGAGCCCGCGGCTAGGCATTTCGCGCGTCGGCACCTCGGACTGCGCGAATAAGCGCATCGAGTGTCGACTCCTCGAGCCCGCAGCTAGGAATTTCGCGTGTCGACACCTCGGACTGCGCGAATAAGCGCATCGAGTGTTGACTCCTGGAGCCCGCGGCTAGGCATTTCGCGCGTGGGCACCTCGGACTGCGCTAATAAGCGCATCGAAGGTCGACTCCTCGAGCCCGCGGCTAGGCATTTCGCGTGTTGACACCTCGGACTGCGCGAATAAGCGTATCGAGGGTCGACTCCTGGAGCCCGCGGCTAGGCATTTCGCGCGTGGGCACCTCGGACTGCGCGAATAAGCGCATCGAAGGTCGACTCCTCGAGCCCGCGGCTAGGCATTTCGCGCGACGGCACCTCGGACTGCGCGAATAAGCGCATCGAAGGTCGACTCCTCGAGCCCGCGGCTAGGCATTTCGCGCGCCGGCACCTCGTACTGCGCGAATAAGCGCATCGATGCTCGACTCCTCGAGCCCGTGGCTAGGCATTTCGCGCATCGACACCTCGGACTGTGCGAATAAGCGCATCGAGGGTCGACTCCTCGAGCCCACGGCTAGGCATTTCGTGCGCGGGCACCTCGTACTGCTCGAATAAGCGCATCGATGGTCGACTCCTCGAGCCCGTGTCTAGGCATTTCGCGCATCGACACCTCGGACTGTGCGAATAAGCGCATCGAGGGTCGACTCCTCGAGCCCGCGGCTAGGAATTTCCCGCGTCGGCACCTCGGACTGCGCGAATAAGCGCATCGAGGTTTGACTCCTCGAGCCCGCGGCTAGGCATTTCGCGCGTCGGCACCTCGGACTGCGCGAATAAGCGCATCGAGGGTCGACTCCTCGAGCCCGCGGCAAGGAATTTCGCGTGTCGACACCTCGGACTGCGCGAATAAGCGCATCGAGTGTTGTCTCCTGGAGCCCGCGGCTAGGCATTTCGCGCGTGGGCACCTCGGACTGCGCGAATAAGCGCATCGAAGGTCGACTCCTCGAGCCCGCGGCTAGGCATTTCGCGAGCCGGCACCTCGGACTGCGCGAATAAGCGCATCGAAGGTCGACTCCTCGAGCCCGCGGCTAGGAATTTCGCGTGTCGATACCTCGGACTGCGCGAATAAGCGCATCGAGGGTCGACTCCTCGAGCCCGCGGCTAGGCATTGCGCGCGTCGACACCTCGGACTACGCGAATAAGCGCATCGAGGGTCGACTCCTCGAGGTCGCCGCTACGAATGTCGCGCGTCGACACCCCGGACTGCGCGAATAAGCGCATCGAGGGTCGACTCCTCGAGCCCGCGGCTAGGAACTTCGCGTATCGTCACCTCGGACCGCGCGAATAAGCGCATGGAGGGTCGACTCCTCGAGCCCGCGGTTAGGCAATACGCGTGTTGGCACCTCGGACTGCGCGAATAAGCGCATCGAGGGTCGATTCCTCGAGCCCGCGGCTAGGAATTTCGCGTGTTGACACCTCGGACTGCGCGAATAAGCCTATCGAGGGTCGACTCCTTGATCCCGCGGCTACGCAATTCGCGCGTCGACACCTCGGACTGTGCGAATAAGCACATCGAGGGTCGACTGCGCGAATAAGCGTATCGAGGGTCGACTCCTTGATCCCGCGGCTACGCAATTCGCGCGTCGACACCTCGGACTGCGCGAATAAGCGCATCGAGGGTCGACTCCTCGAGCTCGCGACTAGGAATTTCGCGTGTCGACACCTCGGACTGCGCGAATAAGCGCAACGAGGGTCGGCTCCTCGAGCCCGAGGCTACGCATATCGCGCGTCGGCACCTCGGACTGCGCGAATCAGCGCATCCGACCCTTGACTCCTCAAACCCGCGGCTAGGCATTTCGCGCGTCGGCCCCACGGACTTTGCGAATAAGCGCATCGAGGGTCGACTCCTCGAGCCCGCGGCTAGGAATTTCGCGTGTAGACACTTCGGACTGCGCGAATAAGCGCATCCGGGGTTGACTCCTCAAGCCCACGGGTAGGCATTTCGCGCGTCGACACCTCGGACTACGCGAATAAGCGCATCGAGGGTCGGCTCCTCGAGGTCGCCGCTACGAATGTCGCGCGTCGACACCCCGGACTGCTCGAATAAGTGCATCGAGGGTCGACTCCTCGAGCCCGCGGCTAGGAACTTCGCGTATCGTCACCTCGGACTGCGCGAATAAGCGCATCGAGGGTTGACTCCTGGAGCCATCGGCTAGGCATTTCGCGCGTGGGCACCTCGGACTGCGCGAATAAGCGCATCCAAGGTCGACTCCTCGAGCCCGCGGCTAGGCATTTCGCGCGCCGGCTCCTCGGACTGCGCGAATAAGCGCATCGAGTGTCGACTCCTCGAGCCCGCAGCTAGGAATTTCGTGCGTCGGCACCTCGGACTGCGCGAATAAGCGTATCGAGGGTTGACTCTTCGAGCCCGCGGCTAGGCATTTCGCGCGTCGGCACCTCGGACTGCGCGAATAAGCGCCTCGAGTGTCGACTCCTCGAGCCCGCGGCTAGGAATTTCGCGTGTCGATACCTCGGACTGCGCGAATAAGCGCATCGAGGGTCGACTCCTCGAGCCCGCGGCTAGGCATTGCGCGCGTCGACACCTCGGACTACGCGAATAAGCGCATCGAGGGTCGACTCCTCGAGGTCGCAGCTAGGAATTTCGCGCGTCGGCACCTCGGACTGCGCGAATAAGCGTATCGAGGGTTGACTCTTCGAGCCCGCGGCTAGGCATTTCGCGCGCCGGCTCCTCGGACTGCGCGAATAAGCGCATCGAGTGTCGACTCCTCGAGCCCGCAGCTAGGAATTTCGCGTATCGTCACCTCGGACTGCGCGAATAAGCGCATGGAGGGTCGACTCCTCAAGCCCGCGGTTAGGCAATTCGCGTGTTGGCACCTCGGACTGCGCGAATAAGCGTATCGAGGGTCGACTCCTCGAGCCCGCGGTTAGGGAATTCGCCCGTTGGCACCTCGGACTGCGCGAATAAGCGCATCGAGTGTCGACTCCTCGAGCCCGCAGCTTGGAATTTCGCGCGTCGGCACCTCGGACTGCGCGAATAAGCGCATCGAGGGTTGACTCCTCGAGCCCGCGGCTAGGCATTTCGCGCGTCGGCACCTCGGACTGCGCGAATAAGCGCATCGAGTGTCGACTCCTCGAGCCCGCGGCTAGGAATTTCGCGTGTCGATACCTCGGACTGCGCGAATAAGCGCATCGAGGATCGACTCCTCGAGCCCGCGGCTAGGCATTTCGCGCGTCGACACCTCGGACTACGCGAATAAGCGCATCGAGGGTCGACTCCTCGAGGTCGCCGCTACTAATGTCGCGCGTCGACACCCCGGACTGCGCGAATAAGCGCATCGAGGGTCGACTCCTCGAGCCCGCGGCTAGGAACTTCGCGTATCGTCACCTCGGACTGCGCGAATAAGCGCATGGAGGGTCGACTCCTCGAGCCCGCGGCTAGGAATTTCGCGTGTTGACACCTCGGACTGCGCGAATAAGCGCATCGAGTGTCGACTCCTCGAGCCCGCAGCTAGGAATTTCGCGCGTCGGCACCTCGGACAGCGCGAATAAGCGTATCGAGGGTCCACTCCTCGAGCCCGCGGCTAGGAACTTCGCGCGTCGGCACCTCGGACTGCGCGAATAAGCGCATCGAGGGTCGACTCCTCGAGCCCGCGGCAAGGAATTTCGCGTGTCGACACCTCGGACTGCGCGAATAAGCGCATCGAGTGTCGACTCCTCGAGCCCGCGGCTGCGGATATCGCGCGTCGGCACCTCGGACTGCGCGAATAAGCGTATCGAGGGTCGACTCCTTGATCCCGCGGCTACGCAATTCGCGCGTCGACACCTCGGACTGCGCGAATAAGCGCATCGCGGGTCGACTGCGCGAATAAGCGCTAGGGATATCGCGCGTCGGCACCTCGGACCTCGCGAATAAGCGTATCGAGGGTCAACTCCTTGATCCCGCGGCTACGCAATTCGCGCGTCGACACCTCGGACTGCGCGAATAAGCACATCGAGGGTCGACTGCGCGAATAAGCGTATCGAGGGTCGACTCCTTGATCCCGCGGCTACGCAATTCGCGCGTCGACTCCTCGGACTGCGCGAATAAGCGCATCGAGGGTCGACTCCTCGAGCTCGCGACTAGGAATTTCGCGTGTCGACACCTCGGACTGCGCGAAAATGCGCAACGAGGGTCGGCTCCTCGAGCCCGCGGTTACGCATATCGCGCGTCAGCACCTCGGACTGCGCGAATCAGCGCATCCGACCATTGACTCCTCAAATCCGCGGCTAGGCATTTCGCGCGTCGGCCCCGCGGACTTTGCGAATAAGCGCATCGAGGGTCGTCTCCTCGAGCCCGCGGCTAGGAATTTCGCGTGTAGACACTTCCGACTGCGCGAATAGGCGCATCCGGGGTTGACTCCTCAAGCCCATGGGTAGGCATTTCGCGCGTCGACACCTCGGACTGCGCGAATCAGCGCATCCGACCATTGACTCCTCAAACCCGCGGCTAGGCATTTCGCGCGTCGGCCCCCCGGACTGCGCGAATAAGCGCATCGAGGGTCGACTCCTCGAGCCAGCGGTTAGGAACTTCGCGTATCGTCACCTCGGACTGCGCGAATAAGCGCATCGAGGGTCGACGCCTCGAGCCCGCGGCAAGGAATTTCGCGTGTCGACACTTCGGACTGCGCGAATAAGCGCATCGAGGGTTGACTCCTCGAGGTCGCCGCTACGAATGTCGCGCGTCGACACCCCGGACTGCGCGAATTAGCGCATCGAGGGTCGACTCCTCGAGCCCGCGGCTAGGAACTTCGCGTATCGTCACCTCGGACTGCGCGAATAAGCGCATGGAGGGTCGATTCCTCGAGCCCGCGGCAAGGAATTTCGCGTGTCGACACTTCGGACTGCGCGAATAAGCGCATCGAGGGTTGACTCCTCGAGGTCGCCGCTACGAATGTCGCGCGTCGACACCCCGGACTGCGCGAATTAGCGCATCGAGGGTCGACTCCTCGAGCCCGCGGTTAGGCAATTCGCGTGTTGGCACCTCGGACTGCGCTAATAAGCGCATCGAGGGTCGATTCCTCGAGCCCGCGGCTAGGAATTTCGCGTGTTGACACCTCGGACTGCGCGAATAAGCCTATCGAGGGTCGACTCCTTGATCCCGCGGCTACGCAATTCGCGCGTCGACACCTCGGACTGCGCGAATAAGCACATCGAGGGTCGACTGCGCGAATAAGCGTATCGAGGGTCGACTCCTTGATCCCGCGGCTACGCAATTCGCGCGTCGACACCTCGGACTGCGCGAATAAGCGCATCGAGGGTCGACTCCTCGAGCTCGCGACTAGGAATTTCGCGTGTCGACACCTCGGACTGCGCGAATAAGCGCAACGAGGGTCGGCTCCTCGAGCCCGCGGCTACGCATATCGCGCGTCGGCACCTCGGACTGCGCGAATCAGCGCATCCGACCCTTGACTCCTCAAACCCGCGGCTAGGCATTTCGCGCGTCGCCCCCGCGGACTTTGCGAATAAGCGCATCGAGGGTCGACTCCTCGAGCCCGCGGCTAGGAATTTCGCGTGTAGACACTTCGGACTGCGCGAATAAGCGCATCCGGGGTTGACTCCTCAAGCCCACGGGTAGGCATTTCGCGCGTCGACACCTCGGACTACGCGAATAAGCGCATCGAGGGTCGACTCCTCGAGGTCGCCGCTACGAATGTCGCGCGTCGACACCCCGGACTGCGCGAATAAGCGCATCGAGGGTCGACTCCTCGAGCCCGCGGCTAGGAACTTCGCGTATCGTCACCTCGGACTGCGCGAATAAGCGCATCGAGGGTTGACTCCTGGAGCCCGCGGCTAGGCATTTCGCGCGTGGGCACCTCGGACTGCGCGAATAAGCGCATCGAAGGTCGACTCCTCGAGCCCGCGGCTATGCATTTCGCGCGCCGGCTCCTCGTACTGCGCGAATAAGCGCATCGATGGTCGACTCCTCGAACCCGTGGCTAGGCATTTCGCGCATCGACACCTCGGACTGTGCGAATAAGCGCATCGAGGGTCGACTCCTCGAGCCCGCGGCTAGGAATTTCGCGCGTCGGCACCTCGGACTGCGCGAATAAGCGCATCGAGGGTTGACTCCTCGAGCCCGCGGCTAGGCATTTCGCGCGTCGGCACCTCGGACTGCGCGAATAAGCGCATCGAGTGTCGACTCCTCGAGCCCGCAGCTAGGAATTTCGCGCGTCGGAACCTCGGACTACGCGAATAAGCGCATCGAGGGTTGACTCCTCGAGCCCGCGGCTAGGCATTTCGCGCGTCGGCACCTCGGACTGCGCGAATAAGCGCATCGACTGTCGACTCCTCGAGCCCGCGGCTAGGAATTTCGCGTGTCGATACCTCGGACTGCGCGAATAAGCACATCGAGGGTCGACTCCTCGAGCCCGCGGCTAGGCATTGCGCGCGTCGACACCTCGGACTACGCGAATAAGCGCATCGAGGGTCTACTCCTCGAGGTCGCCGCTACGAATGTCGCGCGTCGACACCCCGGACTGCGCGAATAAGCGCATCGAGGGTCGACTCCTCGAGCCCGCAGCTAGGAACTTCGCGTATCGTCACCTCGGACTGCGCGAATAAGCGCATGGAGGGTCGACTCCTCAAGCCCGCGGTTTGGCAATTCGCGTGTTGGCACCTCGGACTGCGCGAATAAGCGCATCGAGGGTCGATTCCTCGAGCCCGCAGCTAGGAATTTCGCGTGTTGACACCTCGGACTGCGCGAATAAGCGTATCGAGGGTCGACTCCTCGAGCCCGCGGTTAGGGAATTCGCCCGTTGGCACCTCGGACTGCGCGAATAAGCGCATCGAGTGTCGACTCCTCGAGCCCGCAGCTAGGAATTTCGCGCGTCGGCACCTCGGACTGCGCGAATAAGCGCATCGAGGGTTGACTCATCGAGCCCGCGGCTAGGCATTTCGCGCGTCGGCACCTCGGACTGCGCGAATAAGCGCATCGAGTATCGACTCCTCGAGCCCGCGGCTAGGAATTTCGCGTGTCGATACCTCGGACTGCGCGAATAAGCGCATCGAGGATCGACTCCTCGAGCCCGCGGCTAGGCATTTCGCGCGTCGACACCTCGGACTACGCGAATAAGCGCATCGAGGGTCGACTCCTCGAGGTCGCCGCTACGAATGTCGCGCGTCGACACCCCGGACTGCGCGAATAAGCGCATCGAGGGTCGACTCCTCGAGCCCGCGGCTAGGAACTTCGCGTATCCTCACCTCGGACTGCGCGAATAAGCGCATGGAGGGTCGACTCCTCGAGCCCGCGGTTAGGCAATTCGCGTGTTGGCACCTCGGACTGCGCGAATAAGCCATCGAGGGTCGATTCCTCGAGCCCGCGGCTAGGAATTTCGTGTGTTGACACCTCGGACTGCGCGAATAAGCGTATCGAGGGTCGACTCCTCGAGCCCGCGGTTAGGGAATTCGCCCGTTGGCACCTCGGACTGCGCGAATAAGCGCATCGAGGGTCGATTCCTCGAGCCCGCGGCTAGGAATTTCGCGCGTCGGAACCTCGGACTACGCGAATAAGCGCATCGAGGGTTGACTCCTCGAGCCCGCGGCTAGGCATTTCGCGCGTCGGCACCTCGGACTGCGCGAATAAGCGCATCGACTGTCGACTCCTCGAGCCCGCGGCTAGGAATTTCGCGTGTCGATACCTCGGACTGCGCGAATAAGCACATCGAGGGTCGACTCCTCGAGCCCGCGGCTAGGCATTGCGCGCGTCGACACCTCGGACTACGCGAATAAGCGCATCGAGGGTCTACTCCTCGAGGTCGCCGCTACGAATGTCGCGCGTCGACACCCCGGACTGCGCGAA
Organism: Dermacentor variabilis; assembly: GCF_050947875.1. NCBI lineage: Eukaryota > Metazoa > Arthropoda > Arachnida > Ixodida > Ixodidae > Dermacentor > Dermacentor variabilis. The sequence goes on along the minus strand of NW_027460302.1, from coordinate 874,819 downwards.
TAAGCGCATCGAGGGTCGACTCCTCGAGCCCGCAGCTAGGAACTTCGCGTATCGTCACCTCGGACTGCGCGAATAAGCGCATGGAGGGTCGACTCCTCAAGCCCGCGGTTTGGCAATTCGCGTGTTGGCACCTCGGACTGCGCGAATAAGCGCATCGAGGGTCGATTCCTCGAGCCCGCAGCTAGGAATTTCGCGTGTTGACACCTCGGACTGCGCGAATAAGCGTATCGAGGGTCGACTCCTCGAGCCCGCGGTTAGGGAATTCGCCCGTTGGCACCTCGGACTGCGCGAATAAGCGCATCGAGTGTCGACTCCTCGAGCCCGCAGCTAGGAATTTCGCGCGTCGGCACCTCGGACTGCGCGAATAAGCGCATCGAGGGTTGACTCATCGAGCCCGCGGCTAGGCATTTCGCGCGTCGGCACCTCGGACTGCGCGAATAAGCGCATCGAGTATCGACTCCTCGAGCCCGCGGCTAGGCATTGCGCGCGTCGACACCTCGGACTACGCGAATAAGCGCATCGAGGGTCTACTCCTCGAGGTCGCCGCTACGAATGTCGCGCGTCGACACCCCGGACTGCGCGAATAAGCGCATCGAGGGTCGACTCCTCGAGCCCGCAGCTAGGAACTTCGCGTATCGTCACCTCGGACTGCGCGAATAAGCGCATGGAGGGTCGACTCCTCAAGCCCGCGGTTTGGCAATTCGCGTGTTGGCACCTCGGACTGCGCGAATAAGCGCATCGAGGGTCGATTCCTCGAGCCCGCAGCTAGGAATTTCGCGTGTTGACACCTCGGACTGCGCGAATAAGCGTATCGAGGGTCGACTCCTCGAGCCCGCGGTTAGGGAATTCGCCCGTTGGCACCTCGGACTGCGCGAATAAGCGCATCGAGTGTCGACTCCTCGAGCCCGCAGCTAGGAATTTCGCGCGTCGGCACCTCGGACTGCGCGAATAAGCGCATCGAGGGTTGACTCATCGAGCCCGCGGCTAGGCATTTCGCGCGTCGGCACCTCGGACTGCGCGAATAAGCGCATCGAGTATCGACTCCTCGAGCCCGCGGCTAGGAATTTCGCGTGTCGATACCTCGGACTGCGCGAATAAGCGCATCGAGGATCGACTCCTCGAGCCCGCGGCTAGGCATTTCGCGCGTCGACACCTCGGACTACGCGAATAAGCGCATCGAGGGTCGACTCCTCGAGGTCGCCGCTACGAATGTCGCGCGTCGACACCCCGGACTGCGCGAATAAGCGCATCGAGGGTCGACTCCTCGAGCCCGCGGCTAGGAACTTCGCGTATCCTCACCTCGGACTGCGCGAATAAGCGCATGGAGGGTCGACTCCTCGAGCCCGCGGTTAGGCAATTCGCGTGTTGGCACCTCGGACTGCGCGAATAAGCCATCGAGGGTCGATTCCTCGAGCCCGCGGCTAGGAATTTCGTGTGTTGACACCTCGGACTGCGCGAATAAGCGTATCGAGGGTCGACTCCTCGAGCCCGCGGTTAGGGAATTCGCCCGTTGGCACCTCGGACTGCGCGAATAAGCGCATCGAGGGTCGATTCCTCGAGCCCGCGGCTAGGAATTTCGCGTGTTGACACCTCGGACTGCGCGAATAAGCGTATCGAGGGTCGACTCCTCGAGCCCGCGGCTAGGAACTTCGCGCGTCGGCACCTCGGACTGCGCGAATAAGCGCATCGAGGGTCGACTCCTCGAGCCCGCGGCAAGGAATTTCGCGTGTCGACACCTCGGACTGCGCGAATAAGCGCATCGAGTGTTGACTCCTGGAGCCCGCCGCTAGGCATTTCGCGCGTGGGCACCTCCGACTGCGCGAATAAGCGCATCGAAGGTCGACTCCTCGAGCCCGCGGCTAGGCATTTCGCGCGCCGGCACCTCGGACTGCGCGAATAAGCGCATCGAGGGTCGACTCCTCGAGCCCGCGGCTAGGAATTTCGTGTATCGACACCTCGTACTGCGCGAATAAGCGCATCGGTGGTCGACTCCTCGAGCCCGTGGCTAGGCATTTCGCGCATCGACACCTCGGACTGCGCGAATAAGCGCATCGAGGGTCGACTCCTCGAGCCCGCGGCTAGGAACTTCGCGTATCGTCACCTCGGACTGCGCGAATAAGCGCATCGAGGGTTGACTCCTGGAGCCCGCGGATAGGCATTTCGCGCGTGGGCACCTCGGACTGCGCGAATAAGCGCATCGAAGGTCGACTCCTCGAGCCCGGGGCTAGGCATTTCGCGCGCCGGCTCCTCGGACTGCGCGAATAAGCGCATCGAGGGTGGACTCCTCGAGCCCGCGGCTAGAAATTTCGCGTATCGACACCTCGTACTGCGCGAATAAGCGCATCGATGGTCGACTCCTCGAGCCCGTGGCCAGGCATTTCGCGCATCGACACCTCGGACTGTGCGAATAAGCGCATCGAGGGTCGACTCCTCGAGCCCGCGGCTAGGAGTTTCGCGCGTCGGCACCTCGGACTGCGCGAATAAGCGCATCGAGGGTTGACTCCTCGAGCCCGCGGCTAGGCATTTCGCGCGTCGGCACCTCGGCTTGCGCGAATAAGCGCATCGAGTGTCGACTCGTCGAGCCCGCAGCTAGGAATTTCGCGCGTCGGCACCTCGGACTGCGCGAATAAGCGCATCGAGGGTTGACTCCTCGAGCCAGCGGCTAGGCATTTCGCGCGTCGGCACCTCGGACTGCGCGAATAAGCGCATCGAGTGTCGACTCCTCGAGCCCGCGGCTAGGAATTTTGCGTGTCGATACCTCGGACTGCGCGAATAAGCGCATCGAGGGTCGACTCCTCGAGCCCGCGGCTAGGCATTGCGCGCGTCGACACCTCGGACTACGCGAATAAGCGCATCGAGGGTCGACTCCTCGAGGTCGCCGCTACGAATGTCGCGCGTCGACACCACGGACTGCGCGAATAAGCGCATCGAGGGTCGACTCCTCCAGCCCGCAGCTAGGAACTTCGCGTATCGTCACCTCGGACTGCGCGAATAAGCGCATGGAGGGTCGACTCCTCAAGCCCGCGGTTAGGCAATTCCCGTGTTGGCACCTCGGACTGCGCGAATAAGCGCATCGAGGGTCGATTCCTCGAGCCCGCGGCTAGGAATTTCGCGTGTTGACACCTCGGACTGCGCGAATAAGCGTATCGAGGGTCGACTCCTCGAGCCCGCGGTTAGGGAATTCGCCCGTTGGCACCTCGGACTGCGCGAATAAGCGCATCGAGTGTCGACTCCTCGAGCCCGCAGCTAGGAATTTCGCGCGTCGGCACCTCGGACTGCGCGAATAAGCGCATCGAGGGTTGACTCCTCGAGCCCGCGGCTAGGCATTTCGCACGTCGGCACCTCGGACTGCGCGAATAAGCGCATCGAGTATCGACTCCTCGAGCCCGCGGCTAGGAATTTCGCGTGTCGATACCTCGGACTGCGCGAATAAGCGCATCGAGGGTCGACTCCTCGAGGTCGCCGCTACGAATGTCGCGCGTCGACACCCCGGACTGCGCGAATAAGCGCATCGAGGGTCGACTCCTCGAGCCCGCGGCTAGGAACTTCGCGTATCCTCACCTCGGACTGCGCGAATAAGCGCATGGAGGGTCGACTCCTCGAGTCCGCGGTTAGGCAATTCGCGTGTTGGCACCTCGGACTGCGCGAATAAGCCCATCGAGGGTCGATTCCTCGAGCCCGCGGCTAGGAATTTCGCGTGTTGACACCTCGGACTGCGCGAATAAGCGTATCGAGGGTCGACTCCTCGAGCCCGCGGTTAGGGAATTCGCCCGTTGGCACCTCGGACTGCGCGAATAAGCGCATCGAGGGTCGATTCCTCGAGCCCGCGGCTAGGAATTTCGCGTGTTGACACCTCGGACTGCGCGAATAAGCGTATCGAGGGTCGACTCCTCGAGCCCGCGGCTAGGAACTTCGCGCGTCGGCACCTCTGACTGCGCGAATAAGCGCATCGAGGGTCGACTCCTCGAGCCCGCGGCAAGGAATTTCGCGTGTCGACACCTCGGACTGCGCGAATAAGCGCATCGAGTGTTGACTCCTGGAGCCCGCCGCTAGGCTTATCGCGCGTGGGCACCTCGGACTGCGCGAATAAGCGCATCGAAGGTCGACTCCTCGAGCCCGCGGCTAGGCATTTCGCGCGCCGGCACCTCGGACTGCGCGAATAAGCGCATCGAGGGTCGACTCCTCGAGCCCGCGGCTAGGAATTTCGTGTATCGACACCTCGTACTGCGCGAATAAGCGCATCGGTGGTCGACTCCTCGAGCCCGTGGCTAGGCATTTCGCGCATCGACACCTCGGACTGCGCGAATAAGCGCATCGAGGGTCGACTCCTCGAGCCCGCGGCTAGGAACTTCGCGTATCGTCACCTCGGACTGCGCGAATAAGCGCATCGAGGGTTTACTCCTGGAGCCCGCGGCTAGGCATTTCGCGCGTGGGCACCTCGGACTGCGCGAATAAGCGCATCGAAGGTCGACTCCTCGAGCCCGCGGCTAGGCATTTCGCGCGCCGGCTCCTCGGACTGCGCGAATAAGCGCATCGAGGGTGGACTCCTCGAGCCCGCGGCTAGAAATTTCGCGTATCGACACCTCGTACTGCGCGAATAAGCGCATCGATGGTCGACTCCTCGAGCCCGTGACCAGGCATTTCGCGCATCGACACCTCGGACTGTGCGAATAAGCGCATCGAGGGTCGACTCCTCGAGCCCGCGGCTAGGAGTTTCGCGCGTCGGCACCTCGGACTGCGCGAATAAGCGCATCGAGGGTTGACTCCTCGAGCCCGCGGCTAGGCATTTCGCGCGTCGGCACCTCGGCTTGCGCGAATAAGCGCATCGAGTGTCGACTCCTCGAGCCCGCAGCTAGGAATTTCGCGCGTCGGCACCTCGGACTGCGCGAATAAGCGCATCGAGGGTTGACTCCTCGAGCCCGCGGCTAGGCATTTCGCGCGTCGGCACCTCGGACTGCGCGAATAAGCGCATGGAGGGTCGACTCCTCGAGCCCGCGGTTAGGCAATTCGCGTGTTGGCACCTCGGACTGCGCGAATAAGCCCATCGAGGGTCGATTCCTCGAGCCCGCGGCTAGGAATTTCGCGTGTTGACACCTCGGACTGCGCGAATAAGCGTATCGAGGGTCGACTCCTCGAGCCCGCGGTTAGGGAATTCGCCCGTTGGCACCTCGGACTGCGCGAATAAGCGCATCGAGGGTCGATTCCTCGAGCCCGCGGCTAGGAATTTCGCGTGTTGACACCTCGGACTGCGCGAATAAGCGTATCGAGGGTCGACTCCTCGAGCCCGCGGCTAGGAACTTCGCGCGTGGGCACCTCGGACTGCGCGAATAAGCGCATCGAGGGTCGACTCCTCGAGCCCGCGGCAAGGAATTTCGCGTGTCGACACCTCGAACTGCGCGAATAAGCGCATCGAGTGTTGACTCCTGGAGCCCGCGGCTAGGCATTTCGCGCGTGGGCACCTCGGACTGCGCGAATAAGCGCATCGAAGGTCGACTCCTCGAGCCCGCGGCTAGGCATTTCGCGCGCCGGCACCTCGGACTGCGCGAATAAGCGCATCGAGGGTCGACTCCTCGAGCCCGCGGCTAGGAATTTCGTGTATCGACACCTCGTACTGCGCGAATAAGCGCATCGGTGGTCGACTCCTCGAGCCCGTGGCTAGGCATTTCGCGCATCGACACCTCGGACTGTGCGAATAAGCGCATCGAGGGTCTACTCCTCGAGCCCGCGGCTAGGAATTTCGCGCGTCGGCACCTCGGACTGCGCGAATAAGCGCATCGAGGGTTGACTCCTCGAGCCCGCGGCTAGGCATTTCGCGCGTCGGCACCTCGGACTGCGCGAATAAGCGCATCGAGTGTCGACTCCTCGAGCCCGCAGCTAGGAATTTCGCGCGTCGGCACCTCGGACTTCGCGAATAAGCGCATCGAGTGTCGACTCCTCGAGCCCGCGGCTAGGAATTTCGCGTGTCGATACCTCGGACAGCGCGAATAAGCGCATCGAGGGTCGACTCCTCGAGCCCGCGGCTAGGCATTTCGCGCGTCGACACCTCGGACTATGCGAATAAGCGCATCGAGGGTCGACTCCTCGAGGTCGCCGCTACGAATGTCGCGCGTCGACACCCCGGACTGCGCGAATAAGCGCATCGAGTGTCGACTCCTCGAGCCCGCAGCTAGGAATTTCGCCCGTCGGCACCTCGGACTGCGCGAATAAGCGCATCGAGGGTTGACTCCTCGAGCCCGCGGCTAGGCATTTCGCGCGTCGGCACCTCGGACTGCGCGAATAAGCGCATCGAGTGTCGACTCCTCGAGCCCGCGGCTAGGAATTTCGCGTGTTGACACCTCGGACTGCGCGAATAAGCGTATCGAGGGTCGACTCCTCGAGCCCGCGGCTAGGAACTTCGCGCGTCGGCACCTCGGACTGCGCGAATAAGCGCATCGAGGGTCGACTCCTCGAGCCCGCGGCAAGGAATTTCGCGTGTCGACACCTCGGACTGCGCGAATAAGCGCATCGAGTGTTGACTCCTGGAGCCCGCCGCTAGGCTTTTCGCGCGTGGGCACCTCGGACTGCGCGAATAAGCGCATCGAAGGTCGACTCCTCGAGCCCGCGGCTAGGCATTTCGCGCGCCGGCACCTCGGACTGCGCGAATAAGCGCATCGAGGGTCGACTCCTCGAGCCCGCGGCTAGGAATTTCGTGTATCGACACCTCGTACTGCGCGAATAAGCGCATCGGTGGTCGACTCCTCGAGCCCGTGGCTAGGCATTTCGCGCATCGACACCTCGGACTGCGCGAATAAGCGCATCGAGGGTCGACTCCTCGAGCCCGCGGCTAGGAACTTCGCGTATCGTCACCTCGGACTGCGCGAATAAGCGCATCGAGGGTTGACTCCTGGAGCCCGCGGCTAGGCATTTCGCGCGTGGGCACCTCGGACTGCGCGAATAAGCGCATCGAAGGTCGACTCCTCGAGCCCGCGGCTAGGCATTTCGCGCGCCGGCTCCTCGGACTGCGCGAATAAGCGCATCGAGGGTGGACTCCTCGAGCCCGCGGCTAGAAATTTCGCGTATCGACACCTCGTACTGCGCGAATAAGCGCATCGATGGTCGACTCCTCGAGCCCGTGGCCAGGCATTTCGCGCATCGACACCTCGGCTTGCGCGAATAAGCGCATCGAGTGTCGACTCCTCGAGCCCGCAGCTAGGAATTTCGCGCGTCGGCACCTCGGACTGCGCGAATAAGCGCATCGAGGGTTGACTCCTCGAGCCGCGGCTAGGCATTTCGCGCGTCGGCACCTCGGACTGCGCGAATAAGCGCATGGAGGGTCGACTCCTCGAGCCCGCGGTTAGGCAATTCGCGTGTTGGCACCTCGGACTGCGCGAATAAGCCCATCGAGGGTCGATTCCTCGAGCCCGCGGCTAGGAATTTCGCGTGTTGACACCTCGGACTGCGCGAATAAGCGTATCGAGGGTCGACTCCTCGAGCCCGCGGTTAGGGAATTCGCCCGTTGGCACCTCGGACTGCGCGAATAAGCGCATCGAGGGTCGATTCCTCGAGCCCGCGGCTAGCAATTTCGCGTGTTGACACCTCGGACTGCGCGAATAAGCATATCGAGGGTCGACTCCTCGAGCCCGCGGCTAGGAACTTCGCGCGTCGGCACCTCGGACTGCGCGAATAAGCGCATCGAGGGTCGACTCCTCGAGCCCGCGGCAAGGAATTTCGCGTGTCGACACCTCGGACTGCGCGAATAAGCGCATCGAGTGTTGACTCCTGGAGCCCGCGGCTAGGCATTTCGCGCGTGGGCACCTCGGACTGCGCGAATAAGCGCATCGAAGGTCGACTCCTCGAGCCCGCGGCTAGGCATTTCGCGCGCCGGCACCTCGGACTGCGCGAATAAGCGCATCGAGGGTCGACTCCTCGAGCCCGCGGCTAGGAATTTCGTGTATCGACACCTCGTACTGCGCGAATAAGCGCATCGGTGGTCGACTCCTCGAGCCCGTGGCTAGGCATTTCGCGCATCGACACCTCGGACTGTGCGAATAAGCGCATCGAGGGTCTACTCCTCGAGCCCGCGGCTAGGAATTTCGCGCGTCGGCACCTCGGACTGCGCGAATAAGCGCATCGAGGGTTGACTCCTCGAGCCCGCGGCTAGGCATTTCGCGCGTCGGCACCTCGGACTGCGCGAATAAGCGCATCGAGTGTCGACTCCTCGAGCCCGCAGCTAGGAATTTCGCGCGTCGGCACCTCGGACTTCGCGAATAAGCGCATCGAGTGTCGACTCCTCGAGCCCGCGGCTAGGAATTTCGCGTGTCGATACCTCGGACAGCGCGAATAAGCGCATCGAGGGTCGACTCCTCGAGCCCGCGGCTAGGCATTTCGCGCGTCGACACCTCGGACTACGCGAATAAGCGCATCGAGGGTCGACTCCTCGAGGTCGCCGCTACGAATGTCGCGCGTCGACACCCCGGACTGCGCGAATAAGCGCATCGAGTGTCGACTCCTCGAGCCCGCAGCTAGGAATTTCGCCCGTCGGCACCTCGGACTGCGCGAATAAGCGCATCGAGGGTTGACTCCTCGAGCCCGCGGCTAGGCATTTCGCGCGTCGGCACCTCGGACTGCGCGAATAAGCGCATCGAGTGTCGACTCCTCGAGCCCGCGGCTAGGAATTTCGCGTGTTGACACCTCGGACTGCGCGAATAAGCGTATCGAGGGTCGACTCCTCGAGCCCGCGGCTAGGAACTTCGCGCGTCGGCACCTCGGACTGCGCGAATAAGCGCATCGAGGGTCGACTCCTCGAGCCCGCGGCAAGGAATTTCGCGTGTCGACACCTCGGACTGCGCGAATAAGCGCATCGAGTTTTGACTCCTGGAGCCCGCGGCTAGGCATTTCGCGCGTGGGCACCTCGGACTGCGCGAATAAGCGCATCGAAGGTCGACTCCTCGAGCCCGCGGCTAGGCATTTCGCGCGCCGGCTCCTCGGACTGCGCGAATAAGCGCATCGAGGGTGGACTCCTCGAGCCCGCGGCTAGAAATTTCGCGTATCGACACCTCGTACTGCGCGAATAAGCGCATCGATGGTCGACTCCTCGAGCCCGTGGCCAGGCATTTCGCGCATCGACACCTCGGACTGTGCGAATAAGCGCATCGAGGGTCGACTCCTCGAGCCCGCGGCTAGGAGTTTCGCGCGTCGGCACCTCGGACTGCGCGAATAAGCGCATCGAGGGTTGACTCCTCGAGCCCGCGGCTAGGCATTTCGCGCGTCGGCACCTCGGCTTGCGCGAATAAGCGCATCGAGTGTCGACTCCTCGAGCCCGCAGCTAGGAATTTCGCGCGTCGGCACCTCGGACTGCGCGAATAAGCGCATCGAGGGTTGACTCCTCGAGCCGCGGCTAGGCATTTCGCGCGTCGGCACCTCGGACTGCGCGAATAAGCGCATGGAGGGTCGACTCCTCGAGCCCGCGGTTAGGCAATTCGCGTGTTGGCACCTCGGACTGCGCGAATAAGCCCATCGAGGGTCGATTCCTCGAGCCCGCGGCTAGGAATTTCGCGTGTTGACACCTCGGACTGCGCGAATAAGCGTATCGAGGGTCGACTCCTCGAGCCCGCGGTTAGGGAATTCGCCCGTTGGCACCTCGGACTGCGCGAATAAGCGCATCGAGGGTCGATTCCTCGAGCCCGCGGCTAGCAATTTCGCGTGTTGACACCTCGGACTGCGCGAATAAGCGTATCGAGGGTCGACTCCTCGAGCCCGCGGCTAGGAACTTCGCGCGTCGGCACCTCGGACTGCGCGAATAAGCGCATCGAGGGTCGACTCCTCGAGCCCGCGGCAAGGAATTTCGCGTGTCGACACCTCGGACTGCGCGAATAAGCGCATCGAGTGTTGACTCCTGGAGCCCGCGGCTAGGCATTTCGCGCGTGGGCACCTCGGACTGCGCGAATAAGCGCATCGAAGGTCGACTCCTCGAGCCCGCGGCTAGGCATTTCGCGCGCCGGCACCTCGGACTGCGCGAATAAGCGCATCGAGGGTCGACTCCTCGAGCCCGCGGCTAGGAATTTCGTGTATCGACACCTCGTACTGCGCGAATAAGCGCATCGGTGGTCGACTCCTCGAGCCCGTGGCTAGGCATTTCGCGCATCGACACCTCGGACTGTGCGAATAAGCGCATCGAGGGTCTACTCCTCGAGCCCGCGGCTAGGAATTTCGCGCGTCGGCACCTCGGACTGCGCGAATAAGCGCATCGAGGGTTGACTCCTCGAGCCCGCGGCTAGGCATTTCGCGCGTCGGCACCTCGGACTGCGCGAATAAGCGCATCGAGTGTCGACTCCTCGAGCCCGCAGCTAGGAATTTCGCGCGTCGGCACCTCGGACTTCGCGAATAAGCGCATCGAGTGTCGACTCCTCGAGCCCGCGACTAGGAATTTCGCGTGTCGATACCTCGGACAGCGCGAATAAGCGCATCGAGGGTCGACTCCTCGAGCCCGCGGCTAGGCATTTCGCGCGTCGACACCTCGGACTACGCGAATAAGCGCATCGAGGGTCGACTCCTCGAGGTCGCCGCTACGAATGTCGCGCGTCGACACCCCGGACTGCGCGAATAAGCGCATCGAGTGTCGACTCCTCGAGCCCGCAGCTAGGAATTTCGCCCGTCGGCACCTCGGACTGCGCGAATAAGCGCATCGAGGGTTGACTCCTCGAGCCCGCGGCTAGGCATTTCGCGCGTCGGCACCTCGGACTGCGCGAATAAGCGCATCGAGTGTCGACTCCTCGAGCCCGCGGCTAGGAATTTCGCGTGTTGACACCTCGGACTGCGCGAATAAGCGTATCGAGGGTCGACTCCTCGAGCCCGCGGCTAGGAACTTCGCGCGTCGGCACCTCGGACTGCGCGAATAAGCGCATCGAGGGTCGACTCCTCGAGCCCGCGGCAAGGAATTCCGCGTGTCGACACCTCGGACTGCGCGAATAAGCGCATCGAGTTTTGACTCCTGGAGCCCGCCGCTAGGCTTCTCGCGCGTGGGCACCTCGGACTGCGCGAATAAGCGCATCGAAGGTCGACTCCTCGAGCCCGCGGCTAGGCATTTCGCGCGCCGGCACCTCGGACTGCGCGAATAAGCGCATCGAGGGTCGACTCCTCGAGCCCGCGGCTAGGAATTTCGTGTATCGACACCTCGTACTGCGCGAATAAGCGCATCGGTGGTCGACTCCTCGAGCCCGTGGCTAGGCATTTCGCGCATCGACACCTCGGACTGCGCGAATAAGCGCATCGAGGGTCGACTCCGCGAGCCCGCGGCTAGGAACTTCGCGTATCGTCACCTCGGACTGCGCGAATAAGCGCATCGAGGGTTGACTCCTGGAGCCCGCGGCTAGGCATTTCGCGCGTGGGCACCTCGGACTGCGCGAATAAGCGCATCGAAGGTCGACTCCTCGAGCCCGCGGCTAGGCATTTCGCGCGCCGGCTCCTCGGACTGCGCGAATAAGCGCATCGAGGGTGGACTCCTCGAGCCCGCGGCTAGAAATTTCGCGTATCGACACCTCGTACTGCGCGAATAAGCGCATCGATGGTCGACTCCTCGAGCCCGTGGCCAGGCATTTCGCGCATCGACACCTCGGACTGTGCGAATAAGCGCATCGAGGGTCGACTCCTCGAGCCCGCGGCTAGGAGTTTCGCGCGTCGGCACCTCGGACTGCGCGAATAAGCGCATCGAGGGTTGACTCCTCGAGCCCGCGGCTAGGCATTTCGCGCGTCGGCACCTCGGCTTGCGCGAATAAGCGCATCGAGTGTCGACTCCTCGAGCCCGCAGCTAGGAATTTCGCGCGTCGGCACCTCGGACTGCGCGAATAAGCGCATCGAGGGTTGACTCCTCGAGCCCGCGGCTAGGCATTTCGCGCGTCGGCACCTCGGACTGCGCGAATAAGCGCATGGAGGGTCGACTCCTCGAGCCCGCGGTTAGGCAATTCGCGTGTTGGCACCTCGGACTGCGCGAATAAGCCCATCGAGGGTCGATTCCTCGAGCCCGCGGCTAGGAATTTCGCGTGTTGACACCTCGGACTGCGCGAATAAGCGTATCGAGGGTCGACTCCTCGAGCCCGCGGTTAGGGAATTCGCCCGTTGGCACCTCGGACTGCGCGAATAAGCGCATCGAGGGTCGATTCCTCGAGCCCGCGGCTAGGAATTTCGCGTGTTGACACCTCGGACTGCGCGAATAAGCGTATCGAGGGTCGACTCCTCGAGCCCGCGGCTAGGAACTTCGCGCGTCGGCACCTCGGACTGCGCGAATAAGCGCATCGAGGGTCGACTCCTCGAGCCCGCGGCAAGGAATTTCGCGTGTCGACACCTCGGACTGCGCGAATAAGCGCATCGAGTGTTGACTCCTGGAGCCCGCGGCTAGGCATTTCGCGCGTGGGCACCTCGGACTGCGCGAATAAGCGCATCGAAGGTCGACTCCTCGAGCCCGCGACTAGGCATTTCGCGCGCCGGCACCTCGGACTGCGCGAATAAGCGCATCGAGGGTTGACTCATCGAGCCCGCGGCTAGGCATTTCGCGCGTCGGCACCTCGGACTGCGCGAATAAGCGCATCGAGTATCGACTCCTCGAGCCCGCGGCTAGGAATTTCGCGTGTCGATACCTCGGACTGCGCGAATAAGCGCATCGAGGATCGACTCCTCGAGCCCGCGGCTAGGCATTTCGCGCGTCGACACCTCGGACTACGCGAATAAGCGCATCGAGGGTCGACTCCTCGAGGTCGCCGCTACGAATGTCGCGCGTCGACACCCCGGACTGCGCGAATAAGCGCATCGAGGGTCGACTCCTCGAGCCCGCGGCTAGGAACTTCGCGTATCCTCACCTCGGACTGCGCGAATAAGCGCATGGAGGGTCGACTCCTCGAGCCCGCGGTTAGGCAATTCGCGTGTTGGCACCTCGGACTGCGCGAATAAGCCATCGAGGGTCGATTCCTCGAGCCCGCGGCTAGGAATTTCGTGTGTTGACACCTCGGACTGCGCGAATAAGCGTATCGAGGGTCGACTCCTCGAGCCCGCGGTTAGGGAATTCGCCCGTTGGCACCTCGGACTGCGCGAATAAGCGCATCGAGGGTCGATTCCTCGAGCCCGCGGCTAGGAATTTCGCGTGTTGACACCTCGGACTGCGCGAATAAGCGTATCGAGGGTCGACTCCTCGAGCCCGCGGCTAGGAACTTCGCGCGTCGGCACCTCGGACTGCGCGAATAAGCGCATCGAGGGTCGACTCCTCGAGCCCGCGGCAAGGAATTTCGCGTGTCGACACCTCGGACTGCGCGAATAAGCGCATCGAGTGTTGACTCCTGGAGCCCGCCGCTAGGCATTTCGCGCGTGGGCACCTCCGACTGCGCGAATAAGCGCATCGAAGGTCGACTCCTCGAGCCCGCGGCTAGGCATTTCGCGCGCCGGCACCTCGGACTGCGCGAATAAGCGCATCGAGGGTCGACTCCTCGAGCCCGCGGCTAGGAATTTCGTGTATCGACACCTCGTACTGCGCGAATAAGCGCATCGGTGGTCGACTCCTCGAGCCCGTGGCTAGGCATTTCGCGCATCGACACCTCGGACTGCGCGAATAAGCGCATCGAGGGTCGACTCCTCGAGCCCGCGGCTAGGAACTTCGCGTATCGTCACCTCGGACTGCGCGAATAAGCGCATCGAGGGTTGACTCCTGGAGCCCGCGGATAGGCATTTCGCGCGTGGGCACCTCGGACTGCGCGAATAAGCGCATCGAAGGTCGACTCCTCGAGCCCGGGGCTAGGCATTTCGCGCGCCGGCTCCTCGGACTGCGCGAATAAGCGCATCGAGGGTGGACTCCTCGAGCCCGCGGCTAGAAATTTCGCGTATCGACACCTCGTACTGCGCGAATAAGCGCATCGATGGTCGACTCCTCGAGCCCGTGGCCAGGCATTTCGCGCATCGACACCTCGGACTGTGCGAATAAGCGCATCGAGGGTCGACTCCTCGAGCCCGCGGCTAGGAGTTTCGCGCGTCGGCACCTCGGACTGCGCGAATAAGCGCATCGAGGGTTGACTCCTCGAGCCCGCGGCTAGGCATTTCGCGCGTCGGCACCTCGGCTTGCGCGAATAAGCGCATCGAGTGTCGACTCGTCGAGCCCGCAGCTAGGAATTTCGCGCGTCGGCACCTCGGACTGCGCGAATAAGCGCATCGAGGGTTGACTCCTCGAGCCAGCGGCTAGGCATTTCGCGCGTCGGCACCTCGGACTGCGCGAATAAGCGCATCGAGTGTCGACTCCTCGAGCCCGCGGCTAGGAATTTTGCGTGTCGATACCTCGGACTGCGCGAATAAGCGCATCGAGGGTCGACTCCTCGAGCCCGCGGCTAGGCATTGCGCGCGTCGACACCTCGGACTACGCGAATAAGCGCATCGAGGGTCGACTCCTCGAGGTCGCCGCTACGAATGTCGCGCGTCGACACCACGGACTGCGCGAATAAGCGCATCGAGGGTCGACTCCTCCAGCCCGCAGCTAGGAACTTCGCGTATCGTCACCTCGGACTGCGCGAATAAGCGCATGGAGGGTCGACTCCTCAAGCCCGCGGTTAGGCAATTCCCGTGTTGGCACCTCGGACTGCGCGAATAAGCGCATCGAGGGTCGATTCCTCGAGCCCGCGGCTAGGAATTTCGCGTGTTGACACCTCGGACTGCGCGAATAAGCGTATCGAGGGTCGACTCCTCGAGCCCGCGGTTAGGGAATTCGCCCGTTGGCACCTCGGACTGCGCGAATAAGCGCATCGAGTGTCGACTCCTCGAGCCCGCAGCTAGGAATTTCGCGCGTCGGCACCTCGGACTGCGCGAATAAGCGCATCGAGGGTTGACTCCTCGAGCCCGCGGCTAGGCATTTCGCACGTCGGCACCTCGGACTGCGCGAATAAGCGCATCGAGTATCGACTCCTCGAGCCCGCGGCTAGGAATTTCGCGTGTCGATACCTCGGACTGCGCGAATAAGCGCATCGAGGGTCGACTCCTCGAGGTCGCCGCTACGAATGTCGCGCGTCGACACCCCGGACTGCGCGAATAAGCGCATCGAGGGTCGACTCCTCGAGCCCGCGGCTAGGAACTTCGCGTATCCTCACCTCGGACTGCGCGAATAAGCGCATGGAGGGTCGACTCCTCGAGTCCGCGGTTAGGCAATTCGCGTGTTGGCACCTCGGACTGCGCGAATAAGCCCATCGAGGGTCGATTCCTCGAGCCCGCGGCTAGGAATTTCGCGTGTTGACACCTCGGACTGCGCGAATAAGCGTATCGAGGGTCGACTCCTCGAGCCCGCGGTTAGGGAATTCGCCCGTTGGCACCTCGGACTGCGCGAATAAGCGCATCGAGGGTCGATTCCTCGAGCCCGCGGCTAGGAATTTCGCGTGTTGACACCTCGGACTGCGCGAATAAGCGTATCGAGGGTCGACTCCTCGAGCCCGCGGCTAGGAACTTCGCGCGTCGGCACCTCGGACTGTGCGAATAAGCGCATCGAGGGTCGACTCCTCGAGCCCGCGGCTAGGAGTTTCGCGCGTCGGCACCTCGGACTGCGCGAATAAGCGCATCGAGGGTTGACTCCTCGAGCCCGCGGCTAGGCATTTCGCGCGTCGGCACCTCGGCTTGCGCGAATAAGCGCATCGAGTGTCGACTCCTCGAGCCCGCAGCTAGGAATTTCGCGCGTCGGCACCTCGGACTGCGCGAATAAGCGCATCGAGGGTTGACTCCTCGAGCCCGCGGCTAGGCATTTCGCGCGTCGGCACCTCGGACTGCGCGAATAAGCGCATGGAGGGTCGACTCCTCGAGCCCGCGGTTAGGCAATTCGCGTGTTGGCACCTCGGACTGCGCGAATAAGCCCATCGAGGGTCGATTCCTCGAGCCCGCGGCTAGGAATTTCGCGTGTTGACACCTCGGACTGCGCGAATAAGCGTATCGAGGGTCGACCCCTCGAGCCCGCGGTTAGGGAATTCGCCCGTTGGCACCTCGGACTGCGCGAATAAGCGCATCGAGGGTCGATTCCTCGAGCCCGCGGCAAGGAATTTCGCGTGTCGACACCTCGGACTGCGCGAATAAGCGCATCGAGTGTTGACTCCTGGAGCCCGCCGCTAGGCTTATCGCGCGTGGGCACCTCGGACTGCGCGAATAAGCGCATCGAAGGTCGACTCCTCGAGCCCGCGGCTAGGCATTTCGCGCGCCGGCACCTCGGACTGCGCGAATAAGCGCATCGAGGGTCGACTCCTCGAGCCCGCGGCTAGGAATTTCGTGTATCGACACCTCGTACTGCGCGAATAAGCGCATCGGTGGTCGACTCCTCGAGCCCGTGGCTAGGCATTTCGCGCATCGACACCTCGGACTGCGCGAATAAGCGCATCGAGGGTCGACTCCTCGAGCCCGCGGCTAGGAACTTCGCGTATCGTCACCTCGGACTGCGCGAATAAGCGCATCGAGGGTTTACTCCTGGAGCCCGCGGCTAGGCATTTCGCGCGTGGGCACCTCGGACTGCGCGAATAAGCGCATCGAAGGTCGACTCCTCGAGCCCGCGGCTAGGCATTTCGCGCGCCGGCTCCTCGGACTGCGCGAATAAGCGCATCGAGGGTGGACTCCTCGAGCCCGCGGCTAGAAATTTCGCGTATCGACACCTCGTACTGCGCGAATAAGCGCATCGATGGTCGACTCCTCGAGCCCGTGGCCAGGCATTTCGCGCATCGACACCTCGGACTGTGCGAATAAGCGCATCGAGGGTCGACTCCTCGAGCCCGCGGCTAGGAGTTTCGCGCGTCGGCACCTCGGAGTGCGCGAATAAGCGCATCGAGGGTTGACTCCTCGAGCCCGCGGCTAGGCATTTCGCGCGTCGGCACCTCGGCTTGCGCGAATAAGCGCATCGAGTGTCGACTCCTCGAGCCCGCAGCTAGGAATTTCGCGCGTCGGCACCTCGGACTGCGCGAATAAGCGCATCGAGGGTTGACTCCTCGAGCCCGCGGCTAGGCATTTCGCGCGTCGGCACCTCGGACTGCGCGAATAAGCGCATGGAGGGTCGACTCCTCGAGCCCGCGGTTAGGCAATTCGCGTGTTGGCACCTCGGACTGCGCGAATAAGCCCATCGAGGGTCGATTCCTCGAGCCCGCGGCTAGGAATTTCGCGTGTTGACACCTCGGACTGCGCGAATAAGCGTATCGAGGGTCGACTCCTCGAGCCCGCGGTTAGGGAATTCGCCCGTTGGCACCTCGGACTGCGCGAATAAGCGCATCGAGGGTCGATTCCTCGAGCCCGCGGCTAGGAATTTCGCGTGTTGACACCTCGGACTGCGCGAATAAGCGTATCGAGGGTCGACTCCTCGAGCCCGCGGCTAGGAACTTCGCGCGTGGGCACCTCGGACTGCGCGAATAAGCGCATCGAGGGTCGACTCCTCGAGCCCGCGGCAAGGAATTTCGCGTGTCGACACCTCGAACTGCGCGAATAAGCGCATCGAGTGTTGACTCCTGGAGCCCGCGGCTAGGCATTTCGCGCGTGGGCACCTCGGACTGCGCGAATAAGCGCATCGAAGGTCGACTCCTCGAGCCCGCGGCTAGGCATTTCGCGCGCCGGCACCTCGGACTGCGCGAATAAGCGCATCGAGGGTCGACTCCTCGAGCCCGCGGCTAGGAATTTCGTGTATCGACACCTCGTACTGCGCGAATAAGCGCATCGGTGGTCGACTCCTCGAGCCCGTGGCTAGGCATTTCGCGCATCGACACCTCGGACTGTGCGAATAAGCGCATCGAGGGTCTACTCCTCGAGCCCGCGGCTAGGAATTTCGCGCGTCGGCACCTCGGACTGCGCGAATAAGCGCATCGAGGGTTGACTCCTCGAGCCCGCGGCTAGGCATTTCGCGCGTCGGCACCTCGGACTGCGCGAATAAGCGCATCGAGTGTCGACTCCTCGAGCCCGCAGCTAGGAATTTCGCGCGTCGGCACCTCGGACTTCGCGAATAAGCGCATCGAGTGTCGACTCCTCGAGCCCGCGGCTAGGAATTTCGCGTGTCGATACCTCGGACAGCGCGAATAAGCGCATCGAGGGTCGACTCCTCGAGCCCGCGGCTAGGCATTTCGCGCGTCGACACCTCGGACTATGCGAATAAGCGCATCGAGGGTCGACTCCTCGAGGTCGCCGCTACGAATGTCGCGCGTCGACACCCCGGACTGCGCGAATAAGCGCATCGAGTGTCGACTCCTCGAGCCCGCAGCTAGGAATTTCGCCCGTCGGCACCTCGGACTGCGCGAATAAGCGCATCGAGGGTTGACTCCTCGAGCCCGCGGCTAGGCATTTCGCGCGTCGGCACCTCGGACTGCGCGAATAAGCGCATCGAGTGTCGACTCCTCGAGCCCGCGGCTAGGAATTTCGCGTGTTGACACCTCGGACTGCGCGAATAAGCGTATCGAGGGTCGACTCCTCGAGCCCGCGGCTAGGAACTTCGCGCGTCGGCACCTCGGACTGCGCGAATAAGCGCATCGAGGGTCGACTCCTCGAGCCCGCGGCAAGGAATTTCGCGTGTCGACACCTCGGACTGCGCGAATAAGCGCATCGAGTGTTGACTCCTGGAGCCCGCCGCTAGGCTTTTCGCGCGTGGGCACCTCGGACTGCGCGAATAAGCGCATCGAAGGTCGACTCCTCGAGCCCGCGGCTAGGCATTTCGCGCGCCGGCACCTCGGACTGCGCGAATAAGCGCATCGAGGGTCGACTCCTCGAGCCCGCGGCTAGGAATTTCGTGTATCGACACCTCGTACTGCGCGAATAAGCGCATCGGTGGTCGACTCCTCGAGCCCGTGGCTAGGCATTTCGCGCATCGACACCTCGGACTGCGCGAATAAGCGCATCGAGGGTCGACTCCTCGAGCCCGCGGCTAGGAACTTCGCGTATCGTCACCTCGGACTGCGCGAATAAGCGCATCGAGGGTTGACTCCTGGAGCCCGCGGCTAGGCATTTCGCGCGTGGGCACCTCGGACTGCGCGAATAAGCGCATCGAAGGTCGACTCCTCGAGCCCGCGGCTAGGCATTTCGCGCGCCGGCTCCTCGGACTGCGCGAATAAGCGCATCGAGGGTGGACTCCTCGAGCCCGCGGCTAGAAATTTCGCGTATCGACACCTCGTACTGCGCGAATAAGCGCATCGATGGTCGACTCCTCGAGCCCGTGGCCAGGCATTTCGCGCATCGACACCTCGGCTTGCGCGAATAAGCGCATCGAGTGTCGACTCCTCGAGCCCGCAGCTAGGAATTTCGCGCGTCGGCACCTCGGACTGCGCGAATAAGCGCATCGAGGGTTGACTCCTCGAGCCGCGGCTAGGCATTTCGCGCGTCGGCACCTCGGACTGCGCGAATAAGCGCATGGAGGGTCGACTCCTCGAGCCCGCGGTTAGGCAATTCGCGTGTTGGCACCTCGGACTGCGCGAATAAGCCCATCGAGGGTCGATTCCTCGAGCCCGCGGCTAGGAATTTCGCGTGTTGACACCTCGGACTGCGCGAATAAGCGTATCGAGGGTCGACTCCTCGAGCCCGCGGTTAGGGAATTCGCCCGTTGGCACCTCGGACTGCGCGAATAAGCGCATCGAGGGTCGATTCCTCGAGCCCGCGGCTAGCAATTTCGCGTGTTGACACCTCGGACTGCGCGAATAAGCATATCGAGGGTCGACTCCTCGAGCCCGCGGCTAGGAACTTCGCGCGTCGGCACCTCGGACTGCGCGAATAAGCGCATCGAGGGTCGACTCCTCGAGCCCGCGGCAAGGAATTTCGCGTGTCGACACCTCGGACTGCGCGAATAAGCGCATCGAGTGTTGACTCCTGGAGCCCGCGGCTAGGCATTTCGCGCGTGGGCACCTCGGACTGCGCGAATAAGCGCATCGAAGGTCGACTCCTCGAGCCCGCGGCTAGGCATTTCGCGCGCCGGCACCTCGGACTGCGCGAATAAGCGCATCGAGGGTCGACTCCTCGAGCCCGCGGCTAGGAATTTCGTGTATCGACACCTCGTACTGCGCGAATAAGCGCATCGGTGGTCGACTCCTCGAGCCCGTGGCTAGGCATTTCGCGCATCGACACCTCGGACTGTGCGAATAAGCGCATCGAGGGTCTACTCCTCGAGCCCGCGGCTAGGAATTTCGCGCGTCGGCACCTCGGACTGCGCGAATAAGCGCATCGAGGGTTGACTCCTCGAGCCCGCGGCTAGGCATTTCGCGCGTCGGCACCTCGGACTGCGCGAATAAGCGCATCGAGTGTCGACTCCTCGAGCCCGCAGCTAGGAATTTCGCGCGTCGGCACCTCGGACTTCGCGAATAAGCGCATCGAGTGTCGACTCCTCGAGCCCGCGGCTAGGAATTTCGCGTGTCGATACCTCGGACAGCGCGAATAAGCGCATCGAGGGTCGACTCCTCGAGCCCGCGGCTAGGCATTTCGCGCGTCGACACCTCGGACTACGCGAATAAGCGCATCGAGGGTCGACTCCTCGAGGTCGCCGCTACGAATGTCGCGCGTCGACACCCCGGACTGCGCGAATAAGCGCATCGAGTGTCGACTCCTCGAGCCCGCAGCTAGGAATTTCGCCCGTCGGCACCTCGGACTGCGCGAATAAGCGCATCGAGGGTTGACTCCTCGAGCCCGCGGCTAGGCATTTCGCGCGTCGGCACCTCGGACTGCGCGAATAAGCGCATCGAGTGTCGACTCCTCGAGCCCGCGGCTAGGAATTTCGCGTGTTGACACCTCGGACTGCGCGAATAAGCGTATCGAGGGTCGACTCCTCGAGCCCGCGGCTAGGAACTTCGCGCGTCGGCACCTCGGACTGCGCGAATAAGCGCATCGAGGGTCGACTCCTCGAGCCCGCGGCAAGGAATTTCGCGTGTCGACACCTCGGACTGCGCGAATAAGCGCATCGAGTTTTGACTCCTGGAGCCCGCGGCTAGGCATTTCGCGCGTGGGCACCTCGGACTGCGCGAATAAGCGCATCGAAGGTCGACTCCTCGAGCCCGCGGCTAGGCATTTCGCGCGCCGGCTCCTCGGACTGCGCGAATAAGCGCATCGAGGGTGGACTCCTCGAGCCCGCGGCTAGAAATTTCGCGTATCGACACCTCGTACTGCGCGAATAAGCGCATCGATGGTCGACTCCTCGAGCCCGTGGCCAGGCATTTCGCGCATCGACACCTCGGACTGTGCGAATAAGCGCATCGAGGGTCGACTCCTCGAGCCCGCGGCTAGGAGTTTCGCGCGTCGGCACCTCGGACTGCGCGAATAAGCGCATCGAGGGTTGACTCCTCGAGCCCGCGGCTAGGCATTTCGCGCGTCGGCACCTCGGCTTGCGCGAATAAGCGCATCGAGTGTCGACTCCTCGAGCCCGCAGCTAGGAATTTCGCGCGTCGGCACCTCGGACTGCGCGAATAAGCGCATCGAGGGTTGACTCCTCGAGCCGCGGCTAGGCATTTCGCGCGTCGGCACCTCGGACTGCGCGAATAAGCGCATGGAGGGTCGACTCCTCGAGCCCGCGGTTAGGCAATTCGCGTGTTGGCACCTCGGACTGCGCGAATAAGCCCATCGAGGGTCGATTCCTCGAGCCCGCGGCTAGGAATTTCGCGTGTTGACACCTCGGACTGCGCGAATAAGCGTATCGAGGGTCGACTCCTCGAGCCCGCGGTTAGGGAATTCGCCCGTTGGCACCTCGGACTGCGCGAATAAGCGCATCGAGGGTCGATTCCTCGAGCCCGCGGCTAGCAATTTCGCGTGTTGACACCTCGGACTGCGCGAATAAGCGTATCGAGGGTCGACTCCTCGAGCCCGCGGCTAGGAACTTCGCGCGTCGGCACCTCGGACTGCGCGAATAAGCGCATCGAGGGTCGACTCCTCGAGCCCGCGGCAAGGAATTTCGCGTGTCGACACCTCGGACTGCGCGAATAAGCGCATCGAGTGTTGACTCCTGGAGCCCGCGGCTAGGCATTTCGCGCGTGGGCACCTCGGACTGCGCGAATAAGCGCATCGAAGGTCGACTCCTCGAGCCCGCGGCTAGGCATTTCGCGCGCCGGCACCTCGGACTGCGCGAATAAGCGCATCGAGGGTCGACTCCTCGAGCCCGCGGCTAGGAATTTCGTGTATCGACACCTCGTACTGCGCGAATAAGCGCATCGGTGGTCGACTCCTCGAGCCCGTGGCTAGGCATTTCGCGCATCGACACCTCGGACTGTGCGAATAAGCGCATCGAGGGTCTACTCCTCGAGCCCGCGGCTAGGAATTTCGCGCGTCGGCACCTCGGACTGCGCGAATAAGCGCATCGAGGGTTGACTCCTCGAGCCCGCGGCTAGGCATTTCGCGCGTCGGCACCTCGGACTGCGCGAATAAGCGCATCGAGTGTCGACTCCTCGAGCCCGCAGCTAGGAATTTCGCGCGTCGGCACCTCGGACTTCGCGAATAAGCGCATCGAGTGTCGACTCCTCGAGCCCGCGGCTAGGAATTTCGCGTGTCGATACCTCGGACAGCGCGAATAAGCGCATCGAGGGTCGACTCCTCGAGCCCGCGGCTAGGCATTTCGCGCGTCGACACCTCGGACTACGCGAATAAGCGCATCGAGGGTCGACTCCTCGAGGTCGCCGCTACGAATGTCGCGCGTCGACACCCCGGACTGCGCGAATAAGCGCATCGAGTGTCGACTCCTCGAGCCCGCAGCTAGGAATTTCGCCCGTCGGCACCTCGGACTGCGCGAATAAGCGCATCGAGGGTTGACTCCTCGAGCCCGCGGCTAGGCATTTCGCGCGTCGCCACCTCGGACTGCGCGAATAAGCGCATCGAGTGTCGACTCCTCGAGCCCGCGGCTAGGAATTTCGCGTGTTGACACCTCGGACTGCGCGAATAAGCGTATCGAGGGTCGACTCCTCGAGCCCGCGGCTAGGAACTTCGCGCGTCGGCACCTCGGACTGCGCGAATAAGCGCATCGAGGGTCGACTCCTCGAGCCCGCGGCAAGGAATTTCGCGTGTCGACACCTCGGACTGCGCGAATAAGCGCATCGAGTTTTGACTCCTGGAGCCCGCCGCTAGGCTTTTCGCGCGTGGGCACCTCGGACTGCGCGAATAAGCGCATCGAAGGTCGACTCCTCGAGCCCGCGGCTAGGCATTTCGCGCGCCGGCACCTCGGACTGCGCGAATAAGCGCATCGAGGGTCGACTCCTCGAGCCCGCGGCTAGGAATTTCGTGTATCGACACCTCGTACTGCGCGAATAAGCGCATCGGTGGTCGACTCCTCGAGCCCGTGGCTAGGCATTTCGCGCATCGACACCTCGGACTGCGCGAATAAGCGCATCGAGGGTCGACTCCGCGAGTCCGCGGCTAGGAACTTCGCGTATCGTCACCTCGGACTGCGCGAATAAGCGCATCGAGGGTTGACTCCTGGAGCCCGCGGCTAGGCATTTCGCGCGTGGGCACCTCGGACTGCGCGAATAAGCGCATCGAAGGTCGACTCCTCGAGCCCGCGGCTAGGCATTTCGCGCGCCGGCTCCTCGGACTGCGCGAATAAGCGCATCGAGGGTGGACTCCTCGAGCCCGCGGCTAGAAATTTCGCGTATCGACACCTCGTACTGCGCGAATAAGCGCATCGATGGTCGACTCCTCGAGCCCGTGGCCAGGCATTTCGCGCATCGACACCTCGGACTGTGCGAATAAGCGCATCGAGGGTCGACTCCTCGAGCCCGCGGCTAGGAGTTTCGCGCGTCGGCACCTCGGACTGCGCGAATAAGCGCATCGAGGGTTGACTCCTCGAGCCCGCGGCTAGGCATTTCGCGCGTCGGCACCTCGGCTTGCGCGAATAAGCGCATCGAGTGTCGACTCCTCGAGCCCGCAGCTAGGAATTTCGCGCGTCGGCACCTCGGACTGCGCGAATAAGCGCATCGAGGGTTGACTCCTCGAGCCCGCGGCTAGGCATTTCGCGCGTCGGCACCTCGGACTGCGCGAATAAGCGCATGGAGGGTCGACTCCTCGAGCCCGCGGTTAGGCAATTCGCGTGTTGGCACCTCGGACTGCGCGAATAAGCCCATCGAGGGTCGATTCCTCGAGCCCGCGGCTAGGAATTTCGCGTGTTGACACCTCGGACTGCGCGAATAAGCGTATCGAGGGTCGACTCCTCGAGCCCGCGGTTAGGGAATTCGCCCGTTGGCACCTCGGACTGCGCGAATAAGCGCATCGAGGGTCGATTCCTCGAGCCCGCGGCTAGGAATTTCGCGTGTTGACACCTCGGACTGCGCGAATAAGCGTATCGAGGGTCGACTCCTCGAGCCCGCGGCTAGGAACTTCGCGCGTCGGCACCTCGGACTGCGCGAATAAGCGCATCGAGGGTCGACTCCTCGAGCCCGCGGCAAGGAATTTCGCGTGTCGACACCTCGGACTGCGCGAATAAGCGCATCGAGTGTTGACTCCTGGAGCCCGCGGCTAGGCATTTCGCGCGTGGGCACCTCGGACTGCGCGAATAAGCGCATCGAAGGTCGACTCCTCGAGCCCGCGACTAGGCATTTCGCGCGCCGGCACCTCGGACTGCGCGAATAAGCGCATCGAGGGTCGACTCCTCGAGCCCGCGGCTAGGAATTTCGTGTATCGACACCTCGTACTGCGCGAATAAGCGCATCGGTGGTCGACTCCTCGAGCCCGTGGCTAGGCATTTCGCGCATCGACACCTCGGACTGTGCGAATAAGCGCATCGAGGGTCTACTCCTCGAGCCCGCGGCTAGGAATTTCGCGCGTCGGCACCTCGGACTGCGCGAATAAGCGCATCGAGGGTTGACTCCTCGAGCCCGCGGCTAGGCATTTCGCGCGTCGGCACCTCGGACTGCGCGAATAAGCGCATCGAGTGTCGACTCCTCGAGCCCGCAGCTAGGAATTTCGCGCGTCGGCACCTCGGACTTCGCGAATAAGCGCATCGAGTGTCGACTCCTCGAGCCCGCGGCTAGGAATTTCGCGTGTCGATACCTCGGACAGCGCGAATAAGCGCATCGAGGGTCGACTCCTCGAGCCCGCGGCTAGGCATTTCGCGCGTCGACACCTCGGACTACGCGAATAAGCGCATCGAGGGTCGACTCCTCGAGGTCGCCGCTACGAATGTCGCGCGTCGACACCCCGGACTGCGCGAATAAGCGCATCGAGTGTCGACTCCTCGAGCCCGCAGCTAGGAATTTCGCGCGTCGGCACCTCGGACTGCGCGAATAAGCGCATCGAGGGTTGACTCCTCGAGCCCGCGGCTAGGCATTTCGCGCGTCGGCACCTCGGACTGCGCGAATAAGCGCATCGAGTGTCGACTCCTCGAGCCCGCGGCTAGGAATTTCGCGTGTTGACACCTCGGACTGCGCGAATAAGCGTATCGAGGGTCGACTCCTCGAGCCCGCGGCTAGGAACTTCGCGCGTCGGCACCTCGGACTGCGCGAATAAGCGCATCGAGGGTCGACTCCTCGAGCCCGCGGCAAGGAATTTCGCGTGTCGACACCTCGGACTGCGCGAATAAGCGCATCGAGTGTCGACTCCTCGAGCCCGCGGCTGGGGATATCGCGCGTCGGCACCTCGGACTGCGCGAATAAGCGTATCGAGGGTCGACTCCTTGATCCCGCGGCTACGCAATTCGCGCGTCGACACCTCGGACTGCGCGAATAAGCGCATCGCGGGTCGACTGCGCGAATAAGCGCTAGGGATATCGCGCGTCGGCACCTCGGACCTCGCGAATAAGCGTATCGAGGGTCAACTCCTTGATCCCGCGGCTACGTAATTCGCGCGTCGACACCTCGGACTGCGCGAATAAGCACATCGAGGGTCGACTGCGCGAATAAGCGTATCGAGGGTCGACTCCTTGATCCCGCGGCTACGCAATTCGCGCGTCGACACCTCGGACTGCGCGAATAAGCGCATCGAGGGTCGACTCCTCCAGCTCGCGACTAGGAATTTCGCGTGTCGACACCTCGGACTGCGCGAAAAAGCGCAACGAGGGTCGGCTCCTCGAGCCCGCGGCTACGCATATCGCGCGTCAGCACCTGGGACTGTGCGAATCAGCGCATCCGACCATTGACTCCTCAAACCCGCGGCTAGGCATTTCGCGCGTCGGCCCCGCGGACTTTGCGAATAAGCGCATCGAGGGTCGACTCCTCGAGCCCGCGGCTAGGAATTTCGCGTGTAGACACTTCGGACTGCGCGAATAGGCGCATCCGGGGTTGACTCCTCGAGCCCATGGGTAGGCATTTCGCGCGTCGACACCTCGGACTGCGCGAATCAGCGCATCCGACCATTGAGTCCTCAAACCTGCGGCTAGGCATTTCGCGCGTCGGCCCCGCGGACTTTGCGAATAAGCGCATCGAGGGTCGACTCCTCGAGCCCGCGGCTACGAATGTCGCGCGTCGACACCCCGGACTGCGCGAATAAGCGCATCGAGGGTCGACTCCTCGAGCCCGCGGTTAGGAACTTCGCGTATCGTCACCTCGGACTGCGCGAATAAGCGCATCGAGGGTCGACTCCTCGAGCCCGCGGCAAGGAATTTCGCGTGTCGACACTTCGGACTGCGCGAATAAGCGCATCGAGGGTTGAATCCTGGAGCCCGCGGCTAGGCATTTCGCGCGTGGGCACCTCGGACTGCGCGAATAAGCGCATCGAAGGTCGACTCCTCGAGCCCGCGGCTAGGCATTTCGCGCGCCGGCACCTCGGACTGTGCGAATAAGCGCATCGAGGGTGGACTCCTCGAGCCCGCGGCTAGAAATTTCGCGTATCGACACCTCTACTGCGCGAATACGCGCATCGATGGTCGACTCCTCGAGCCCGTGGCTAGGCATTTCGCGCATCGACACCTCGGACTGTGCGAATAAGGGCATCGAGGGTCGACTCCTCGAGCCCGCGGCTAGGAATTTCGCGCGTCGGCACCTCGGACAGCGCGAATAAGCGCATCGAGGGTTGACTCCTCGATCCCGCGGCTAGGCATTTCGCGCGTCGACACCCCGAACTGCGCGAATAAGCGCATCGAGTGTCGACTCCTCGAGCCCGCAGCTAGGAATTTCGCGCGTCGGCACCTCGGACTGCGCGAATAAGCGCATCGAGGGTTGACTCCTCGAGCCCGCGGCTAGGCATTTCGCGCGTCGGCACCTCGGACTGCGCGAATAAGCGCATCGAGTGTCGACTCCTCGAGCCCGCGGCTAGGAATTTCGCGTGTTGACACCTCGGACTGCGCGAATAAGCGTATCGACGGTCGACTCCTCGAGCCCGCGGCTAGGAATTTCGCGTGTCGATACCTCGGACTGCGCGAATAAGCGCATCGAGGATCGACTCCTCGAGCCCGCGGCTAGGCATTTCGCGCGTCGACACCTTGGACTACGCGAATAAGCGCATCGAGGGTCGACTCCTCGAGGTCGCCGCTACGAATGTCGCGCGTCGACACCTCGGACTGCGCGAATAAGCGCATCGAGGGTCGACTCCTCGAGCCCGCGGCTAGGAACTTCGCGTATCGTCACCTCGGACTGCGCGAATAAGCGCATGGAGGGTCGACTCCTCGAGCCCGCGGTTAGGCAATTCGCGTGTTGGCACCTCGGACTGCGCGAATAAGCGCATCGAGGGTCGATTCCTCGAGCCCGCGGCTAGGCAATTCGCGTGTTGGCACCTCGGACTGCGCGAATAAGCGCATCGAGGGTCGATTCCTCGAGCCCGCAGCTAGGCATTTCGCGCGTCGGCACCTCGGACTGCGCGAATAAGCGCATCGAGGGTTGACTCTTCGAGCCCGCGGCTAGGCATTTCACGCGTCGGCACCTACTGCGCGAATAAGCGCATCGAGGGTCGACTCCTCGAGCCCGTGGCAAGGCATATCGCGCGTCGGCACCTCGGACTGCGCGAATAAGCGCTTCGAGGGTCGACTCCTCGAGCCCGCGGCTGGCGATATC
Source organism: Dermacentor variabilis (assembly GCF_050947875.1). Taxonomy (NCBI): domain Eukaryota; kingdom Metazoa; phylum Arthropoda; class Arachnida; order Ixodida; family Ixodidae; genus Dermacentor; species Dermacentor variabilis. The sequence continues at coordinate 846,941 of NW_027460302.1, read as the reverse complement.
GCGCGTCGGCACCTCGGACTGCGCGAATAAGCGTATCGAGGGTCGACTCCTTGATCCCGCGGCTGCGCAATTCGCGCGTCGACACCTCGGACTGCGCGAATAAGCGCATCGAGGGTTGACTCCTCGAGCCCGCGGCTAGGCATTTCGCGCGTCGGCACCTCGGACTGCGCGAATAAGCGCATCGAGTGTCGACTCCTCGAGCCCGCGGCTAGGAATTTCGCGTGTCGATACCTCGGACTGCGCGAATAAGCGCATCGAGGATCGACTCCTCGAGCCTGCGGCTAGGCATTTCGCGCGTCGACACCTTGGACTACGCGAATAAGCGCATCGAGGGTCGACTCCTCGAGGTCGGCGCTACGAATGTCGCGCGTCGACACCTCGGACTGCGCGAATAAGCGCATCGAGGGTCGACTCCTCGAGCCCGCGGCTAGGAACTTCGCGTATCGTCACCTCGGACTGCGCGAATAAGCGCATGGAGGGTCGACTCCTCGAGCCCGCGGTTAGGCAATTCGCGTGTTGGCACCTCGGACTGCGCGAATAAGCGCATCGAGGGTCGATTCCTCGAGCCCGCGGCTAGGAATTTCGCGTGTTGACACCTCGGACTGCGCGAATAAGCGTATCGAGGGTCGACTCCTCGAGCCCGCGGCTAGGAACTTCGCGCGTCGGCACCTCGGACTGCGCGATAAGCGCATCGAGGGTCGACACCTCGAGCCCGCGGCAAGGAATTTCGCGTGTCGACACCTCGGACTGCGCGAATAAGCGCATCGAGTGTTGACTCCTGGAGCCCGCGGCTAGGCATTTCGCGCGTGGGCACCTCGGACTGCGCGAATAAGCGCATCGAAGGTCGCCTCCTCGAGCCCGCGGCTAGGCATTTCGCGCGCCGGCACCTCGGACTGCTCGAATAAGCGCATCGAGGGTCGACTCCTCGAGCCCGCGGCTAGGAATTTCGCGTATCGACACCTCGTACTGCGCGAATAAGCGCATCGGTGGTCGACTCCTCGAGCCCGTGGCTAGGCATTTCGCGCATCGACACCTCGGACTGTGCGAATAAGCGCATCGAGGGTCTACTCCTCGAGCCCGCGGCTAGGAATTTCGCGCGTCGGCACCTCGGACTGCGCGAATAAGCGCATCGAGGGTTGACTCCTCGAGCCCGCGGCTAGGCATTTCGCGCGTCGGCACCTCGGACTGCGCGAATAAGCGCATCGAGTGTCGACTCCTCGAGCCCGCAGCTAGGAATTTCGCGCGTCGGCACCTCGGACTGCGCGAATAAGCGCATCGAGAGTTGACTCCTCGAGCCCGCGGCTAGGCATTTCGCGCGTCGGCACCTCGGACTGCGCGAATAAGCGCATCGAGGGTTGACTCCTCGAGAACGCGGCTAGGCATTTCGCGCGTCGGCACCTCGGACTGCGCGAATAAGCGCATCGAGTGTCGACTCCTCGAGCCCGCGGCTAGGAATTTCGCGTGTCGATACCTCGGACTGCGCGAATGAGCGCATCGAGGGTCGACTCCTCGAGCCCGCGGCTAGGCATTTCGCGCGTCGACACCTCGGACTACGCGAATAAGCGCATCGAGGGTCGACTCCTCGAGGTCGCCGCTACGAATGTCGCGCGTCGACACCCCGGACTGCGCGAATAAGCGCATCGAGGGTCGACTCCTCGAGCCCGCGGCTAGGAACTTCGCGTATCGTCACCTCGGACTGCGCGAATAAGCGCATGGAGGGTCGACTCCTCGAGCCCGCGGTTAGGCAATTCGCGTGTTGGCACCTCGGACTGCGCGAATAAGCGCATCGAGGGTCGATTCCTCGAGCCCGCGGCTAGGAATTTCGCGTGTTGACACCTCGGACTGCGCGAATAAGCGTATCGAGGGTCGACTCCTCGAGCCCGCGGTTAGGGAATTCGCCCGTTGGCACCTCGGACTGCGCGAATAAGCGCATCGAGGGTCGATTCCTCGAGCCCGCGGCTAGGAATTTCGGGTGTTGACACCTCGACTGCGCGAATAAGCGTATCGAGGGTCGACTCCTCGAGCCCGCGGCAAGGAATTTCGCGTGTCGACACCTCGGACTGCGCGACTAAGCGCATCGAGTGTTGACTCCTGGAGCCCGCGGCTAGGCATTTCGCGCGTGGGCACCTCGGACTGCGCGAATAAGCGCATCGAAGGTCGACTCCTCGAGCCCGCGGCTAGGCATTTCACGCGCCAGCACCTCGGACTGCGCGAATAAGCGCATCAAGGGTCGACTCCTCGAGCCCGCGGCTAGGAATTTCGCGTATCGACACCTCGTACTGCGCGAATAAGCGCATCGATGGTCGACTCCTCGAGCCCGTGGCTAGGCATTTCGCGCATCGACACCTCGGACTGTGCGAATAAGCGCATCGAGGGTCGAGTCCTCGAGCCCGCGGCTAGGAATTTCGCGCGTCGGCACCTCGGACTGCGCGAATAAGCGCATCGAGGGTTGTCTCCTCGAGCCCGCGGCTAGGCATTTCTCGCGTCGGCACCTCGGACTGCGCGAATAAGCACATCGAGTGTGGACTCCTCGAGCCCGCGGCTAGGAATTTCGCGTGTCGATACCTCGGACTACGCGAATAAGCGCATCGAGGGTCGACTCCTCGAGCCCGCTACTAGGAATTTCGCGTGTCGATACCTCGGACTGCGCGAATAAGCGCATCGAGGGTCGACTCCTCGAGCCCGCGGCTAGGAATTTCGCGTGTCGATGCCTCGGACTGCGCGAATAAGCGCATCGAGGGTTGACTCCTCGAGCCCGCAGCTAGGCATTTCGCGCGTCGGCACCTAGGACTGCGCGAATAAGCGCATCGAGGGTTGACTCTTCGAGCCCGCGGCTAGGCATTTCACGCGTCGGCACCTACTGCGCGAATAAGCGCATCGAGGGTCGACTCCTCGAGCCCGTGGATAGGCATATCGCGCGTCGGCACCTCGGACTGCGCGAATAAGCGCTTCGAGGGTTGACTCCTGGAGCCCGCGGCTAGGCATTTCGCGCGTGGGCACCTCGGACTGCGCGAATAAGCGCATCGAAGGTCGACTCCTCGAGCCCGCGGCTAGGCATTTCGCGCGCCGGCTCCTCGGACTGCGCGAATAAGCGCATCGAGGGTGGACTCCTCGAGCCCGCGGCTAGAAATTTCGCGTATCGACACCTCGTACTGCGCGAATAAGTGCATCGATGGTCGACTCCTCGAGCCCGTGGCCAGGCATTTCGCGCATCGACACCTCGGACTGTGCGAATAAGCGCATCGAGGGTCGACTCCTCGAGCCCGCGGCTAGGAGTTTCGCGCGTCGGCACCTCGGACTGCGCGAATAAGCGCATCGAGGGTTGACTCCTCGAGCCCGCGGCTAGGCATTTCGCGCGTCGGCACCTCGGCTTGCGCGAATAAGCGCATCGAGTGTCGACTCCTCGAGCCCGCAGCTAGGAATTTCGCGCGTCGGCACCTCGGACTGCGCGAATAAGCGCATCGAGGGTTGACTCCTCGAGCCCGCGGCTAGGCATTTCGCGCGTCGGCACCTCGGACTGCGCGAATAAGCGCATGGAGGGTCGACTCCTCGAGCCCGCGGTTAGGCAATTCGCGTGTTGGCACCTCGGACTGCGCGAATAAGCCCATCGAGGGTCGATTCCTCGAGCCCGCGGCTAGGAATTTCGCGTGTTGACACCTCGGACTGCGCGAATAAGCGTATCGAGGGTCGACTCCTCGAGCCCGCGGTTAGGGAATTCGCCCGTTGGCACCTCGGACTGCGCGAATAAGCGCATCGAGGGTCGATTCCTCGAGCCCGCGGCTAGGAATTTCGCGTGTTGACACCTCGGACTGCGCGAATAAGCGTATCGAGGGTCGACTCCTCGAGCCCGCGGCTAGGAACTTCGCGCGTCGGCACCTCGGACTGCGCGAATAAGCGCATCGAGGGTCGACTCCTCGAGCCCGCGGCAAGGAATTTCGCGTGTCGACACCTCGGACTGCGCGAATAAGCGCATCGAGGGTCGACTCCTCGAGCCCGCGGCTAGGAACTTCGCGTATCGTCACCTCGGACTGCGCGAATAAGCGCATGGAGGGTCGACTCCTCGAGCCCGCGGTTAGGCAATTCGCGTGTTGGCACCTCGGACTGCGCGAATAAGCGCATCGAGGGTCGATTCCTCGAGCCCGCGGCTAGGAATTTCGCGTGTTGACACCTCGGACTGCGCGAATAAGCGTATCGAGGGTCGACTCCTCGAGCCCGCGGTTAGGGAATTCGCCCGTTGGCACCTCGGACTGCGCGAATAAGCGCATCGAGGGTCGATTCCTCGAGCCCGCGGCTAGGAATTTCGGGTGTTGACACCTCGATGGCGCGAATAAGCGTATCGAGGGTCGACTCCTCGAGCCCGCGGCTAGGAACTTCGCGCGTCGGCACCTCGGACTGCGCGAATAAGCGCATCGAGGGTCGACTCCTCGAGCCCGCGGCAAGGAATTTCGCGTGTCGACACCTCGGACTGCGCGAATAAGCGCATCGAGTGTTGACTCCTGGAGCCCGCGGCTAGGCATTTCGCGCGTGGGCACCTCGGACTGCGCGAATAAGCGCATCGAAGGTCGACTCCTCGAGCCCGCGGCTAGGCATTTCGCGCGCCAGCACCTCGGACTGCGCGAATAAGCGCATCGAGGGTCGACTCCTCGAGCCCGCGGCTAGGAATTTCGCGTATCGACACCTCGTACTGCGCGAATAAGCGCATCGATGGTCGACTCCTCGAGCCCGTGGCTAGGCATTTCGCGCATCGACACCTCGGACTGTGCGAATAAGCGCATCGAGGGTCGACTCCTCGAGCCCGCGGCTAGGAATTTCGCGCGTCGGCACCTCGGACTGCGCGAATAAGCGCATCGAGGGTTGTCTCCTCGAGCCCGCGGCTAGGCATTTCTCGCGTCGGCACCTCGGACTGCGCGAATAAGCACATCGAGTGTGGACTCCTCGAGCCCGCGGCTAGGAATTTCGCGTGTCGATACCTCGGACTACGCGAATAAGCGCATCGAGAGTCGACTCCTCGAGCCCGCGGCTAGGAATTTCGCGTGTCGATACCTCGGACTGCGCGAATAAGCGCATCGAGGGTCGACTCCTCGAGCCCGCGGCTAGGAATTTCGCGTGTCGATACCTCGGACTGCGCGAATAAGCGCATCGAGGGTTGACTCCTCGAGCCCGCAGCTAGGCATTTCGCGCGTCGGCACCTAGGACTGCGCGAATAAGCGCATCGAGGGTTGACTCTTCGAGCCCGCGGCTAGGCATTTCACGCGTCGGCACCTACTGCGCGAATAAGCGCATCGAGGGTCGACTCCTCGAGCCCGTGGATAGGCATATCGCGCGTCGGCACCTCGGACTGCGCGAATAAGCGCTTCGAGGGTTGGCTCCTCGAGCCCGCGGCTAGAAATTTCGCGTATCGACACCTCGTACTGCGCGAATAAGTGCATCGATGGTCGACTCCTCGAGCCCGTGGCCAGGCATTTCGCGCATCGACACCTCGGACTGTGCGAATAAGCGCATCGAGGGTCGACTCCTCGAGCCCGCGGCTAGGAGTTTCGCGCGTCGGCACCTCGGACTGCGCGAATAAGCGCATCGAGGGTTGACTCCTCGAGCCCGCGGCTAGGCATTTCGCGCGTCGGCACCTCGGCTTGCGCGAATAAGCGCATCGAGTGTCGACTCCTCGAGCCCGCAGCTAGGAATTTCGCGCGTCGGCACCTCGGACTGCGCGAATAAGCGCATCGAGGGTTGACTCCTCGAGCCCGCGGCTAGGCATTTCGCGCGTCGGCACCTCGGACTGCGCGAATAAGCGCATGGAGGGTCGACTCCTCGAGCCCGCGGTTAGGCAATTCGCGTGTTGGCACCTCGGACTGCGCGAATAAGCCCATCGAGGGTCGATTCCTCGAGCCCGCGGCTAGGAATTTCGCGTGTTGACACCTCGGACTGCGCGAATAAGCGTATCGAGGGTCGACTCCTCGAGCCCGCGGTTAGGGAATTCGCCCGTTGGCACCTCGGACTGCGCGAATAAGCGCATCGAGGGTCGATTCCTCGAGCCCGCGGCTAGGAATTTCGCGTGTTGACACCTCGGACTGCGCGAATAAGCGTATCGACGGTCGACTCCTCGAGCCCGCGGCTAGGAACTTCGCGCGTCGGCACCTCGGACTGCGCGAATAAGCGCATCGAGGGTCGACTCCTCGAGCCCGCGGCAAGGAATTTCGCGTGTCGACACCTCGGACTGCGCGAATAAGCGCATCGAGTGTTGACTCCTGGAGCCCGCGGCTAGGCATTTCGCGCGTGGGCACCTCGGACTGCGCGAATAAGCGCATCGAAGGTCGACTCCTCGAGCCCGCGGCTAGGCATTTCGCGCGCCGGCACCTCGGACTGCGCGAATAAGCGCATCGAGGGTCGACTCCTCGAGCCCGCGGCTAGGAATTTCGTGTATCGACACCTCGTACTGCGCGAATAAGCGCATCGGTGGTCGACTCCTCGAGCCCGTGGCTAGGCATTTCGCGCATCGACACCTCGGACTGTGCGAATAAGCGCATCGAGGGTCTACTCCTCGAGCCCGCGGCTAGGAATTTCGCGCGTCGGCACCTCGGACTGCGCGAATAAGCGCATCGAGGGTTGACTCCTCGAGCCCGCGGCTAGGCATTTCGCGCGTCGGCACCTCGGACTGCGCGAATAAGCGCATCGAGTGTCGACTCCTCGAGCCCGCAGCTAGGAATTTCGCGCGTCGGCACCTCGGACTTCGCGAATAAGCGCATCGAGTGTCGACTCCTCGAGCCCGCGGCTAGGAATTTCGCGTGTCGATACCTCGGACAGCGCGAATAAGCGCATCGAGGGTCGACTCCTCGAGCCCGCGGCTAGGCATTTCGCGCGTCGACACCTCGGACTACGCGAATAAGCGCATCGAGGGTCGACTCCTCGAGGTCGCCGCTACGAATGTCGCGCGTCGACACCCCGGACTGCGCGAATAAGCGCATCGAGTGTCGACTCCTCGAGCCCGCAGCTAGGAATTTCGCGCGTCGGCACCTCGGACTGCGCGAATAAGCGCATCGAGGGTTGACTCCTCGAGCCCGCGGCTAGGCATTTCGCGCGTCGGCACCTCGGACTGCGCGAATAAGCGCATCGAGTGTCGACTCCTCGAGCCCGCGGCTAGGAATTTCGCGTGTTGACACCTCGGACTGCGCGAATAAGCGTATCGAGGGTCGACTCCTCGAGCCCGCGGCTAGGAACTTCGCGCGTCGGCACCTCGGACTGCGCGAATAAGCGCATCGAGGGTCGACTCCTCGAGCCCGCGGCAAGGAATTTCGCGTGTCGACACCTCGGACTGCGCGAATAAGCGCATCGAGTGTCGACTCCTCGAGCCCGCGGCTGGGGATATCGCGCGTCGGCACCTCGGACTGCGCGAATAAGCGTATCGAGGGTCGACTCCTTGATCCCGCGGCTACGCAATTCGCGCGTCGACACCTCGGACTGCGCGAATAAGCACATCGAGGGTCGACTGCGCGAATAAGCGTATCGAGGGTCGACTCCTTGATCCCGCGGCTACGCAATTCGCGCGTCGACACCTCGGACTGCGCGAATAAGCGCATCGAGGGTCGACTCCTCCAGCTCGCGACTAGGAATTTCGCGTGTCGACACCTCGGACTGCGCGAAAAAGCGCAACGAGGGTCGGCTCCTCGAGCCCGCGGCTACGCATATCGCGCGTCAGCACCTGGGACTGTGCGAATCAGCGCATCCGACCATTGACTCCTCAAACCCGCGGCTAGGCATTTCGCGCGTCGGCCCCGCGGACTTTGCGAATAAGCGCATCGAGGGTCGACTCCTCGAGCCCGCGGCTAGGAATTTCGCGCGTCGACACCCCGGACTGCGCGAATAAGCGCATCGAGGGTCGACTCCTCGAGCCCGCGGTTAGGAACTTCGCGTATCGTCACCTCGGACTGCGCGAATAAGCGCATCGAGGGTCGACTCCTCGAGCCCGCGGCAAGGAATTTCGCGTGTCGACACTTCGGACTGCGCGAATAAGCGCATCGAGGGTTGAATCCTGGAGCCCGCGGCTAGGCATTTCGCGCGTGGGCACCTCGGACTGCGCGAATAAGCGCATCGAAGGTCGACTCCTCGAGCCCGCGGCTAGGCATTTCGCGCGCCGGCACCTCGGACTGCGCGAATAAGCGCATCGAGGGTGGACTCCTCGAGCCCGCGGCTAGAAATTTCGCGTATCGACACCTCTACTGCGCGAATACGCGCATCGATGGTCGACTCCTCGAGCCCGTGGCTAGGCATTTCGCGCATCGACACCTCGGACTGTGCGAATAAGGGCATCGAGGGTCGACTCCTCGAGCCCGCGGCTAGGAATTTCGCGCGTCGGCACCTCGGACAGCGCGAATAAGCGCATCGAGGGTTGACTCCTCGAGCCCGCGGCTAGGCATTTCGCGCGTCGACACCCCGAACTGCGCGAATAAGCGCATCGAGTGTCGACTCCTCGAGCCCGCAGCTAGGAATTTCGCGCGTCGGCACCTCGGACTGCGCGAATAAGCGCATCGAGGATCGACTCCTCGAGCCCGCGGCTAGGCATTTCGCGCGTCGACACCTTGGACTACGCGAATAAGCGCATCGAGGGTCGACTCCTCGAGGTCGCCGCTACGAATGTCGCGCGTCGACACCTCGGACTGCGCGAATAAGCGCATCGAGGGTCGACTCCTCGAGCCCGCGGCTAGGAACTTCGCGTATCGTCACCTCGGACTGCGCGAATAAGCGCATGGAGGGTCGACTCCTCGAGCCCGCGGTTAGGCAATTCGCGTGTTGGCACCTCGGACTGCGCGAATAAGCGCATCGAGGGTCGATTCCTCGAGCCCGCGGCTAGGCAAAACGCGTGTTGGCACCTCGGACTGCGCGAATAAGCGCATCGAGGGTCGATTCCTCGAGCCCGCAGCTAGGCATTTCGCGCGTCGGCACCTCGGACTGCGCGAATAAGCGCATCGAGGGTTGACTCTTCGAGCCCGCGGCTAGGCATTTCACGCGTCGGCACCTACTGCGCGAATAAGCGCATCGAGGGTCGACTCCTCGAGCCCGTGGCAAGGCATATCGCGCGTCGGCACCTCGGACTGCGCGAATAAGCGCTTCGAGGGTCGACTCCTCGAGCCCGCGGCTGGCGATATCGCGCGTCGGCACCTCGGACTGCGCGAATAAGCGTATCGAGGGTCGACTCCTTGATCCCGCGGCTGCGCAATTCGCGCGTCGACACCTCGGACTGCGCGAATAAGCGCATCGAGGGTTGACTCCTCGAGCCCGCGGCTAGGCATTTCGCGCGTCGGCACCTCGGACTGCGCGAATAAGCGCATCGAGTGTCGACTCCTCGAGCCCGCGGCTAGGAATTTCGCGTGTCGATACCTCGGACTGCGCGAATAAGCGCATCGAGGATCGACTCCTCGAGCCTGCGGCTAGGCATTTCGCGCGTCGACACCTTGGACTACGCGAATAAGCGCATCGAGGGTCCACTCCTCGAGGTCGGCGCTACGAATGTCGCGCGTCGACACCTCGGACTGCGCGAATAAGCGCATCGAGGGTCGACTCCTCGAGCCCGCGGCAAGGAATTTCGCGTGTCGACACCTCGGACTGCGCGAATAAGCGCATCGAGTGTTGACTCCTGGAGCCCGCGGCTAGGCATTTCGCGCGTGGGCACCTCGGACTGCGCGAATAAGCGCATCGAAGGTCGACTCCTCGAGCCCGCGGCTAGGCATTTCGCGCGCCGGCACCTCGGACTGCGCGAATAAGCGCATCGAGGGTCGACTCCTCGAGCCCGCGGCTAGGAATTTCGTGTATCGACACCTCGTACTGCGCGAATAAGCGCATCGGTGGTCGACTCCTCGAGCCCGTGGCTAGGCATTTCGCGCATCGACACCTCGGACTGTGCGAATAAGCGCATCGAGGGTCTACTCCTCGAGCCCGCGGCTAGGAATTTCGCGCGTCGGCACCTCGGACTGCGCGAATAAGCGCATCGAGGGTTGACTCCTCGAGCCCGCGGCTAGGCATTTCGCGCGTCGGCACCTCGGACTGCGCGAATAAGCGCATCGAGTGTCGACTCCTCGAGCCCGCAGCTAGGAATTTCGCGCGTCGGCACCTCGGACTTCGCGAATAAGCGCATCGAGTGTCGACTCCTCGAGCCCGCGGCTAGGAATTTCGCGTGTCGATACCTCGGACAGCGCGAATAAGCGCATCGAGGGTCGACTCCTCGAGCCCGCGGCTAGGCATTTCGCGCGTCGACACCTCGGACTACGCGAATAAGCGCATCGAGGGTCGACTCCTCGAGGTCGCCGCTACGAATGTCGCGCGTCGACACCCCGGACTGCGCGAATAAGCGCATCGAGTGTCGACTCCTCGAGCCCGCAGCTAGGAATTTCGCGCGTCGGCACCTCGGACTGCGCGAATAAGCGCATCGAGGGTTGACTCCTCGAGCCCGCGGCTAGGCATTTCGCGCGTCGGCACCTCGGACTGCGCGAATAAGCGCATCGAGTGTCGACTCCTCGAGCCCGCGGCTAGGAATTTCGCGTGTTGACACCTCGGACTGCGCGAATAAGCGTATCGAGGGTCGACTCCTCGAGCCCGCGGCTAGGAACTTCGCGCGTCGGCACCTCGGACTGCGCGAATAAGCGCATCGAGGGTCGACTCCTCGAGCCCGCGGCAAGGAATTTCGCGTGTCGACACCTCGGACTGCGCGAATAAGCGCATCGAGTGTCGACTCCTCGAGCCCGCGGCTGGGGATATCGCGCGTCGGCACCTCGGACTGCGCGAATAAGCGTATCGAGGGTCGACTCCTTGATCCCGCGGCTACGCAATTCGCGCGTCGACACCTCGGACTGCGCGAATAAGCACATCGAGGGTCGACTGCGCGAATAAGCGTATCGAGGGTCGACTCCTTGATCCCGCGGCTACGCAATTCGCGCGTCGACACCTCGGACTGCGCGAATAAGCGCATCGAGGGTCGACTCCTCCAGCTCGCGACTAGGAATTTCGCGTGTCGACACCTCGGACTGCGCGAAAAAGCGCAACGAGGGTCGGCTCCTCGAGCCCGCGGCTACGCATATCGCGCGTCAGCACCTGGGACTGTGCGAATCAGCGCATCCGACCATTGACTCCTCAAACCCGCGGCTAGGCATTTCGCGCGTCGGCCCCGCGGACTTTGCGAATAAGCGCATCGAGGGTCGACTCCTCGAGCCCGCGGCTAGGAATTTCGCGCGTCGACACCCCGGACTGCGCGAATAAGCGCATCGAGGGTCGACTCCTCGAGCCCGCGGTTAGGAACTTCGCGTATCGTCACCTCGGACTGCGCGAATAAGCGCATCGAGGGTCGACTCCTCGAGCCCGCGGCAAGGAATTTCGCGTGTCGACACTTCGGACTGCGCGAATAAGCGCATCGAGGGTTGAATCCTGGAGCCCGCGGCTAGGCATTTCGCGCGTGGGCACCTCGGACTGCGCGAATAAGCGCATCGAAGGTCGACTCCTCGAGCCCGCGGCTAGGCATTTCGCGCGCCGGCACCTCGGACTGCGCGAATAAGCGCATCGAGGGTGGACTCCTCGAGCCCGCGGCTAGAAATTTCGCGTATCGACACCTCTACTGCGCGAATACGCGCATCGATGGTCGACTCCTCGAGCCCGTGGCTAGGCATTTCGCGCATCGACACCTCGGACTGTGCGAATAAGGGCATCGAGGGTCGACTCCTCGAGCCCGCGGCTAGGAATTTCGCGCGTCGGCACCTCGGACAGCGCGAATAAGCGCATCGAGGGTTGACTCCTCGAGCCCGCGGCTAGGCATTTCGCGCGTCGACACCCCGAACTGCGCGAATAAGCGCATCGAGTGTCGACTCCTCGAGCCCGCAGCTAGGAATTTCGCGCGTCGGCACCTCGGACTGCGCGAATAAGCGCATCGAGGATCGACTCCTCGAGCCCGCGGCTAGGCATTTCGCGCGTCGACACCTTGGACTACGCGAATAAGCGCATCGAGGGTCGACTCCTCGAGGTCGCCGCTACGAATGTCGCGCGTCGACACCTCGGACTGCGCGAATAAGCGCATCGAGGGTCGACTCCTCGAGCCCGCGGCTAGGAACTTCGCGTATCGTCACCTCGGACTGCGCGAATAAGCGCATGGAGGGTCGACTCCTCGAGCCCGCGGTTAGGCAATTCGCGTGTTGGCACCTCGGACTGCGCGAATAAGCGCATCGAGGGTCGATTCCTCGAGCCCGCGGCTAGGCAAAACGCGTGTTGGCACCTCGGACTGCGCGAATAAGCGCATCGAGGGTCGATTCCTCGAGCCCGCAGCTAGGCATTTCGCGCGTCGGCACCTCGGACTGCGCGAATAAGCGCATCGAGGGTTGACTCTTCGAGCCCGCGGCTAGGCATTTCACGCGTCGGCACCTACTGCGCGAATAAGCGCATCGAGGGTCGACTCCTCGAGCCCGTGGCAAGGCATATCGCGCGTCGGCACCTCGGACTGCGCGAATAAGCGCTTCGAGGGTCGACTCCTCGAGCCCGCGGCTGGCGATATCGCGCGTCGGCACCTCGGACTGCGCGAATAAGCGTATCGAGGGTCGACTCCTTGATCCCGCGGCTGCGCAATTCGCGCGTCGACACCTCGGACTGCGCGAATAAGCGCATCGAGGGTTGACTCCTCGAGCCCGCGGCTAGGCATTTCGCGCGTCGGCACCTCGGACTGCGCGAATAAGCGCATCGAGTGTCGACTCCTCGAGCCCGCGGCTAGGAATTTCGCGTGTCGATACCTCGGACTGCGCGAATAAGCGCATCGAGGATCGACTCCTCGAGCCTGCGGCTAGGCATTTCGCGCGTCGACACCTTGGACTACGCGAATAAGCGCATCGAGGGTCCACTCCTCGAGGTCGGCGCTACGAATGTCGCGCGTCGACACCTCGGACTGCGCGAATAAGCGCATCGAGGGTCGACTCCTCGAGCCCGCGGCTAGGAACTTCGCGTATCGTCACCTCGGACTGCGCGAATAAGCGCATGGAGGGTCGACTCCTCGAGCCCGCGGTTAGGCAATTCGCGTGTTGGCACCTCGGACTGCGCGAATAAGCGCATCGAGGGTCGATTCCTCGAGCCCGCGGCTAGGAATTTCGCGTGTTGACACCTCGGACTGCGCGAATAAGCGTATCGAGGGTCGACTCCTCGAGCCCGCGGCTAGGAACTTCGCGCGTCGGCACCTCGGACTGCGCGATAAGCGCATCGAGGGTCGACACCTCGAGCCCGCGGCAAGGAATTTCGCGTGTCGACACCTCGGACTGCGCGAATAAGCGCATCGAGTGTTGACTCCTGGAGCCCGCGGCTAGGCATTTCGCGCGTGGGCTCCTCGGACTGCGCGAATAAGCGCATCGAAGGTCGCCTCCTCGAGCCCGCGGCTAGGCATTTCGCGCGCCGGCACCTCGGACTGCGCGAATAAGCGCATCGAGGGTCGACTCCTCGAGCCCGCGGCTAGGAATTTCGCGTATCGACACCTCGTACTGCGCGAATAAGCGCATCGGTGGTCGACTCCTCGAGCCCGTGGCTAGGCATTTCGCGCATCGACACCTCGGACTGTGCGAATAAGCGCATCGAGGGTCTACTCCTCGAGCCCGCGGCTAGGAATTTCGCGCGTCGGCACCTCGGACTGCGCGAATAAGCGCATCGAGGGTTGACTCCTCGAGCCCGCGGCTAGGCATTTCGCGCGTCGGCACCTCGGACTGCGCGAATAAGCGCATCGAGTGTCGACTCCTCGAGCCCGCAGCTAGGAATTTCGCGCGTCGGCACCTCGGACTGCGCGAATAAGCGCATCGAGAGTTGACTCCTCGAGCCCGCGGCTAGGCATTTCGCGCGTCGGCACCTCGGACTGCGCGAATAAGCGCATCGAGGGTTGACTCCTCGAGAACGCGGCTAGGCATTTCGCGCGTCGGCACCTCGGACTGCGCGAATAAGCGCATCGAGTGTCGACTCCTCGAGCCCGCGGCTAGGAATTTCGCGTGTCGATACCTCGGACTGCGCGAATAAGCGCATCGAGGGTCGACTCCTCGAGCCCGCGGCTAGGCATTTCGCGCGTCGACACCTCGGACTACGCGAATAAGCGCATCGAGGGTCGACTCCTCGAGGTCGCCGCTACGAATGTCGCGCGTCGACACCCCGGACTGCGCGAATAAGCGCATCGAGGGTCGACTCCTCGAGCCCGCGGCTAGGAACTTCGCGTATCGTCACCTCGGACTGCGCGAATAAGCGCATGGAGGGTCGACTCCTCGAGCCCGCGGTTAGGCAATTCGCGTGTTGGCACCTCGGACTGCGCGAATAAGCGCATCGAGGGTCGATTCCTCGAGCCCGCGGCTAGGAATTTCGCGTGTTGACACCTCGGACTGCGCGAATAAGCGTATCGAGGGTCGACTCCTCGAGCCCGCGGTTAGGGAATTCGCCCGTTGGCACCTCGGACTGCGCGAATAAGCGCATCGAGGGTCGATTCCTCGAGCCCGCGGCTAGGAATTTCGGGTGTTGACACCTCGACTGCGCGAATAAGCGTATCGAGGGTCGACTCCTCGAGCCCGCGGCTAGGAACTTCGCGCGTCGGCACCTCGGACTGCGCGAATAAGCGCATCGAGGGTCGACTCCTCGAGCCCGCGGCAAGGAATTTCGCGTGTCGACACCTCGGACTGCGCGACTAAGCGCATCGAGTGTTGACTCCTGGAGCCCGCGGCTAGGCATTTCGCGCGTGGGCACCTCGGACTGCGCGAATAAGCGCATCGAGGGTCGATTCCTCGAGCCCGCGGCTAGGAATTTCGCGTGTTGACACCTCGGACTGCGCGAATAAGCGCATCAAGGGTCGACTCCTCGAGCCCGCGGCTAGGAATTTCGCGTATCGACACCTCGTACTGCGCGAATAAGCGCATCGATGGTCGACTCCTCGAGCCCGTGGCTAGGCATTTCGCGCATCGACACCTCGGACTGTGCGAATAAGCGCATCGAGGGTCGAGTCCTCGAGCCCGCGGCTAGGAATTTCGCGCGTCGGCACCTCGGACTGCGCGAATAAGCGCATCGAGGGTTGTCTCCTCGAGCCCGCGGCTAGGCATTTCTCGCGTCGGCACCTCGGACTGCGCGAATAAGCACATCGAGTGTGGACTCCTCGAGCCCGCGGCTAGGAATTTCGCGTGTCGATACCTCGGACTACGCGAATAAGCGCATCGAGGGTCGACTCCTCGAGCCCGCTACTAGGAATTTCGCGTGTCGATACCTCGGACTGCGCGAATAAGCGCATCGAGGGTCGACTCCTCGAGCCCGCGGCTAGGAATTTCGCGTGTCGATACCTCGGACTGCGCGAATAAGCGCATCGAGGGTTGACTCCTCGAGCCCGCAGCTAGGCATTTCGCGCGTCGGCACCTAGGACTGCGCGAATAAGCGCATCGAGGGTTGACTCTTCGAGCCCGCGGCTAGGCATTTCACGCGTCGGCACCTACTGCGCGAATAAGCGCATCGAGGGTCGACTCCTCGAGCCCGTGGATAGGCATATCGCGCGTCGGCACCTCGGACTGCGCGAATAAGCGCTTCGAGGGTTGACTCCTGGAGCCCGCGGCTAGGCATTTCGCGCGTGGGCACCTCGGACTGCGCGAATAAGCGCATCGAAGGTCGACTCCTCGAGCCCGCGGCTAGGCATTTCGCGCGCCGGCTCCTCGGACTGCGCGAATAAGCGCATCGAGGGTGGACTCCTCGAGCCCGCGGCTAGAAATTTCGCGTATCGACACCTCGTACTGCGCGAATAAGTGCATCGATGGTCGACTCCTCGAGCCCGTGGCCAGGCATTTCGCGCATCGACACCTCGGACTGTGCGAATAAGCGCATCGAGGGTCGACTCCTCGAGCCCGCGGCTAGGAGTTTCGCGCGTCGGCACCTCGGACTGCGCGAATAAGCGCATCGAGGGTTGACTCCTCGAGCCCGCGGCTAGGCATTTCGCGCGTCGGCACCTCGGCTTGCGCGAATAAGCGCATCGAGTGTCGACTCCTCGAGCCCGCAGCTAGGAATTTCGCGCGTCGGCACCTCGGACTGCGCGAATAAGCGCATCGAGGGTTGACTCCTCGAGCCCGCGGCTAGGCATTTCGCGCGTCGGCACCTCGGACTGCGCGAATAAGCGCATGGAGGGTCGACTCCTCGAGCCCGCGGTTAGGCAATTCGCGTGTTGGCACCTCGGACTGCGCGAATAAGCCCATCGAGGGTCGATTCCTCGAGCCCGCGGCTAGGAATTTCGCGTGTTGACACCTCGGACTGCGCGAATAAGCGTATCGAGGGTCGACTCCTCGAGCCCGCGGTTAGGGAATTCGCCCGTTGGCACCTCGGACTGCGCGAATAAGCGCATCGAGGGTCGATTCCTCGAGCCCGCGGCTAGGAATTTCGCGTGTTGACACCTCGGACTGCGCGAATAAGCGTATCGAGGGTCGACTCCTCGAGCCCGCGGCTAGGAACTTCGCGCGTCGGCACCTCGGACTGCGCGAATAAGCGCATCGAGGGTCGACTCCTCGAGCCCGCGGCAAGGAATTTCGCGTGTCGACACCTCGGACTGCGCGAATAAGCGCATCGAGGGTCGACTCCTCGAGCCCGCGGCTAGGAACTTCGCGTATCGTCACCTCGGACTGCGCGAATAAGCGCATGGAGGGTCGACTCCTCGAGCCCGCGGTTAGGCAATTCGCGTGTTGGCACCTCGGACTGCGCGAATAAGCGCATCGAGGGTCGATTCCTCGAGCCCGCGGCTAGGAATTTCGCGTGTTGACACCTCGGACTGCGCGAATAAGCGTATCGAGGGTCGACTCCTCGAGCCCGCGGTTAGGGAATTCGCCCGTTGGCACCTCGGACTGCGCGAATAAGCGCATCGAGGGTCGATTCCTCGAGCCCGCGGCTAGGAATTTCGGGTGTTGACACCTCGACTGCGCGAATAAGCGTATCGAGGGTCGACTCCTCGAGCCCGCGGCTAGGAACTTCGCGCGTCGGCACCTCGGACTGCGCGAATAAGCGCATCGAGGGTCGACTCCTCGAGCCCGCGGCAAGGAATTTCGCGTGTCGACACCTCGGACTGCGCGAATAAGCGCATCGAGTGTTGACTCCTGGAGCCCGCGGCTAGGCATTTCGCGCGTGGGCACCTCGGACTGCGCGAATAAGCGCATCGAAGGTCGACTCCTCGAGCCCGCGGCTAGGCATTTCGCGCGCCAGCACCTCGGACTGCGCGAATAAGCGCATCGAGGGTCGACTCCTCGAGCCCGCGGCTAGGAATTTCGCGTATCGACACCTCGTACTGCGCGAATAAGCGCATCGATGGTCGACTCCTCGAGCCCGTGGCTAGGCATTTCGCGCATCGACACCTCGGACTGTGCGAATAAGCGCATCGAGGGTCGACTCCTCGAGCCCGCGGCTAGGAATTTCGCGCGTCGGCACCTCGGACTGCGCGAATAAGCGCATCGAGGGTTGTCTCCTCGAGCCCGCGGCTAGGCATTTCTCGCGTCGGCACCTCGGACTGCGCGAATAAGCACATCGAGTGTGGACTCCTCGAGCCCGCGGCTAGGAATTTCGCGTGTCGATACCTCGGACTACGCGAATAAGCGCATCGAGGGTCGACTCCTCGAGCCCGCGGCTAGGAATTTCGCGTGTCGATACCTCGGACTGCGCGAATAAGCGCATCGAGGGTCGACTCCTCGAGCCCGCGGCTAGGAATTTCGCGTGTCGATACCTCGGACTGCGCGAATAAGCGCATCGAGGGTTGACTCCTCGAGCCCGCAGCTAGGCATTTCGCGCGTCGGCACCTAGGACTGCGCGAATAAGCGCATCGAGGGTTGACTCTTCGAGCCCGCGGCTAGGCATTTCACGCGTCGGCACCTACTGCGCGAATAAGCGCATCGAGGGTCGACTCCTCGAGCCCGTGGATAGGCATATCGCGCGTCGGCACCTCGGACTGCGCGAATAAGCGCTTCGAGGGTTGGCTCCTCGAGCCCGCGGCTAGAAATTTCGCGTATCGACACCTCGTACTGCGCGAATAAGTGCATCGATGGTCGACTCCTCGAGCCCGTGGCCAGGCATTTCGCGCATCGACACCTCGGACTGTGCGAATAAGCGCATCGAGGGTCGACTCCTCGAGCCCGCGGCTAGGAGTTTCGCGCGTCGGCACCTCGGACTGCGCGAATAAGCGCATCGAGGGTTGACTCCTCGAGCCCGCGGCTAGGCATTTCGCGCGTCGGCACCTCGGCTTGCGCGAATAAGCGCATCGAGTGTCGACTCCTCGAGCCCGCAGCTAGGAATTTCGCGCGTCGGCACCTCGGACTGCGCGAATAAGCGCATCGAGGGTTGACTCCTCGAGCCCGCGGCTAGGCATTTCGCGCGTCGGCACCTCGGACTGCGCGAATAAGCGCATGGAGGGTCGACTCCTCGAGCCCGCGGTTAGGCAATTCGCGTGTTGGCACCTCGGACTGCGCGAATAAGCCCATCGAGGGTCGATTCCTCGAGCCCGCGGCTAGGAATTTCGCGTGTTGACACCTCGGACTGCGCGAATAAGCGTATCGAGGGTCGACTCCTCGAGCCCGCGGTTAGGGAATTCGCCCGTTGGCACCTCGGACTGCGCGAATAAGCGCATCGAGGGTCGATTCCTCGAGCCCGCGGCTAGGAATTTCGCGTGTTGACACCTCGGACTGCGCGAATAAGCGTATCGACGGTCGACTCCTCGAGCCCGCGGCTAGGAACTTCGCGCGTCGGCACCTCGGACTGCGCGAATAAGCATCGAGGGTCGACTCCTCGAGCCCGCGGCAAGGAATTTCGCGTGTCGACACCTCGGACTGCGCGAATAAGCGCATCGAGTGTTGACTCCTGGAGCCCGCGGCTAGGCATTTCGCGCGTGGGCACCTCGGACTGCGCGAATAAGCGCATCGAAGGTCGACTCCTCGAGCCCGCGGCTAGGCATTTCGCGCGCCGGCACCTCGGACTGCGCGAATAAGCGCATCGAGGGTCGACTCCTCGAGCCCGCGGCTAGGAATTTCGTGTATCGACACCTCGTACTGCGCGAATAAGCGCATCGGTGGTCGACTCCTCGAGCCCGTGGCTAGGCATTTCGCGCATCGACACCTCGGACTGTGCGAATAAGCGCATCGAGGGTCTACTCCTCGAGCCCGCGGCTAGGAATTTCGCGCGTCGGCACCTCGGACTGCGCGAATAAGCGCATCGAGGGTTGACTCCTCGAGCCCGCTGCTAGGCATTTCGCGCGTCGGCACCTCGGACTGCGCGAATAAGCGCATCGAGTGTCGACTCCTCGAGCCCGCAGCTAGGAATTTCGCGCGTCGGCACCTCGGACTTCGCGAATAAGTGCATCGAGTGTCGACTCCTCGAGCCCGCGGCTAGGAATTTCGCGTGTCGATACCTCGGACAGCGCGAATAAGCGCATCGAGGGTCGACTCCTCGAGCCCGCGGCTAGGCATTTCGCGCGTCGACACCTCGGACTACGCGAATAAGCGCATCGAGGGTCGACTCCTCGAGGTCGCCGCTACGAATGTCGCGCGTCGACACCCCGGACTGCGCGAATAAGCGCATCGAGTGTCGACTCCTCGAGCCCGCAGCTAGGAATTTCGCGCGTCGGCACCTCGGACTGCGCGAATAAGCGCATCGAGGGTTGACTCCTCGAGCCCGCGGCTAGGCATTTCGCGCGTCGGCACCTCGGACTGCGCGAATAAGCGCATCGAGTGTCGACTCCTCGAGCCCGCGGCTAGGAATTTCGCGTGTTGACACCTCGGACTGCGCGAATAAGCGTATCGAGGGTCGACTCCTCGAGCCCGCGGCTAGGAACTTCGCGCGTCGGCACCTCGGACTGCGCGAATAAGCGCATCGAGGGTCGACTCCTCGAGCCCGCGGCAAGGAATTTCGCGTGTCGACACCTCGGACTGCGCGAATAAGCGCATCGAGTGTCGACTCCTCGAGCCCGCGGCTGGGGATATCGCGCGTCGGCACCTCGGACTGCGCGAATAAGCGTATCGAGGGTCGACTCCTTGATCCCGCGGCTACGCAATTCGCGCGTCGACACCTCGGACTGCGCGAATAAGCGCATCGCGGGTCGACTGCGCGAATAAGCGCTAGGGATATCGCGCGTCGGCACCTCGGACCTCGCGAATAAGCGTATCGAGGGTCAACTCCTTGATCCCGCGGCTACGTAATTCGCGCGTCGACACCTCGGACTGCGCGAATAAGCACATCGAGGGTCGACTGCGCGAATAAGCGTATCGAGGGTCGACTCCTTGATCCCGCGGCTACGCAATTCGCGCGTCGACACCTCGGACTGCGCGAATAAGCGCATCGAGGGTCGACTCCTCCAGCTCGCGACTAGGAATTTCGCGTGTCGACACCTCGGACTGCGCGAAAAAGCGCAACGAGGGTCGGCTCCTCGAGCCCGCGGCTACGCATATCGCGCGTCAGCACCTGGGACTGTGCGAATCAGCGCATCCGACCATTGACTCCTCAAACCCGCGGCTAGGCATTTCGCGCGTCGGCCCCGCGGACTTTGCGAATAAGCGCATCGAGGGTCGACTCCTCGAGCCCGCGGCTAGGAATTTCGCGCGTCGACACCCCGGACTGCGCGAATAAGCGCATCGAGGGTCGACTCCTCGAGCCCGCGGTTAGGAACTTCGCGTATCGTCACCTCGGACTGCGCGAATAAGCGCATCGAGGGTCGACTCCTCGAGCCCGCGGCAAGGAATTTCGCGTGTCGACACTTCGGACTGCGCGAATAAGCGCATCGAGGGTTGAATCCTGGAGCCCGCGGCTAGGCATTTCGCGCGTGGGCACCTCGGACTGCGCGAATAAGCGCATCGAAGGTCGACTCCTCGAGCCCGCGGCTAGGCATTTCGCGCGCCGGCACCTCGGACTGCGCGAATAAGCGCATCGAGGGTGGACTCCTCGAGCCCGCGGCTAGAAATTTCGCGTATCGACACCTCTACTGCGCGAATACGCGCATCGATGGTCGACTCCTCGAGCCCGTGGCTAGGCATTTCGCGCATCGACACCTCGGACTGTGCGAATAAGGGCATCGAGGGTCGACTCCTCGAGCCCGCGGCTAGGAATTTCGCGCGTCGGCACCTCGGACAGCGCGAATAAGCGCATCGAGGGTTGACTCCTCGAGCCCGCGGCTAGGCATTTCGCGCGTCGACACCCCGAACTGCGCGAATAAGCGCATCGAGTGTCGACTCCTCGAGCCCGCAGCTAGGAATTTCGCGCGTCGGCACCTCGGACTGCGCGAATAAGCGCATCGAGTGTCGACTCCTCGAGCCCGCGGCTAGGAATTTCGCGTGTTGACACCTCGGACTGCGCGAATAAGCGTATCGAGGGTCGACTCCTCGAGCCCGCGGCTAGGAATTTCGCGTGTCGATACCTCGGACTGCGCGAATAAGCGCATCGAGGATCGACTCCTCGAGCCCGCGGCTAGGCATTTCGCGCGTCGACACCTTGGACTACGCGAATAAGCGCATCGAGGGTCGACTCCTCGAGGTCGCCGCTACGAATGTCGCGCGTCGACACCTCGGACTGCGCGAATAAGCGCATCGAGGGTCGACTCCTCGAGCCCGCGGCTAGGAACTTCGCGTATCGTCACCTCGGACTGCGCGAATAAGCGCATGGAGGGTCGACTCCTCGAGCCCGCGGTTAGGCAATTCGCGTGTTGGCACCTCGGACTGCGCGAATAAGCGCATCGAGGGTCGATTCCTCGAGCACGCGGCTAGGCAATTCGCGTGTTGGCACCTCGGACTGCGCGAATAAGCGCATCGAGGGTCGATTCCTCGAGCCCGCAGCTAGGCATTTCGCGCGTCGGCACCTCGGACTGCGCGAATAAGCGCATCGAGGGTTGACTCTTCGAGCCCGCGGCTAGGCATTTCACGCGTCGGCACCTACTGCGCGAATAAGCGCATCGAGGGTCGACTCCTCGAGCCCGCGGCTAGGAATTTCGCGTGTTGACACCTCGGACTGCGCGAATAAGCGTATCGAGGGTCGACTCCTCGAGCCCGCGGCTAGGAACTTCGCGCGTCGGCACCTCGGACTGCGCGAATAAGCGCATCGAGGGTCGACTCCTCGAGCCCGCGGCAAGGAATTTCGCGTGTCGACACCTCGGACTGCGCGAATAAGCGCATCGAGTGTCGACTCCTCGAGCCCGCGGCTGGGGATATCGCGCGTCGGCACCTCGGACTGCGCGAATAAGCGTATCGAGGGTCGACTCCTTGATCCCGCGGCTACGCAATTCGCGCGTCGACACCTCGGACTGCGCGAATAAGCGCATCGCGGGTCGACTGCGCGAATAAGCGCTAGGGATATCGCGCGTCGGCACCTCGGACCTCGCGAATAAGCGTATCGAGGGTCAACTCCTTGATCCCGCGGCTACGTAATTCGCGCGTCGACACCTCGGACTGCGCGAATAAGCACATCGAGGGTCGACTGCGCGAATAAGCGTATCGAGGGTCGACTCCTTGATCCCGCGGCTACGCAATTCGCGCGTCGACACCTCGGACTGCGCGAATAAGCGCATCGAGGGTCGACTCCTCCAGCTCGCGACTAGGAATTTCGCGTGTCGACACCTCGGACTGCGCGAAAAAGCGCAACGAGGGTCGGCTCCTCGAGCCCGCGGCTACGCATATCGCGCGTCAGCACCTGGGACTGTGCGAATCAGCGCATCCGACCATTGACTCCTCAAACCCGCGGCTAGGCATTTCGCGCGTCGGCCCCGCGGACTTTGCGAATAAGCGCATCGAGGGTCGACTCCTCGAGCCCGCGGCTAGGAATTTCGCGCGTCGACACCCCGGACTGCGCGAATAAGCGCATCGAGGGTCGACTCCTCGAGCCCGCGGTTAGGAACTTCGCGTATCGTCACCTCGGACTGCGCGAATAAGCGCATCGAGGGTCGACTCCTCGAGCCCGCGGCAAGGAATTTCGCGTGTCGACACTTCGGACTGCGCGAATAAGCGCATCGAGGGTTGAATCCTGGAGCCCGCGGCTAGGCATTTCGCGCGTGGGCACCTCGGACTGCGCGAATAAGCGCATCGAAGGTCGACTCCTCGAGCCCGCGGCTAGGCATTTCGCGCGCCGGCACCTCGGACTGCGCGAATAAGCGCATCGAGGGTGGACTCCTCGAGCCCGCGGCTAGAAATTTCGCGTATCGACACCTCTACTGCGCGAATACGCGCATCGATGGTCGACTCCTCGAGCCCGTGGCTAGGCATTTCGCGCATCGACACCTCGGACTGTGCGAATAAGGGCATCGAGGGTCGACTCCTCGAGCCCGCGGCTAGGAATTTCGCGCGTCGGCACCTCGGACAGCGCGAATAAGCGCATCGAGGGTTGACTCCTCGAGCCCGCGGCTAGGCATTTCGCGCGTCGACACCCCGAACTGCGCGAATAAACGCATCGAGTGTCGACTCCTCGAGCCCGCAGCTAGGAATTTCGCGCGTCGGCACCTCGGACTGCGCGAATAAGCGCATCGAGTGTCGACTCCTCGAGCCCGCGGCTAGGAATTTCGCGTGTTGACACCTCGGACTGCGCGAATAAGCGTATCGAGGGTCGACTCCTCGAGCCCGCGGCTAGGAATTTCGCGTGTCGATACCTCGGACTGCGCGAATAAGCGCATCGAGGATCGACTCCTCGAGCCCGCGGCTAGGCATTTCGCGCGTCGACACCTTGGACTACGCGAATAAGCGCATCGAGGGTCGACTCCTCGAGGTCGCCGCTACGAATGTCGCGCGTCGACACCTCGGACTGCGCGAATAAGCGCATCGAGGGTCGACTCCTCGAGCCCGCGGCTAGGAACTTCGCGTATCGTCACCTCGGACTGCGCGAATAAGCGCATGGAGGGTCGACTCCTCGAGCCCGCGGTTAGGCAATTCGCGTGTTGGCACCTCGGACTGCGCGAATAAGCGCATCGAGGGTCGATTCCTCGAGCACGCGGCTAGGCAATTCGCGTGTTGGCACCTCGGACTGCGCGAATAAGCGCATCGAGGGTCGATTCCTCGAGCCCGCAGCTAGGCATTTCGCGCGTCGGCACCTCGGACTGCGCGAATAAGCGCATCGAGGGTTGACTCTTCGAGCCCGCGGCTAGGCATTTCACGCGTCGGCACCTACTGCGCGAATAAGCGCATCGAGGGTCGACTCCTCGAGCCCGTGGCAAGGCATATCGCGCGTCGGCACCTCGGACTGCGCGAATAAGCGCTTCGAGGGTCGACTCCTCGAGCCCGCGGCTGGCGATATCGCGCGTCGGCACCTCGGACTGCGCGAATAAGCGTATCGAGGGTCGACTCCTTGATCCCGCGGCTGCGCAATTCGCGCGTCGACACCTCGGACTGCGCGAATAAGCGCATCGAGGGTTGACTCCTCGAGCCCGCGGCTAGGCATTTCACGCGTCGGCACCTCGGACTGCGCGAATAAGCGCATCGAGTGTCGACTCCTCGAGCCCGCGGCTAGGAATTTCGCGTGTCGATACCTCGGACTGCGCGAATAAGCGCATCGAGGATCGACTCCTCGAGCCTGCGGCTAGGCATTTCGCGCGTCGACACCTTGGACTACGCGAATAAGCGCATCGAGGGTCGACTCCTCGAGGTCGGCGCTACGAATGTCGCGCGTCGACACCTCGGACTGCGCGAATAAGCGCATCGAGGGTCGACTCCTCGAGCCCGCGGCTAGGAACTTCGCGTATCGTCACCTCGGACTGCGCGAATAAGCGCATGGAGGGTCGACTCCTCGAGCCCGCGGTTAGGCAATTCGCGTGTTGGCACCTCGGACTGCGCGAATAAGCGCATCGAGGGTCGATTCCTCGAGCCCGCGGCTAGGAATTTCGCGTGTTGACACCTCGGACTGCGCGAATAAGCGTATCGAGGGTCGACTCCTCGAGCCCGCGGCTAGGAACTTCGCGCGTCGGCACCTCGGACTGCGCGAATAAGCGCATCGAGGGTCGACTCCTCGAGCCCGCGGCAAGGAATTTCGCGTGTCGACACCTCGGACTGCGCGAATAAGCGCATCGAGTGTTGACTCCTGGAGCCCGCGGCTAGGCATTTCGCGCGTGGGCACCTCGGACTGCGCGAATAAGCGCATCGAAGGTCGCCTCCTCGAGCCCGCGGCTAGGCATTTCGCGCGCCGGCACCTCGGACTGCGCGAATAAGCGCATCGAGGGTCGACTCCTCGAGCCCGCGGCTAGGAATTTCGCGTATCGACACCTCGTACTGCGCGAATAAGCGCATCGGTGGTCGACTCCTCGAGCCCGTGGCTAGGCATTTCGCGCATCGACACCTCGGACTGTGCGAATAAGCGCATCGAGGGTCTAGTCCTCGAGCCCGCGGCTAGGAATTTCGCGCGTCGGCACCTCGGACTGCGCGAATAAGCGCATCGAGGGTTGACTCCTCGAGCCCGCGGCTAGGCATTTCGCGCGTCGGCACCTCGGACTGCGCGAATAAGCGCATCGAGTGTCGACTCCTCGAGCCCGCAGCTAGGAATTTCGCGCGTCGGCACCTCGGACTGCGCGAATAAGCGCATCGAGAGTTGACTCCTCGAGCCCGCGGCTAGGCATTTCGCGCGTCGGCACCTCGGACTGCGCGAATAAGCGCATCGAGGGTTGACTCCTCGAGAACGCGGCTAGGCATTTCGCGCGTCGGCACCTCGGTCTGCGCGAATAAGCGCATCGAGTGTCGACTCCTCGAGCCCGCGGCTAGGAATTTCGCGTGTCGATACCTCGGACTGCGCGAATAAGCGCATCGAGGGTCGACTCCTCGAGCCCGCGGCTAGGCATTTCGCGCGTCGACACCTCGGACTACGCGAATAAGCGCATCGAGGGTCGACTCCTCGAGGTCGCCGCTACGAATGTCGCGCGTCGACACCCCGGACTGCGCGAATAAGCGCATCGAGGGTCGACTCCTCGAGCCCGCGGCTAGGAACTTCGCGTATCGTCACCTCGGACTGCGCGAATAAGCGCATGGAGGGTCGACTCCTCGAGCCCGCGGTTAGGCAATTCGCGTGTTGGCACCTCGGACTGCGCGAATAAGCGCATCGAGGGTCGATTCCTCGAGCGGTGAGGAATTTCGGGTGTTGACACCTCGACTGCGCGAATAAGCGTATCGAGGGTCGACTCCTCGAGCCCGCGGCTAGGAACTTCCCGCGTCGGCACCTCGGACTGCGCGAATAAGCGCATCGAGGGTCGACTCCTCGAGCCCGCGGCAAGGAATTTCGCGTGTCGACACCTCGGACTGCGCGAATAAGCGCATCGAGTGTTGACTCCTGGAGCCCGCGGCTAGGCATTTCGCGCGTGGGCACCTCGGACTGCGCGAATAAGCGCATCGAAGGTCGACTCCTCGAGCCCGCGGCTAGGCATTTCGCGCGCCAGCACCTCGGACTGCGCGAATAAGCGCATCGAGGGTCGACTCCTCGAGCCCGCGGCTAGGAATTTCGCGTATCGACACCTCGTACTGCGCGAATAAGCGCATCGATGGTCGACTCCTCGAGCCCGTGGCTAGGCATTTCGCGCATCGACACCTCGGACTGTGCGAATAAGCGCATCGAGGGTCGACTCCTCGAGCCCGCGGCTAGGAATTTCGCGCGTCGGCACCTCGGACTGCGCGAATAAGCGCATCGAGGGTTGTCTCCTCGAGCCCGCGGCTAGGCATTTCTCGCGTCGGCACCTCGGACTGCGCGAATAAGCACATCGAGTGTGGACTCCTCGAGCCCGCGGCTAGGAATTTCGCGTGTCGATACCTCGGACTACGCGAATAAGCGCATCGAGGGTCGACTCCTCGAGCCCGCGGCTAGGAATTTCGCGTGTCGATACCTCGGACTGCGCGAATAAGCGCATCGAGGGTCGACTCCTCGAGCCCGCGGCTAGGAATTTCGCGTGTCGATTCCTCGGACTGCGCGAATAAGCGCATCGAGGGTTGACTCCTCGAGCCCGCAGCTAGGCATTTCGCGCGTCGGCACCTAGGACTGCGCGAATAAGCGCATCGAGGGTTGACTCTTCGAGCCCGCGGCTAGGCATTTCACGCGTCGGCACCTACTGCGCGAATAAGCGCATCGAGGGTCGACTCCTCGAGCCCGTGGATAGGCATATCGCGCGTCGGCACCTCGGACTGCGCGAATAAGCGCTTCGAGGGTTGACTCCTGGAGCCCGCGGCTAGGCATTTCGCGCGTGGGCACCTCGGACTGCGCGAATAAGCGCATCGAAGGTCGACTCCTCGAGCCCGCGGCTAGGCATTTCGCGCGCCGGCTCCTCGGACTGCGCGAATAAGCGCATCGAGGGTGGACTCCTCGAGCCCGCGGCTAGAAATTTCGCGTATCGACACCTCGTACTGCGCGAATAAGTGCATCGATGGTCGACTCCTCGAGCCCGTGGCCAGGCATTTCGCGCATCGACACCTCGGACTGTGCGAATAAGCGCATCGAGGGTCGACTCCTCGAGCCCGCGGCTAGGAGTTTCGCGCGTCGGCACCTCGGACTGCGCGAATAAGCGCATCGAGGGTTGACTCCTCGAGCCCGCGGCTAGGCATTTCGCGCGTCGGCACCTCGGCTTGCGCGAATAAGCGCATCGAGTGTCGACTCCTCGAGCCCGCAGCTAGGAATTTCGCGCGTCGGCACCTCGGACTGCGCGAATAAGCGCATCGAGGGTTGACTCCTCGAGCCCGCGGCTAGGCATTTCGCGCGTCGGCACCTCGGACTGCGCGAATAAGCGCATGGAGGGTCGACTCCTCGAGCCCGCGGTTAGGCAATTCGCGTGTTGGCACCTCGGACTGCGCGAATAAGCCCATCGAGGGTCGATTCCTCGAGCCCGCGGCTAGGAATTTCGCGTGTTGACACCTCGGACTGCGCGAATAAGCGTATCGAGGGTCGACTCCTCGAGCCCGCGGTTAGGGAATTCGCCCGTTGGCACCTCGGACTGCGCGAATAAGCGCATCGAGGGTCGATTCCTCGAGCCCGCGGCTAGGAATTTCGCGTGTTGACACCTCGGACTGCGCGAATAAGCGTATCGAGGGTCGACTCCTCGAGCCCGCGGCTAGGAACTTCGCGCGTCGGCACCTCGGACTGCGCGAATAAGCGCATCGAGGGTCGACTCCTCGAGCCCGCGGCAAGGAATTTCGCGTGTCGACACCTCGGACTGCGCGAATAAGCGCATCGAGGGTCGACTCCTCGAGCCCGCGGCTAGGAACTTCGCGTATCGTCACCTCGGACTGCGCGAATAAGCGCATGGAGGGTCGACTCCTCGAGCCCGCGGTTAGGCAATTCGCGTGTTGGCACCTCGGACTGCGCGAATAAGCGCATCGAGGGTCGATTCCTCGAGCCCGCGGCTAGGAATTTCGCGTGTTGACACCTCGGACTGCGCGAATAAGCGTATCGAGGGTCGACTCCTCGAGCCCGCGGTTAGGGAATTCGCCCGTTGGCACCTCGGACTGCGCGAATAAGCGCATCGAGGGTCGATTCCTCGAGCCCGCGGCTAGGAATTTCGGGTGTTGACACCTCGACTGCGCGAATAAGCGTATCGAGGGTCGACTCCTCGAGCCCGCGGCTAGGAACTTCGCGCGTCGGCACCTCGGACTGCTCGAATAAGCGCATCGAGGGTCGACTCCTCGAGCCCGCGGCAAGGAATTTCGCGTGTCGACACCTCGGACTGCGCGAATAAGCGCATCGAGTGTTGACTCCTGGAGCCCGCGGCTAGGCATTTCGCGCGTGGGCACCTCGGACTGCGCGAATAAGCGCATCGAAGGTCGACTCCTCGAGCCCGCGGCTAGGCATTTCGCGCGCCAGCACCTCGGACTGCGCGAATAAGCGCATCGAGGGTCGACTCCTCGAGCCCGCGGCTAGGAATTTCGCGTATCGACACCTCGTACTGCGCGAATAAGCGCATCGATGGTCGACTCCTCGAGCCCGTGGCTAGGCATTTCGCGCATCGACACCTCGGACTGTGCGAATAAGCGCATCGAGGGTCGACTCCTCGAGCCCGCGGCTAGGAATTTCGCGCGTCGGCACCTCGGACTGCGCGAATAAGCGCATCGAGGGTTGTCTCCTCGAGCCCGAGGCTAGGCATTTCTCGCGTCGGCACCTCGGACTGCGCGAATAAGCACATCGAGTGTGGACTCCTCGAGCCCGCGGCTAGGAATTTCGCGTGTCGATACCTCGGACTACGCGAATAAGCGCATCGAGGGTCGACTCCTCGAGCCCGCGGCTAGGAATTTCGCGTGTCGATACCTCGGACTGCGCGAATAAGCGCATCGAGGGTCGACTCCTCGAGCCCGCGGCTAGGAATTTCGCGTGTCGATACCTCGGACTGCGCGAATAAGCGCATCGAGGGTTGACTCCTCGAGCCCGCAGCTAGGCATTTCGCGCGTCGGCACCTAGGACTGCGCGAATAAGCGCATCGAGGGTTGACTCTTCGAGCCCGCGGCTAGGATTTCACGCGTCGGCACCTACTGCGCGAATAAGCGCATCGAGGGTCGACTCCTCGAGCCCGTGGATAGGCATATCGCGCGTCGGCACCTCGGACTGCGCGAATAAGCGCTTCGAGGGTTGACTCCTCGAGCCCGCGGCTAGAAATTTCGCGTATCGACACCTCGTACTGCGCGAATAAGTGCATCGATGGTCGACTCCTCGAGCCCGTGGCCAGGCATTTCGCGCATCGACACCTCGGACTGTGCGAATAAGCGCATCGAGGGTCGACTCCTCGAGCCCGCGGCTAGGAGTTTCGCGCGTCGGCACCTCGGACTGCGCGAATAAGCGCATCGAGGGTTGACTCCTCGAGCCCGCGGCTAGGCATTTCGCGCGTCGGCACCTCGGCTTGCGCGAATAAGCGCATCGAGTGTCGACTCCTCGAGCCCGCAGCTAGGAATTTCGCGCGTCGGCACCTCGGACTGCGCGAATAAGCGCATGGAGGGTCGACTCCTCGAGCCCGCGGTTAGGCAATTCGCGTGTTGGCACCTCGGACTGCGCGAATAAGCCCATCGAGGGTCGATTCCTCGAGCCCGCGGCTAGGAATTTCGCGTGTTGACACCTCGGACTGCGCGAATAAGCGTATCGAGGGTCGACTCCTCGAGCCCGCGGTTAGGGAATTCGCCCGTTGGCACCTCGGACTGCGCGAATAAGCGCATCGAGGGTCGATTCCTCGAGCCCGCGGCTAGGAATTTCGCGTGTTGACACCTCGGACTGCGCGAATAAGCGTATCGACGGTCGACTCCTCGAGCCCGCGGCTAGGAACTTCGCGCGTCGGCACCTCGGACTGCGCGAATAAGCGCATCGAGGGTCGACTCCTCGAGCCCGCGGCAAGGAATTTCGCGTGTCGACACCTCGGACTGCGCGAATAAGCGCATCGAGTGTTGACTCCTGGAGCCCGCGACTAGGCATTTCGCGCGTGGGCACCTCGGACTGCGCGAATAAGCGCATCGAAGGTCGACTCCTCGAGCCCGCGGCTAGGCATTTCGCGCGCCGGCACCTCGGACTGCGCGAATAAGCGCATCGAGGGTCGACTCCTCGAGCCCGCGGCTAGGAATTTCGTGTATCGACACCTCGTACTGCGCGAATAAGCGCATCGGTGGTCGACTCCTCGAGCCCGTGGCTAGGCATTTCGCGCATCGACACCTCGGACTGTGCCAATAAGCGCATCGAGGGTCTACTCCTCGAGCCCGCGGCTAGGAATTTCGCGCGTCGGCACCTCGGACTGCGCGAATAAGCGCATCGAGGGTTGACTCCTCGAGCCCGCGGCTAGGCATTTCGCGCGTCGGCACCTCGGACTGCGCGAATAAGCGCATCGAGTGTCGACTCCTCGAGCCCGCAGCTAGGAATTTCGCGCGTCGGCACCTCGGACTTCGCGAATAAGCGCATCGAGTGTCGACTCCTCGAGCCCGCGGCTAGGAATTTCGCGTGTCGATACCTCGGACAGCGCGAATAAGCGCATCGAGGGTCGACTCCTCGAGCCCGCGGCTAGGCATTTCGCGCGTCGACACCTCGGACTACGCGAATAAGCGCATCGAGGGTCGACTCCTCGAGGTCGCCGCTACGAATGTCGCGCGTCGACACCCCGGACTGCGCGAATAAGCGCATCGAGTGTCGACTCCTCGAGCCCGCAGCTAGGAATTTCGCGCGTCGGCACCTCGGACTGCGCGAATAAGCGCATCGAGGGTTGACTCCTGGAGCCCGCGGCTAGGCATTTCGCGCGTCGGCACCTCGGACTGCGCGAATAAGCGCATCGAGTGTCGACTCCTCGAGCCCGCGGCTAGGAATTTCGCGTGTTGACACCTCGGACTGCGCGAATAAGCGTATCGAGGGTCGACTCCTCGAGCCCGCGGCTAGGAACTTCGCGCGTCGGCACCTCGGACTGCGCGAATAAGCGCATCGAGGGTCGACTCCTCGAGCCCGCGGCAAGGAATTTCGCGTGTCGACACCTCGGACTGCGCGAATAAGCGCATCGAGTGTCGACTCCTCGAGCCCGCGGCTGGGGATATCGCGCGTCGGCACCTCGGACTGCGCGAATAAGCGTATCGAGGGTCGACTCCTTGATCCCGCGGCTACGCAATTCGCGCGTCGACACCTCGGACTGCGCGAATAAGCGCATCGCGGGTCGACTGCGCGAATAAGCGCTAGGGATATCGCGCGTCGGCACCTCGGACCTCGCGAATAAGCTTATCGAGGGTCAACTCCTTGATCCCGCGGCTACGTAATTCGCGCGTCGACACCTCGGACTGCGCGAATAAGCACATCGAGGGTCGACTGCGCGAATAAGCGTATCGAGGGTCGACTCCTTGATCCCGCGGCTACGCAATTCGCGCGTCGACACCTCGGACTGCGCGAATAAGCGCATCGAGGGTCGACTCCTCCAGCTCGCGACTAGGAATTTCGCGTGTCGACACCTCAGACTGCGCGAAAAAGCGCAACGAGGGTCGGCTCCTCGAGCCCGCGGCTACGCATATCGCGCGTCAGCACCTGGGACTGTGCGAATCAGCGCATCCGACCATTGACTCCTCAAACCCGCGGCTAGGCATTTCGCGCGTCGGCCCCGCGGACTTTGCGAATAAGCGCATCGAGGGTCGACTCCTCGAGCCCGCGGCTAGGAATTTCGCGTGTAGACACTTCGGACTGCGCGAATAGGCGCATCCGGGGTTGACTCCTCGAGCCCATGGGTAGGCATTTCGCGCGTCGACACCTCGGACTGCGCGAATGAGCGCATCCGACCATTGAGTCCTCAAACCTGCGGCTAGGCATTTCGCGCGTCGGCCCCGCGGACTTTGCTAATAAGCGCATCGAGGGTCGACTCCTCGAGCCCGCGGCTACGAATGTCGCGCGTCGACACCCCGGACTGCGCGAATAAGCGCATCGAGGGTCGACTCCTCGAGCCCGCGGTTAGGAACTTCGCGTATCGTCACCTCCGACTGCGCGAATAAGCGCATCGAGGGTCGACTCCTCGAGCCCGCGGCAAGGAATTTCGCGTGTCGACACTTCGGACTGCGCGAATAAGCGCATCGAGGGTTGAATCCTGGAGCCCGCGGCTAGGCATTTCGCGCGTGGGCACCTCGGACTGCGCGAATAAGCGCATCGAAGGTCGACTCCTCGAGCCCGCGGCTAGGCATTTCGCGCGCCGGCACCTCGGACTGCGCGAATAAGCGCATCGAGGGTGGACTCCTCGAGCCCGCGGCTAGAAATTTCGCGTATCGACACCTCGTACTGCGCGAATACGCGCATCGATGGTCGACTCCTCGAGCCCGTGGCTAGGCATTTCGCCCATCGACACCTCGGACTGTGCGAATAAGGGCATCGAGGGTCGACTCCTCGAGCCCGCGGCTAGGAATTTCGCGCGTCGGCACCTCGGACAGCGCGAATAAGCGCATCGAGGGTCGACTCCTCGAGCCCGCGGCTAGGAACTTCGCGCGTCGGCACCTCGGACTGTGCGAATAAGCGCATCGAGGGTCGACTCCTCGAGCCCGCGGCAAGGAATTTCGCGTGTCGACACCTCGGACTGCGCGAATAAGCGCATCGAGTGTTGACTCCTGGAGCCCGCGGCTAGGCATTTCGCGCGTGGGCACCTCGGACTGCGCGAATAAGCGCATCGAAGGTCGACTCCTCGAGCCCGCGGCTAGGCATTTCGCGCGCCAGCACCTCGGACTGCGCGAATAAGCGCATCGAGGGTCGACTCCTCGAGCCCGCGGCTAGGAATTTCGCGTATCGACACCTCGTACTGCGCGAATAAGCGCATCGATGGTCGACTCCTCGAGCCCGTGGCTAGGCATTTCGCGCATCGACACCTCGGACTGTGCGAATAAGCGCATCGAGGGTCGACTCCTCGAGCCCGCGGCTAGGAATTTCGCGCGTCGGCACCTCGGACTGCGCGAATAAGCGCATCGAGGGTTGTCTCCTCGAGCCCGCGGCTAGGCATTTCTCGCGTCGGCACCTCGGACTGCGCGAATAAGCACATCGAGCGTGGACTCCTCGAGCCCGCGGCTAGGAATTTCGCGTGTCGACACCTCGGACTGCGCGAATAAGCGCATCGAGTGTCGACTCCTCGAGCCCGCGGCTGGGGATATCGCGCGTCGGCACCTCGGACTGCGCGAATAAGCGTATCGAGGGTCGACTCCTTGATCCCGCGGCTACGCAATTCGCGCGTCGACACCTCGGACTGCGCGAATAAGCGCATCGCGGGTCGACTGCGCGAATAAGCGCTAGGGATATCGCGCGTCGGCACCTCGGACCTCGCGAATAAGCTTATCGAGGGTCAACTCCTTGATCCCGCGGCTACGTAATTCGCGCGTCGACACCTCGGACTGCGCGAATAAGCACATCGAGGGTCGACTGCGCGAATAAGCGTATCGAGGGTCGACTCCTTGATCCCGCGGCTACGCAATTCGCGCGTCGACACCTCGGACTGCGCGAATAAGCGCATCGAGGGTCGACTCCTCCAGCTCGCGACTAGGAATTTCGCGTGTCGACACCTCAGACTGCGCGAAAAAGCGCAACGAGGGTCGGCTCCTCGAGCCCGCGGCTACGCATATCGCGCGTCAGCACCTGGGACTGTGCGAATCAGCGCATCCGACCATTGACTCCTCAAACCCGCGGCTAGGCATTTCGCGCGTCGGCCCCGCGGACTTTGCGAATAAGCGCATCGAGGGTCGACTCCTCGAGCCCGCGGCTAGGAATTTCGCGTGTAGACACTTCGGACTGCGCGAATAGGCGCATCCGGGGTTGACTCCTCGAGCCCATGGGTAGGCATTTCGCGCGTCGACACCTCGGACTGCGCGAATGAGCGCATCCGACCATTGAGTCCTCAAACCTGCGGCTAGGCATTTCGCGCGTCGGCCCCGCGGACTTTGCTAATAAGCGCATCGAGGGTCGACTCCTCGAGCCCGCGGCTACGAATGTCGCGCGTCGACACCCCGGACTGCGCGAATAAGCGCATCGAGGGTCGACTCCTCGAGCCCGCGGTTAGGAACTTCGCGTATCGTCACCTCCGACTGCGCGAATAAGCGCATCGAGGGTCGACTCCTCGAGCCCGCGGCAAGGAATTTCGCGTGTCGACACTTCGGACTGCGCGAATAAGCGCATCGAGGGTTGAATCCTGGAGCCCGCGGCTAGGCATTTCGCGCGTGGGCACCTCGGACTGCGCGAATAAGCGCATCGAAGGTCGACTCCTCGAGCCCGCGGCTAGGCATTTCGCGCGCCGGCACCTCGGACTGCGCGAATAAGCGCATCGAGGGTGGACTCCTCGAGCCCGCGGCTAGAAATTTCGCGTATCGACACCTCGTACTGCGCGAATACGCGCATCGATGGTCGACTCCTCGAGCCCGTGGCTAGGCATTTCGCGCATCGACACCTCGGACTGTGCGAATAAGGGCATCGAGGGTCGACTCCTCGAGCCCGCGGCTAGGAATTTCGCGCGTCGGCACCTCGGACAGCGCGAATAAGCGCATCGAGGGTCGACTCCTCGAGCCCGCGGCTAGGAACTTCGCGCGTCGGCACCTCGGACTGTGCGAATAAGCGCATCGAGGGTCGACTCCTCGAGCCCGCGGCAAGGAATTTCGCGTGTCGACACCTCGGACTGCGCGAATAAGCGCATCGAGTGTTGACTCCTGGAGCCCGCGGCTAGGCATTTCGCGCGTGGGCACCTCGGACTGCGCGAATAAGCGCATCGAAGGTCGACTCCTCGAGCCCGCGGCTAGGCATTTCGCGCGCCAGCACCTCGGACTGCGCGAATAAGCGCATCGAGGGTCGACTCCTCGAGCCCGCGGCTAGGAATTTCGCGTATCGACACCTCGTACTGCGCGAATAAGCGCATCGATGGTCGACTCCTCGAGCCCGTGGCTAGGCATTTCGCGCATCGACACCTCGGACTGTGCGAATAAGCGCATCGAGGGTCGACTCCTCGAGCCCGCGGCTAGGAATTTCGCGCGTCGGCACCTCGGACTGCGCGAATAAGCGCATCGAGGGTTGTCTCCTCGAGCCCGCGGTTAGGCATTTCTCGCGTCGGCACCTCGGACTGCGCGAATAAGCACATCGAGTGTGGACTCCTCGAGCCCGCGGCTAGGAATTTCGCGTGTCGATACCTCGGACTACGCGAATAAGCGCATCGAGGGTCGACTCCTCGAGCCCGCGGCTAGGAATTTCGCGTGTCGATACCTCGGACTGCGCGAATAAGCGCATCGAGGGTCGACTCCTCGAGCCCGCGGCTAGGAATTTCGCGTGTCGATACCTCGGACTGCGCGAATAAGCGCATCGAGGGTTGACTCCTCGAGCCCGCAGCTAGGCATTTCGCGCGTCGGCACCTAGGACTGCGCGAATAAGCGCATCGAGGGTTGACTCTTCGAGCCCGCGGCTAGGCATTTCACGCGTCGGCACCTACTGCACGAATAAGCGCATCGAGGGTCGACTCCTCGAGCCCGCGGCTAGGCATTTCGCGCGCCAGCACCTCGGACTGCGCGAATAAGCGCATCGAGGGTCGACTCCTCGAGCCCGCGGCTAGAAATTTCGCGTATCGACACCTCGTACTGCGCGAATAAGTGCATCGATGGTCGACTCCTCGAGCCCGTGGCCAGGCATTTCGCGCATCGACACCTCGGACTGTGCGAATAAGCGCATCGAGGGTCGACTCCTCGAGCCCGCGGCTAGGAGTTTCGCGCGTTGGCACCTCGGACTGCGCGAATAAGCGCATCGAGGGTTGACTCCTCGAGCCCGCGGCTAGGCATTTCGCGCGTCGGCACCTCGGCTTGCGCGAATAAGCGCATCGAGTGTCGACTCCTCGAGCCCGCAGCTAGGAATTTCGCGCGTCGGCACCTCGGACTGCGCGAATAAGCGCATCGAGGGTTGACTCCTCGAGCCCGCGGCTAGGCATTTCGCGCGTCGGCACCTCGGACTGCGCGAATAAGCGCATGGAGGGTCGACTCCTCGAGCCCGCGGTTAGGCAATTCGCGTGTTGGCACCTCGGACTGCGCGAATAAGCCCATCGAGGGTCGATTCCTCGAGCCCGCGGCTAGGAATTTCGCGTGTTGACACCTCGGACTGCGCGAATAAGCGTATCGAGGGTCGACTCCTCGAGCCCGCGGTTAGGGAATTCGCCCGTTGGCACCTCGGACTGCGCGAATAAGCGCATCGAGGGTCGATTCCTCGAGCCCGCGGCTAGGAATTTCGCGTGTTGACACCTCGGACTGCGCGAATAAGCGTATCGACGGTCGACTCCTCGAGCCCGCGGCTAGGAACTTCGCGCGTCGGCACCTCGGACTGCGCGAATAAGCGCATCGAGGGTCGACTCCTCGAGCCCGCGGCAAGGAATTTCGCGTGTCGACACCTCGGACTGCGCGAATAAGCGCATCGAGTGTTGACTCCTGGAGCCCGCGGCTAGGCATTTCGCGCGTGGGCACCTCGGACTGCGCGAATAAGCGCATCGAAGGTCGACTCCTCGAGCCCGCGGCTAGGCATTTCGCGCGCCGGCACCTCGGACTGCGCGAATAAGCGCATCGAGGGTCGACTCCTCGAGCCCGCGGCTAGGAATTTCGTGTATCGACACCTCGTACTGCGCGAATAAGCGCATCGGTGGTCGACTCCTCGAGCCCGTGGCTAGGCATTTCGCGCATCGACACCTCGGACTGTGCGAATAAGCGCATCGAGGGTCTACTCCTCGAGCCCGCGGCTAGGAATTTCGCGCGTCGGCACCTCGGACTGCGCGAATAAGCGCATCGAGGGTTGACTCCTCGAGCCCGCGGCTAGGCATTTCGCGCGTCGGCACCTCGGACTGCGCGAATAAGCGCATCGAGTGTCGACTCCTCGAGCCCGCAGCTAGGAATTTGGCGCGTCGGCACCTCGGACTTCGCGAATAAGCGCATCGAGTGTCGACTCCTCGAGCCCGCGGCTAGGAATTTCGCGTGTCGATACCTCGGACAGCGCGAATAAGCGCATCGAGGGTCGACTCCTCGAGCCCGCGGCTAGGCATTTCGCGCGTCGACACCTCGGACTACGCGAATAAGCGCATCGAGTGTCGACTCCTCGAGCCCGCGGCTAGGAATTTCGCGTGTTGACACCTCGGACTGCGCGAATAAGCGTATCGAGGGTCGACTCCTCGAGCCCGCGGCTAGGAACTTCGCGCGTCGGCACCTCGGACTGCGCGAATAAGCGCATCGAGGGTCGACTCCTCGAGTCCGCGGCAAGGAATTTCGCGTGTCGACACCTCGGACTGCGCGAATAAGCGCATCGAGTGTCGACTCCTCGAGCCCGCGGCTGGGGATATCGCGCGTCGGCACCTCGGACTGCGCGAATAAGCGTATCGAGGGTCGACTCCTTGATCCCGCGGCTACGCAATTAGCGCGTCGACACCTCGGACTGCGCGAATAAGCGCATCGCGGGTCGACTGCGCGAATAAGCGCTAGGGATATCGCGCGTCGGCACCTCGGACCTCGCGAATAAGCTTATCGAGGGTCAACTCCTTGATCCCGCGGCTACGTAATTCGCGCGTCGACACCTCGGACTGCGCGAATAAGCACATCGAGGGTCGACTGCGCGAATAAGCGTATCGAGGGTCGACTCCTTGATCCCGCGGCTACGCAATTCGCGCGTCGACACCTCGGACTGCGCGAATAAGCGCATCGAGGGTCGACTCCTCCAGCTCGCGACTAGGAATTTCGCGTGTCGACACCTCAGACTGCGCGAAAAAGCGCAACGAGGGTCGGCTCCTCGAGCCCGCGGCTACGCATATCGCGCGTCAGCGCCTGGGACTGTGCGAATCAGCGCATCCGACCATTGACTCCTCAAACCCGCGGCTAGGTATTTCGCGCGTCGGCCCCGCGGACTTTGCGAATAAGCGCATCGAGGGTCGACTCCTCGAGCCCGCGGCTAGGAATTTCGCGTGTAGACACTTCGGACTGCGCGAATAGGCGCATCCGGGGTTGACTCCTCGAGCCCATGGGTAGGCATTTCGCGCGTCGACACCTCGGACTGCGCGAATCAGCGCATCCGACCATTGAGTCCTCAAACCTGCGGCTAGGCATTTCGCGCGTCGGCCCCGCGGACTTTGCTAATAAGCGCATCGAGGGTCGACTCCTCGAGCCCGCGGCTACGAATGTCGCGCGTCGACACCCCGGACTGCGCGAATAAGCGCATCGAGGGTCGACTCCTCGAGCCCGCGGTTAGGAACTTCGCGTATCGTCACCTCCGACTGCGCGAATAAGCGCATCGAGGGTCGACTCTTCGAGCCCGCGGCAAGGAATTTCGCGTGTCGACACTTCGGACTGCGCGAATAAGCGCATCGAGGGTTGAATCCTGGAGCCCGCGGCTAGGCATTTCGCGCGTGGGCACCTCGGACTGCGCGAATAAGCGCATCGAAGGTCGACTCCTCGAGCCCGCGGCTAGGCATTTCGCGCGCCGGCACCTCGGACTGCGCGAATAAGCGCATCGAGGGTGGACTCCTCGAGCCCGCGGCTAGAAATTTCGCGTATCGACACCTCGTACTGCGCGAATAA
This sequence comes from Dermacentor variabilis, assembly GCF_050947875.1. Classification (NCBI taxonomy): domain Eukaryota; kingdom Metazoa; phylum Arthropoda; class Arachnida; order Ixodida; family Ixodidae; genus Dermacentor; species Dermacentor variabilis. The sequence continues at coordinate 807,999 of NW_027460302.1, read as the reverse complement.
GCGCATCGAGTGTCGACTCCTCGAGCCCGCAGCTAGGAATTTGGCGCGTCGGCACCTCGGACTTCGCGAATAAGCGCATCGAGTGTCGACTCCTCGAGCCCGCGGCTAGGAATTTCGCGTGTCGATACCTCGGACAGCGCGAATAAGCGCATCGAGGGTCGACTCCTCGAGCCCGCGGCTAGGCATTTCGCGCGTCGACACCTCGGACTACGCGAATAAGCGCATCGAGGGTCGACTCCTCGAGGTCGCCGCTACGAATGTCGCACGTCGACACCCCGGACTGCGCGAATAAGCGCATGGAGTGTCGACTCCTCGAGCCCGCAGCTAGGAATTTCGCGCGTCGGCACCTCGGACTGCGCGAATAAGCGCATCGAGGGTTGACTCCTCCAGCCCGCGGCTAGGCATTTCGCGCGTCGGCACCTCGGACTGCGCGAATAAGCGCATCGAGTGTCGACTCCTCGAGCCCGCGGCTAGGAATTTCGCGTGTTGACACCTCGGACTGCGCGAATAAGCGTATCGAGGGTCGACTCCTCGAGCCCGCGGCTAGGAACTTCGCGCGTCGGCACCTCGGACTGCGCGAATAAGCGCATCGAGGGTCGACTCCTCGAGCCCGCGGCAAGGAATTTCGCGTGTCGACACCTCGGACTGCGCGAATAAGCGCATCGAGTGTCGACTCCTCGAGCCCGCGGCTGGGGATATCGCGCGTCGGCACCTCGGACTGCGCGAATAAGCGTATCGAGGGTCGACTCCTTGATCCCGCGGCTACGCAATTAGCGCGTCGACACCTCGGACTGCGCGAATAAGCGCATCGCGGGTCGACTGCGCGAATAAGCGCTAGGGATATCGCGCGTCGGCACCTCGGACCGCGCGAATAAGCTTATCGAGGGTCAACTCCTTGATCCCGCGGCTACGTAATTCGCGCGTCGACACCTCGGACTGCGCGAATAAGCACATCGAGGGTCGACTGCGCGAATAAGCGTATCGAGGGTCGACTCCTTGATCCCGCGGCTACGCAATTCGCGCGTCGACACCTCGGACTGCGCGAATAAGCGCATCGAGGGTCGACTCCTCCAGCTCGCGACTAGGAATTTCGCGTGTCGACACCTCAGACTGCGCGAAAAAGCGCAACGAGGGTCGGCTCCTCGAGCCCGCGGCTACGCATATCGCGCGTCAGCACCTGGGACTGTGCGAATCAGCGCATCCGACCATTGACTCCTCAAACCCGCGGCTAGGTATTTCGCGCGTCGGCCCCGCGGACTTTGCGAATAAGCGCATCGAGGGTCGACTCCTCGAGCCCGCGGCTAGGAATTTCGCGTGTAGACACTTCGGACTGCGCGAATAGGCGCATCCGGGGTTGACTCCTCGAGCCCATGGGTAGGCATTTCGCGCGTCGACACCTCGGACTGCGCGAATCAGCGCATCCGACCATTGAGTCCTCAAACCTGCGGCTAGGCATTTCGCGCGTCGGCCCCGCGGACTTTGCTAATAAGCGCATCGAGGGTCGACTCCTCGAGCCCGCGGCTACGAATGTCGCGCGTCGACACCCCGGACTGCGCGAATAAGCGCATCGAGGGTCGACTCCTCGAGCCCGCGGTTAGGAACTTCGCGTATCGTCACCTCCGACTGCGCGAATAAGCGCATCGAGGGTCGACTCTTCGAGCCCGCGGCAAGGAATTTCGCGTGTCGACACTTCGGACTGCGCGAATAAGCGCATCGAGGGTTGAATCCTGGAGCCCGCGGCTAGGCATTTCGCGCGTGGGCACCTCGGACTGCGCGAATAAGCGCATCGAAGGTCGACTCCTCGAGCCCGCGGCTAGGCATTTCGCGCGCCGGCACCTCGGACTGCGCGAATAAGCGCATCGAGGGTGGACTCCTCGAGCCCGCGGCTAGAAATTTCGCGTATCGACACCTCGTACTGCGCGAATACGCGCATCGATGGTCGACTCCTCGAGCCCGTGGCTAGGCATTTCGCGCATCGACACCTCGGACTGTGCGAATAAGGGCATCGAGGGTCGACTCCTCGAGCCCGCGGCTAGGAATTTCGCGCGTCGGCACCTCGGACAGCGCGAATAAGCGCATCGAGGGTTGACTCCTCGAGCCCGCGGCTAGGCATTTCGCGCGTCGACACCCCGGACTGCGGGAATAAGCGCATCGAGTGTCGACTCCTCGAGCCCGCAGCTAGGAATTTCGCGCGTCGGCACCTCGGACTGCGCGAATAAGCGCATCGAGTGTCGACTCCTCGAGCCCGCGGCTAGGAATTTCGCGTGTTGACACCTCGGACTGCGCGAATAAGCGTATCGAGGGTCGACTCCTCGAGCCCGCGGCTAGGAATTTCGCGTGTCGATACCTCGGACTGCGCGAATAAGCGCATCGAGGATCGACTCCTCGAGCCCGCGGCTAGGCATTTCGCGCGTCGACACCTTGGACTACGCGAATAAGCGCATCGAGGGTCGACTCCTCGAGGTCGCCGCTACGAATGTCGCGCGTCGACACCTCGGACTGCGCGAATAAGCGCATCGAGGGTCGACTCCTCGAGCCCGCGGCTAGGAACTTCGCGTATCGTCACCTCGGACTGCGCGAATAAGCGCATGGAGGGTCGACTCCTCGAGCCCGCGGTTAGGCAATTCGCGTGTTGGCACCTCGGACTGCGCGAATAAGCGCATCGAGGGTCGATTCCTCGAGCCCGCGGCTAGGAATTTCGCGTGTTGACAGCTCGGACTGCGCGAATAAGCGTATCGAGGGTCGACTCCTCGAGCCCGCGGTTAGGGAATTCGCCCGTTGGCACCTCGGACTGCGCGAATAAGCGCATCGAGGGTCGATTCCTCGAGCCCGCGGCTAGGAATTTCGCGTGTTGACACCTCGGACTGCGCGAATAAGCGTATCGAGGGTCGACTCCTCGAGCCCGCGGCTAGGAACTTCGCGCGTCGGCACCTCGGACTGCGCGAATAAGCGCATCGAGGGTCGACTCCTCGAGCCCGCGGCAAGGAATTTCGCGTGTCGACACCTCGGACTGCGCGAATAAGCGCATCGAGTGTTGACTCCTGGAGCCCGCGGCTAGGAATTTCGCGTGTCGATACCTCGGACTGCGCGAATAAGCGCATCGAGGGTTGACTCCTCGAGCCCGCAGCTAGGCATTTCGCGCGTCGGCACCTAGGACTGCGCGAATAAGCGCATCGGGGGTTGACTCTTCGAGCCCGCGGCTAGGCATTTCACGCGTCGGCACCTACTGCGCGAATACGCGCATCGATGGTCGACTCCTCGAGCCCGTGGCTAGGCATTTCGCGCATCGACACCTCGGACTGTGCGAATAAGGGCATCGAGGGTCGACTCCTCGAGCCCGCGGCTAGGAATTTCGCGCGTCGGCACCTCGGACAGCGCGAATAAGCGCATCGAGGGTCGACTCCTCGAGCCCGCGGCCAGGAACTTCGCGCGTCGGCACCTCGGACTGTGCGAATAAGCGCATCGAGGGTCGACTCCTCGAGCCCGCGGCAAGGAATTTCGCGTGTCGACACCTCGGACTGCGCGAATAAGCGCATCGAGTGTTGACTCCTGGAGCCCGCGGCTAGGCATTTCGCGCGTGGGCACCTCGGACTGCGCGAATAAGCGCATCGAAGGTCGACTCCTCGAGCCCGCGGCTAGGCATTTCGCGCGCCAGCACCTCGGACTGCGCGAATAAGCGCATCGAGGGTCGACTCCTCGAGCCCGCGGCTAGGAATTTCGCGTATCGACACCTCGTACTGCGCGAATAAGCGCATCGATGGTCGACTCCTCGAGCCCGTGGCTAGGCATTTCGCGCATCGACACCTCGGACTGTGCGAATAAGCGCATCGAGGGTCGACTCCTCGAGCCCGCGGCTAGGAATTTCGCGCGTCGGCACCTCGGACTGCGCGAATAAGCGCATCGAGGGTTGTCTCCTCGAGCCCGCGGCTAGGCATTTCTCGCGTCGGCACCTCGGACTGCGCGAATAAGCACATCGAGTGTGGACTCCTCGAGCCCGCGGCTAGGAATTTCGCGTGTCGATACCTCGGACTACGCGAATAAGCGCATCGAGGGTCGACTCCTCGAGCCCGCGGCTAGGAATTTCGCGTGTCGATACCTCGGACTGCGCGAATAAGCGCATCGAGGGTCGACTCCTCGAGCCCGCGGCTAGGAATTTCGCGTGTCGATACCTCGGACTGCGCGAATAAGCGCATCGAGGGTTGACTCCTCGAGCCCGCAGCTAGGCATTTCGCGCGTCGGCACCTAGGACTGCGCGAATAAGCGCATCGAGGGTTGACTCTTCGAGCCCGCGGCTAGGCATTTCACGCGTCGGCACCTACTGCGCGAATAAGCGCATCGAGGGTCGACTCCTCGAGCCCGCGGCTAGGCATTTCGCGCGCCAGCACCTCGGACTGCGCGAATAAGCGCATCGAGGGTCGACTCCTCGAGCCCGCGGCTAGAAATTTCGCGTATCGACACCTCGTACTGCGCGAATAAGTGCATCGATGGTCGACTCCTCGAGCCCGTGGCCAGGCATTTCGCGCATCGACACCTCGGACTGTGCGAATAAGCGCATCGAGGGTCGACTCCTCGAGCCCGCGGCTAGGAGTTTCGCGCGTCGGCACCTCGGACTGCGCGAATAAGCGCATCGAGGGTTGACTCCTCGAGCCCGCGGCTAGGCATCTCGCGCGTCGGCACCTCGGCTTGCGCGAATAAGCGCATCGAGTGTCGACTCCTCGAGCCCGCAGCTAGGAATTTCGCGCGTCGGCACCTCGGACTGCGCGAATAAGCGCATCGAGGGTTGACTCCTCGAGCCCGCGGCTAGGCATTTCGCGCGTCGGCACCTCGGACTGCGCGAATAAGCGCATGGAGGGTCGACTCCTCGAGCCCGCGGTTAGGCAATTCGCGTGTTGGCACCTCGGACTGCGCGAATAAGCCCATCGAGGGTCGATTCCTCGAGCCCGCGGCTAGGAATTTCGCGTGTTGACACCTCGGACTGCGCGAATAAGCGTATCGAGGGTCGACTCCTCGAGCCCGCGGTTAGGGAATTCGCCCGTTGGCACCTCGGACTGCGCGAATAAGCGCATCGAGGGTCGATTCCTCGAGCCCGCGGCTAGGAATTTCGCGTGTTGACACCTCGGACTGCGCGAATAAGCGTATCGACGGTCGACTCCTCGAGCCCGCGGCTAGGAACTTCGCGCGTCGGCACCTCGGACTGCGCGAATAAGCGCATCGAGGGTCGACTCCTCGAGCCCGCGGCAAGGAATTTCGCGTGTCGACACCTCGGACTGCGCGAATAAGCGCATCGAGTGTTGACTCCTGGAGCCCGCGGCTAGGCATTTCGCGCGTGGGCACCTCGGACTGCGCGAATAAGCGCATCGAAGGTCGACTCCTCGAGCCCGCGGCTAGGCATTTCGCGCGCCGGCACCTCGGACTGCGCGAATAAGCGCATCGAGGGTCGACTCCTCGAGCCCGCGGCTAGGAATTTCGTGTATCGACACCTCGTACTGCGCGAATAAGCGCATCGGTGGTCGACTCCTCGAGCCCGTGGCTAGGCATTTCGCGCATCGACACCTCGGACTGTGCGAATAAGCGCATCGAGGGTCTACTCCTCGAGCCCGCGGCTAGGAATTTCGCGCGTCGGCACCTCGGACTGCGCGAATAAGCGCATCGAGGGTTGACTCCTCGAGCCCGCGGCTAGGCATTTCGCGCGTCGGCACCTCGGACTGCGCGAATAAGCGCATCGAGTGTCGACTCCTCGAGCCCGCAGCTAGGAATTTGGCGCGTCGGCACCTCGGACTTCGCGAATAAGCGCATCGAGTGTCGACTCCTCGAGCCCGCGGCTAGGAATTTCGCGTGTCGATACCTCGGACAGCGCGAATAAGCGCATCGAGGGTCGACTCCTCGAGCCCGCGGCTAGGCATTTCGCGCGTCGACACCTCGGACTACGCGAATAAGCGCATCGAGGGTCGACTCCTCGAGGTCGCCGCTACGAATGTCGCACGTCGACACCCCGGACTGCGCGAATAAGCGCATCGAGTGTCGACTCCTCGAGCCCGCAGCTAGGAATTTCGCGCGTCGGCACCTCGGACTGCGCGAATAAGCGCATCGAGGGTTGACTCCTCCAGCCCGCGGCTAGGCATTTCGCGCGTCGGCACCTCGGACTGCGCGAATAAGCGCATCGAGTGTCGACTCCTCGAGCCCGCGGCTAGGAATTTCGCGTGTTGACACCTCGGACTGCGCGAATAAGCGTATCGAGGGTCGACTCCTCGAGCCCGCGGCTAGGAACTTCGCGCGTCGGCACCTCGGACTGCGCGAATAAGCGCATCGAGGGTCGACTCCTCGAGCCCGCGGCAAGGAATTTCGCGTGTCGACACCTCGGACTGCGCGAATAAGCGCATCGAGTGTCGACTCCTCGAGCCTGCGGCTGGGGATATCGCGCGTCGGCACCTCGGACTGCGCGAATAAGCGTATCGAGGGTCGACTCCTTGATCCCGCGGCTACGCAATTAGCGCGTCGACACCTCGGACTGCGCGAATAAGCGCATCGCGGGTCGACTGCGCGAATAAGCGCTAGGGATATCGCGCGTCGGCACCTCGGACCTCGCGAATAAGCTTATCGAGGGTCAACTCCTTGATCCCGCGGCTACGTAATTCGCGCGTCGACACCTCGGACTGCGCGAATAAGCACATCGAGGGTCGACTGCGCGAATAAGCGTATCGAGGGTCGACTCCTTGATCCCGCGGCTACGCAATTCGCGCGTCGACACCTCGGACTGCGCGAATAAGCGCATCGAGGGTCGACTCCTCCAGCTCGCGACTAGGAATTTCGCGTGTCGACACCTCAGACTGCGCGAAAAAGCGCAACGAGGGTCGGCTCCTCGAGCCCGCGGCTACGCATATCGCGCGTCAGCACCTGGGACTGTGCGAATCAGCGCATCCGACCATTGACTCCTCAAACCCGCGGCTAGGTATTTCGCGCGTCGGCCCCGCGGACTTTGCGAATAAGCGCATCGAGGGTCGACTCCTCGAGCCCGCGGCTAGGAATTTCGCGTGTAGACACTTCGGACTGCGCGAATAGGCGCATCCGGGGTTGACTCCTCGAGCCCATGGGTAGGCATTTCGCGCGTCGACACCTCGGACTGCGCGAATCAGCGCATCCGACCATTGAGTCCTCAAACCTGCGGCTAGGCATTTCGCGCGTCGGCCCCGCGGACTTTGCTAATAAGCGCATCGAGGGTCGACTCCTCGAGCCCGCGGCTACGAATGTCGCGCGTCGACACCCCGGACTGCGCGAATAAGCGCATCGAGGGTCGACTCCTCGAGCCCGCGGTTAGGAACTTCGCGTATCGTCACCTCCGACTGCGCGAATAAGCGCATCGAGGGTCGACTCTTCGAGCCCGCGGCAAGGAATTTCGCGTGTCGACACTTCGGACTGCGCGAATAAGCGCATCGAGGGTTGAATCCTGGAGCCCGCGGCTAGGCATTTCGCGCGTGGGCACCTCGGACTGCGCGAATAAGCGCATCGAAGGTCGACTCCTCGAGCCCGCGGCTAGGCATTTCGCGCGCCGGCACCTCGGACTGCGCGAATAAGCGCATCGAGGGTGGACTCCTCGAGCCCGCGGCTAGAAATTTCGCGTATCGACACCTCGTACTGCGCGAATACGCGCATCGATGGTCGACTCCTCGAGCCCGTGGCTAGGCATTTCGCGCATCGACACCTCGGACTGTGCGAATAAGGGCATCGAGGGTCGACTCCTCGAGCCCGCGGCTAGGAATTTCGCGCGTCGGCACCTCGGACAGCGCGAATAAGCGCATCGAGGGTTGACTCCTCGAGCCCGCGGCTAGGCATTTCGCGCGTCGACACCCCGGACTGCGGGAATAAGCGCATCGAGTGTCGACTCCTCGAGCCCGCAGCTAGGAATTTCGCGCGTCGGCACCTCGGACTGCGCGAATAAGCGCATCGAGTGTCGACTCCTCGAGCCCGCGGCTAGGAATTTCGCGTGTTGACACCTCGGACTGCGCGAATAAGCGTATCGAGGGTCGACTCCTCGAGCCCGCGGCTAGGAATTTCGCGTGTCGATACCTCGGACTGCGCGAATAAGCGCATCGAGGATCGACTCCTCGAGCCCGCGGCTAGGCATTTCGCGCGTCGACACCTTGGACTACGCGAATAAGCGCATCGAGGGTCGACTCCTCGAGGTCGCCGCTACGAATGTCGCGCGTCGACACCTCGGACTGCGCGAATAAGCGCATCGAGGGTCGACTCCTCGAGCCCGCGGCTAGGAACTTCGCGTATCGTCACCTCGGACTGCGCGAATAAGCGCATGGAGGGTCGACTCCTCGAGCCCGCGGTTAGGCAATTCGCGTGTTGGCACCTCGGACTGCGCGAATAAGCGCATCGAGGGTCGATTCCTCGAGCCCGCGGCTAGGAATTTCGCGTGTTGACAGCTCGGACTGCGCGAATAAGCGTATCCAGGGTCGACTCCTCGAGCCCGCGGTTAGGGAATTCGCCCGTTGGCACCTCGGACTGCGCGAATAAGCGCATCGAGGGTCGATTCCTCGAGCCCGCGGCTAGGAATTTCGCGTGTTGACACCTCGGACTGCGCGAATAAGCGTATCGAGGGTCGACTCCTCGAGCCCGCGGCTAGGAACTTCGCGCGTCGGCACCTCGGACTGCGCGAATAAGCGCATCGAGGGTCGACTCCTCGAGCCCGCGGCAAGGAATTTCGCGTGTCGACACCTCGGACTGCGCGAATAAGCGCATCGAGTGTTGACTCCTGGAGCCCGCGGCTAGGAATTTCGCGTGTCGATACCTCGGACTGCGCGAATAAGCGCATCGAGGGTTGACTCCTCGAGCCCGCAGCTAGGCATTTCGCGCGTCGGCACCTAGGACTGCGCGAATAAGCGCATCGAGGGTTGACTCTTCGAGCCCGCGGCTAGGCATTTCACGCGTCGGCACCTACTGCGCGAATAAGCGCATCGAGGGTGGACTCCTCGAGCCCGCGGCTAGAAATTTCGCGTATCGACACCTCGTACTGCGCGAATACGCGCATCGATGGTCGACTCCTCGAGCCCGTGGCTAGGCATTTCGCGCATCGACACCTCGGACTGCGCGAATAAGCGTATCGAGGGTCGACTCCTTGATCCCGCGGCTACGCAATTCGCGCGTCGACACCTCGGACGGCGCGAATAAGCGCATCGAGGGTTGACTCCTCGAGCCCGCGGCTAGGCATTTCGCGCGTCGGCACCTCGGACTGCGCGAATAAGCGCATCGAGTGTCGACTCCTCGAGCCCGCGGCTAGGAATTTCGCGTGTCGATACCTTGGACTACGCGAATAAGCGCATCGAGGGTCGACTCCTCGAGGTCGCCGCTACGAATGTCGCGCGTCGACACCTCGGACTGCGCGAATAAGCGCATCGAGGGTCGACTCCTCGAGCCCGCGGCTAGGAACTTCGCGTATCGTCACCTCGGACTGCGCGAATAAGCGCATGGAGGGTCGACTCCTCGAGCCCGCGGTTAGGCAATTCGCGTGTTGGCACCTCGGACTGCGCGAATAAGCGCATCGAGGGTCGATTCCTCGAGCCCGCAGCTAGGCATTTCGCGCGTCGGCACCTCGGACTGCGCGAATAAGCGCATCGAGGGTTGACTCTTCGAGCCCGCGGCTAGGCATTTCACGCGTCGGCACCTACTGCGCGAATAAGCGCATCGAGGGTCGACTCCTCGAGCCCGTGGCAAGGCATATCGCGCGTCGGCACCTCGGACTGCGCGAATAAGCGCTTCGAGGGTCGACTCCTCGAGCCCGCGGCTGGGGATATCGCGCGTCGGCACCTCGGACTGCGCGAATAAGCGTATCGAGGGTCGACTCCTTGATCCCGCGGCTGCGCAATTCGCGCGTCGACACCTCGGACTGCGCGAATAAGCGCATCGAGGGTTGACTCCTCGAGCCCGCGGCTAGGCATTTCGCGCGTCGGCTCCTCGGACTGCGCGAATAAGCGCATCGAGTGTCGACTCCTCGAGCCCGCGGCTAGGAATTTCGCGTGTTGACACCTCGGACTGCGCGAATAAGCGTATCGAGGGTCGACTCCTCGAGCCCGCGGCTAGGAATTTCGCGTGTCGATACCTCGGACTGCGCGAATAAGCGCATCGAGGGTCGACTCCTCGAGGTCGGCGCTACGAATGTCGCGCGTCGACACCTCGGACTGCGCGAATAAGCGCATCGAGGGTCGACTCCTCGAGCCCGCGGCTAGGAACTTCGCGTATCGTCACCTCGGACTGCGCGAATAAGCGCATGGAGGGTCGACTCCTCGAGCCCGCGGTTAGGCAATTCGCGTGTTGGCACCTCGGACTGCGCGAATAAGCGCATCGAGGGTCGATTCCTCGAGCCCGCGGCTAGGAATTTCGCGTGTTGACACCTCGGACTGCGCGAATAAGCGTATCGAGGGTCGACTCCTCGAGCCCGCGGCTAGGAACTTCGCGCGTCGGCACCTCGGACTGCGCGAATAAGCGCATCGAGGGTCGACTCCTCGAGCCCGCGGCAAGGAATTTCGCGTGTCGACACCTCGGACTGCGCGAATAAGCGCATCGAGTGTTGACTCCTGGAGCCCGCGGCTAGGCATTTCGCGCGTGGGCACCTCGGACTGCGCGAATAAGCGCATCGAAGGTCGCCTCCTCGAGCCCGCGGCTAGGCATTTCGCGCGCCGGCACCTCGGACTGCGCGAATAAGCGCATCGAGGGTCGACTCCTCGAGCCCGCGGCTAGGAATTTCGCGTATCGACACCTCGTACTGCGCGAATAAGCGCATCGGTGGTCGACTCCTCGAGCCCGTGGCTAGGCATTTCGCGCATCGACACCTCGGACTGTGCGAATAAGCGCATCGAGGGTCTACTCCTCGAGCCCGCGGCTAGGAATTTCGCGCGTCGACACCCCGGACTGCGCGAATAAGCGCATCGAGGGTCGACTCCTCGAGCCCGCGGTTAGGAACTTCGCGTATCGTCACCTCGGACTGCGCGAATAAGCGCATCGAGGGTCGACTCCTCGAGCCCGCGGCAAGGAATTTCGCGTGTCGACACTTCGGACTGCGCGAATAAGCGCATCGAGGGTTGAATCCTGGAGCCCGCGGCTAGGCATTTCGCGCGTGGGCACCTCGGACTGCGCGAATAAGCGCATCGAAGGTCGACTCCTCGAGCCCGCGGCTAGGCATTTCGCGCGCCGGCACCTCGGACTGCGCGAATAAGCGCATCGAGGGTGGACTCCTCGAGCCCGCGGCTAGAAATTTCGCGTATCGACACCTCGTACTGCGCGAATACGCGCATCGATGGTCGACTCCTCGAGCCCGTGGCTAGGCATTTCGCGCATCGACACCTCGGACTGTGCGAATAAGGGCATCGAGGGTCGACTCCTCGAGCCCGCGGCTAGGAATTTCGCGTGTCGATACCTCGGACTGCGCGAATAAGCGCATCGAGGATCGACTCCTCGAGCCCGCGGCTAGGCATTTCGCGCGTCGACACCTTGGACTACGCGAATAAGCGCATCGAGGGTCGACTCCTCGAGGTCGCCGCTACGAATGTCGCGCGTCGACACCTCGGACTGCGCGAATAAGCGCATCGAGGGTCGACTCCTCGAGCCCGCGGCTAGGAACTTCGCGTATCGTCACCTCGGACTGCGCGAATAAGCGCATGGAGGGTCGACTCCTCGAGCCCGCGGTTAGGCAATTCGCGTGTTGGCACCTCGGACTGCGCGAATAAGCGCATCGAGGGTCGATTCCTCGAGCCCGCGGCTAGGAATTTCGCGTGTTGACAGCTCGGACTGCGCGAATAAGCGTATCGAGGGTCGACTCCTCGAGCCCGCGGTTAGGGAATTCGCCCGTTGGCACCTCGGACTGCGCGAATAAGCGCATCGAGGGTCGATTCCTCGAGCCCGCGGGTAGGAATTTCGCGTGTTGACACCTCGGACTGCGCGAATAAGCGTATCGAGGGTCGACTCCTCGAGCCCGCGGCTGGGGATATCGCGCGTCGGCACCTCGGACTGCGCGAATAAGCGTATCGAGGGTCGACTCCTTGATCCCGCGGCTACGCAATTCGCGCGTCGACACCTCGGACTGCGCGAATAAGCGCATCGCGGGTCGACTGCGCGAATAAGCGCTAGGGATATCGCGCGTCGGCACCTCGGACCTCGCGAATAAGCGTATCGAGGGTCAACTCCTTGATCCCGCGGCTACGTAATTCGCGCGTCGACACCTCGGACTGCGCGAATAAGCACATCGAGGGTCGACTGCGCGAATAAGCGTATCGAGGGTCGACTCCTTGATCCCGCGGCTACGCAATTCGCGCGTCGACACCTCGGACTGCGCGAATAAGCGCATCGAGGGTCGACTCCTCCAGCTCGCGACTAGGAATTTCGCGTGTCGACACCTCGGACTGCGCGAAAAAGCGCAACGAGGGTCGGCTCCTCGAGCCCGCGGCTACGCATATCGCGCGTCAGCACCTGGGACTGTGCGAATCAGCGCATCCGACCATTGACTCCTCAAACCCGCGGCTAGGCATTTCGCGCGTCGGCCCCGCGGACTTTGCGAATAAGCGCATCGAGGGTCGACTCCTCGAGCCCGCGGCTAGGAATTTCGCGTGTAGACACTTCGGACTGCGCGAATAGGCGCATCCGGGGTTGACTCCTCGAGCCCATGGGTAGGCATTTCGCGCGTCGACTCCTCGGACTGCGCGAATCAGCGCATCCGACCATTGACTCCTCAAACCTGCGGCTAGGCATTTCGCGCGTCGGCCCCGCGGACTTTGCGAATAAGCGCATCGAAGGTCGACTCCTCGAGCCCGCGGCTACGAATGTCGCGCGTCGACACCCCGGACTGCGCGAATAAGCGCATCGAGGGTCGACTCCTCGAGCCCGCGGTTAGGAACTTCGCGTATCGTCACCTCGGACTGCGCGAATAAGCGCATCGAGGGTCGACTCCTCGAGCCCGCGGCAAGGAATTTCGCGTGTCGACACTTCGGACTGCGCGAATAAGCGCATCGAGGGTTGAATCCTGGAGCCCGCGGCTAGGCATTTCGCGCGTGGGCACCTCGGACTGCGCGAATAAGCGCATCGAAGGTCGACTCCTCGAGCCCGCGGCTAGGCATTTCGCGCGCCGGCACCTCGGACTGCGCGAATAAGCGCATCGAGGGTGGACTCCTCGAGCCCGCGGCTAGAAATTTCGCGTATCGACACCTCGTACTGCGCGAATACGCGCATCGATGGTCGACTCCTCGAGCCCGTGGCTAGGCATTTCGCGCATCGACACCTCGGACTGTGCGAATAAGGGCATCGAGGGTCGACTCCTCGAGCCCGCGGCTAGGAATTTCGCGTGTCGATACCTCGGACTGCGCGAATAAGCGCATCGAGGATCGACTCCTCGAGCCCGCGGCTAGGCATTTCGCGCGTCGACACCTTGGACTACGCGAATAAGCGCATCGAGGGTCGACTCCTCGAGGTCGCCGCTACGAATGTCGCGCGTCGACACCTCGGACTGCGCGAATAAGCGCATCGAGGGTCGACTCCTCGAGCCCGCGGCTAGGAACTTCGCGTATCGTCACCTCGGACTGCGCGAATAAGCGCATGGAGGGTCGACTCCTCGAGCCCGCGGTTAGGCAATTCGCGTGTTGGCACCTCGGACTGCGCGAATAAGCGCATCGAGGGTCGATTCCTCGAGCCCGCGGCTAGGAATTTCGCGTGTTGACAGCTCGGACTGCGCGAATAAGCGTATCGAGGGTCGACTCCTCGAGCCCGCGGTTAGGAAATTCGCCCGTTGGCACCTCGGACTGCGCGAATAAGCGAATCGAGGGTCGATTCCTCGAGCCCGCGGGTAGGAATTTCGCGTGTTGACACCTCGGACTGCGCGAATAAGCGTATCGAGGGTCGACTCCTCGAGCCCGCGGCTGGGGATATCGCGCGTCGGCACCTCGGACTGCGCGAATAAGCGTATCGAGGGTCGACTCCTTGATCCCGCGGCTACGCAATTCGCGCGTCGACACCTCGGACTGCGCGAATAAGCGCATCGCGGGTCGACTGCGCGAATAAGCGCTAGGGATATCGCGCGTCGGCACCTCGGACCTCGCGAATCAGCGTATCGAGGGTCAACTCCTTGATCCCGCGGCTACGTAATTCGCGCGTCGACACCTCGGACTGCGCGAATAAGCACATCGAGGGTCGACTGCGCGAATAAGCGTATCGAGGGTCGACTCCTTGATCCCGCGGCGACGCAATTCGCGCGTCGACACCTCGGACTGCGCGAATAAGCGCATCGAGGGTCGACTCCTCCAGCTCGCGACTAGGAATTTCGCGTGTCGACACCTCGGACTGCGCGAAAAAGCGCAACGAGGGTCGGCTCCTCGAGCCCGCGGCTATGCATATCGCGCGTCAGCACCTGGGACTGTGCGAATCAGCGCATCCGACCATTGACTCCTCAAACCCGCGGCTAGGCATTTCGCGCGTCGGCCCCGCGGACTTTGCGAATAAGCGCATCGAGGGTCGACTCCTCGAGCCCGCGGCTAGGAATTTCGCGTGTAGACACTTCGGACTGCGCGAATAGACGCATCCGGGGTTGACTCCTCGAGCCCATGGGTAGGCATTTCGCGCGTCGACACCTCGGACTGCGCGAATCAGCGCATCCGACCATTGACTCCTCAAACCTGCGGCTAGGCATTTCGCGCGTCGGCCCCGCGGACTTTGCGAATAAGCGCATCGAGGGTCGACTCCTCGAGCCCGCGGCTACGAATGTCGCGCGTCGACACCCCGGACTGCGCGAATAAGCGCATCGAGGGTCGACTCCTCGAGCCCGCGGCAAGGAATTTCGCGTGTCGACACTTCGGACTGCGCGAATAAGCGCATCGAGGGTTGAATCCTGGAGCCCGCGGCTAGGCATTTCGCGCGTGGGCACCTCGGACTGCGCGAATAAGCGCATCGAAGGTCGACTCCTCGAGCCCGCGGCTAGGCATTTCGCGCGCCGGCACCTCGGACTGCGCGAATAAGCGCATCGAGGGTGGACTCCTCGAGCCCGCGGCTAGAAATTTCGCGTATCGACACCTCGTACTGCGCGAATACGCGCATCGATGGTCGACTCCTCGAGCCCGTGGCTAGGCATTTCGCGCATCGACACCTCGGACTGTGCGAATA
This sequence comes from Dermacentor variabilis, assembly GCF_050947875.1. NCBI lineage: Eukaryota > Metazoa > Arthropoda > Arachnida > Ixodida > Ixodidae > Dermacentor > Dermacentor variabilis. Next base: position 792,858 of record NW_027460302.1, on the reverse strand, counting down.
AGGGCATCGAGGGTCGACTCCTCGAGCCCGCGGCTAGGAATTTCGCGCGTCGGCACCTCGGACAGCGCGAATAAGCGCATCGAGGGTTGACTCCTCGAGCCCGCGGCTAGGCATTTCGCGCGTTGGCACCTCGGACTGCGCGAATAAGCGCATCGAGTGTCGACTCCTCGAGCCCGCTGCTAGGAATTTCGCGCGTCGGCACCTCGGACTGCGCGAATAAGCGCATCCAGGGTTGACTCCTCGAGAACGCGGCTAGGCATTTCGCGCGTCGGCACCTCGGACTGCGCGAATAAGCGCATCGAGGGTCGACTCCTCGAGCCCGCGGCTAGGAACTTCGCGTATCGTCACCTCGGACTGCGCGAATAAGCGCATGGAGGGTCGACTCCTCGAGCCCGCGGTTAGGCAATTCGCGTGTTGGCACCTCGGACTGCGCGAATAAGCGCATCGAGGGTCGATTCCTCGAGCCCGCGGCTAGGAATTTCGCGTGTTGACACCTCGGACTGCGCGAATAAGCGTATCGAGGGTCGACTCCTCGAGCCCGCGGTTAGGGAATTCGCCCGTTGGCACCTCGGACTGCGCGAATAAGCGCATCGAGGGTCGATTCCTCGAGAACGCGGCTAGGAATTTCGGGTGTTGACACCTCGACTGCGCGAATAAGCGTATCGAGGGTCGACTCCTCGAGCCCGCGGCTAGGAACTTCGCGCGTCGGCACCTCGGACTGCGCGAATAAGCGCATCGAGGGTCGACTCCTCGAGCCCGCGGCAAGGAATTTCGCGTGTCGACACCGCGGACTGCGCGAATAAGCGCATCGAGTGTTGACTCCTGGAGCCCGCGGCTAGGCATTTCGCGCGTGGGCACCTCGGACTGCGCGAATAAGCGCATCGAAGGTCGACTCCTCGAGCCCGCGGCTAGGCATTTCGCGCGCCAGCACCTCGGACTGCGCGAATAAGCGCATCGAGGGTCGACTCCTCGAGCCCGCGGCTAGGAATTTCGCGTATCGACACCTCGTACTGCGCGAATAAGCGCATGGAGGGTCGACTCCTCGAGCCCGCGGTTAGGCAATTCGCGTGTTGGCACCTCGGACTGCGCGAATAAGCGCATCGAGGGTCGATTCCTCGAGCCCGCAGCTAGGCATTTCGCGCGTCGGCACCTCGGACTGCGCGAATAAGCGCATCGAGGGTTGACTCTTCGAGCCCGCGGCTAGGCATTTCACGCGTCGGCACCTACTGCGCGAATAAGCGCATCGAGGGTCGACTCCTCGAGCCCGTGGCAAGGCATATGGCGCGTCGGCACCTCGGACTGCGCGAATAAGCGCTTCGAGGGTCGACTCCTCGAGCCCGCGGCTGGGGATATCGCGCGTCGGCACCTCGGACTGCGCGAATAAGCGTATCGAGGGTCGACTCCTTGATCCCGCGGCTGCGCAATTCGCGCGTCGACACCTCGGACTGCGCGAATAAGCGCATCGAGGGTTGACTCCTCGAGCCCGCGGCTAGGCATTTCGCGCGTCGGCACCTCGGACTGCGCGAATAAGCGCATCGAGTGTCGACTCCTCGAGCCCGCGGCTAGGAATTTCGCGTGTCGATACCTCGGACTGCGCGAATAAGCGCATCGAGGATCGACTCCTCGAGCCTGCGGCTAGGCATTTCGCGCGTCGACACCTTGGACTACGCGAATAAGCGCATCGAGGGTCGACTCCTCGAGGTCGGCGCTACGAATGTCGCGCGTCGACACCTCGGACTGCGCGAATAAGCGCATCGAGGGTCGACTCCTCGAGCCCGCGGCTAGGAACTTCGCGTATCGTCACCTCGGACTGCGCGAATAAGCGCATGGAGGGTCGACTCCTCGAGCCCGCGGTTAGGCAATTCGCGTGTTGGCACCTCGGACTGCGCGAATAAGCGCATCGAGGGTCGATTCCTCGAGCCCGCGGCTAGGAATTTCGCGTGTTGACACCTCGGACTGCGCGAATAAGCGTATCGAGGGTCGACTCCTCGAGCCCGCGGCTAGGAACTTCGCGCGTCGGCACCTCGGACTGCGCGAATAAGCGCATCGAGGGTCGACTCCTCGAGCCCGCGGCAAGGAATTTCGCGTGTCGACACCTCGGACTGCGCGAATAAGCGCATCGAGTGTTGACTCCTGGAGCCCGCGGCTAGGCATTTCGCGCGTGGGCACCTCGGACTGCGCGAATAAGCGCATCGAAGGTCGCCTCCTCGAGCCCGCGCCTAGGCATTTCGCTCGCCGGCACCTCGGACTGCGCGAATAAGCGCATCGAGGGTCGACTCCTCGAGCCCGCGGCTAGGAATTTCGCGTATCGACACCTCGTACTGCGCGAATATGCGCATCGGTGGTCGACTCCTCGAGCCCGTGGCTAGGCATTTCGCGCATCGACACCTCGGACTGTGCGAATAAGCGCATCGAGGGTCTACTCCTCGAGCCCGCGGCTAGGAATTTCGCGCGTCGGCACCTCGGACTGCGCGAATAAGCGCATCGAGGGTTGACTCCTCGAGCCCGCGGCTAGGCATTTCGCGCGTCGGCACCTCGGACTGCGCGAATAAGCGCATCGAGTGTCGACTCCTCGAGCCCGCAGCTAGGAATTTCGCGCGTCGGCACCTCGGACTGCGCGAATAAGCGCATCGAGAGTTGACTCCTCGAGCCCGCGGCTAGGCATTTCGCGCGTCGGCACCTCGGACTGCGCGAATAAGCGCATCGAGTGTCGACTCCTCGAGCCCGCAGCTAGGAATTTCGCGCGTCGGCACCTCGGACTGCGCGAATAAGCGCATCGAGTGTCGACTCCTCGAGCCCGCGGCTGGAAATTTCGCGTGTTAACCCCTCGGACTGCGCGAATAAGCGTATCGAGGGTCGACTCCTCGAGCCCGCGGCTAGGAATTTCGCGTGTCGATACCTCGGACTGCGCGAATAAGCGCATCGAGGATCGACTCCTCGAGCCCGCGGCTAGGCATTTCGCGCGTCGACACCTTGGACTACGCGAATAAGCGCATCGAGGGTCGACTCCTCGAGGTCGCCGCTACGAATGTCGCGCGTCGACACCTCGGACTGCGCGAATAAGCGCATCGAGGGTCGACTCCTCGAGCCCGCGGCTAGGAACTTCGCGTATCGTCACCTCGGACTGCGCGAATAAGCGCATGGAGGGTCGACTCCTCGAGCCCGCGGTTAGGCAATTCGCGTGTTGGCACCTCGGACTGCGCGAATAAGCGCATCGAGGGTCGATTCCTCGAGCCCGCGGCTAGGAATTTCGCGTGTTGACAGCTCGGACTGCGCGAATAAGCGTATCGAGGGTCGACTCCTCGAGCCCGCGGTTAGGGAATTCGCCCGTTGGCACCTCGGACTGCGCGAATAAGCGCATCGAGGGTCGATTCCTCGAGCCCGCGGGTAGGAATTTCGCGTGTTGACACCTCGGACTGCGCGAATAAGCGTATCGAGGGTCGACTCCTCGAGCCCGCGGCTGGGGATATCGCGCGTCGGCACCTCGGACTGCGCGAATAAGCGTATCGAGGGTCGACTCCTTGATCCCGCTGCTACGCAATTCGCGCGTCGACACCTCGGACTGCGCGAATAAGCGCATCGCGGGTCGACTGCGCGAATAAGCGCTAGGGATATCGCGCGTCGGCACCTCGGACCTCGCGAATAAGCGTATCGAGGGTCAACTCCTTGATCCCGCGGCTACGTAATTCGCGCGTCGACACCTCGGACTGCGCGAATAAGCACATCGAGGGTCGACTGCGCGAATAAGCGTATCGAGGGTCGACTCCTTGATCCCGCGGCTACGCAATTCGCGCGTCGACACCTCGGACTGCGCGAATAAGCGCATCGAGGGTCGACTCCTCCAGCTCGCGACTAGGAATTTCGCGTGTCGACACCTCGGACTGCGCGAAAAAGCGCAACGAGGGTCGGCTCCTCGAGCCCGCGGCTACGCATATCGCGCGTCAGCACCTGGGACTGTGCGAATCAGCGCATCCGACCATTGACTCCTCAAACCCGCGGCTAGGCATTTCGCGCGTCGGCCCCGCGGACTTTGCGAATAAGCGCATCGAGGGTCGACTCCTCGAGCCCGCGGCTAGGAATTTCGCGTGTAGACACTTCGGACTGCGCGAATAGGCGCATCCGGGGTTGACTCCTCGAGCCCATGGGTAGGCATTTCGCGCGTCGACACCTCGGACTGCGCGAATCAGCGCATCCGACCATTGACTCCTCAAACCTGCGGCTAGGCATTTCGCGCGTCGGCCCCGCGGACTTTGCGAATAAGCGCATCGAGGGTCGACTCCTCGAGCCCGCGGCTAGGAATTTCGCGCGTCGACACCCCGGACTGCGCGAATAAGCGCATCGAGGGTCGACTCCTCGAGCCCGCGGTTAGGAACTTCGCGTATCGTCACCTCGGACTGCGCGAATAAGCGCATCGAGGGTCGACTCCTCGAGCCCGCGGCAAGGAATTTCGCGTGTCGACACTTCGGACTGCGCGAATAAGCGCATCGAGGGTTGAATCCTGGAGCCCGCGGCTAGGCATTTCGCGCGTGGGCACCTCGGACTGCGCGAATAAGCGCATCGAAGGTCGACTCCTCGAGCCCGCGGCTAGGCATTTCGCTCGCCGGCACCTCGGACTGCGCGAATAAGCGCATCGAGGGTGGACTCCTCGAGCCCGCGGCTAGAAATTTCGCGTATCGACACCTCGTACTGCGCGAATACGCGCATCGATGGTCGACTCCTCGAGCCCGTGGCTAGGCATTTCGCGCATCGACACCTCGGACTGTGCGAATAAGGGCATCGAGGGTCGACTCCTCGAGCCGGCGGCTAGGAATTTCGCGTGTCGATACCTCGGACTGCGCGAATAAGCGCATCGAGGATCGACTCCTCGAGCCCGCGGCTAGGCATTTCGCGCGTCGACACCTTGGACTACGCGAATAAGCGCATCGAGGGTCGACTCCTCGAGGTCGCCGCTACGAATGTCGCGCGTCGACACCTCGGACTGCGCGAATAAGCGCATCGAGGGTCGACTCCTCGAGCCCGCGGCTAGGAACTTCGCGTATCGTCACCTCGGACTGCGCGAATAAGCGCATGGAGGGTCGACTCCTCGAGCCCGCGGTTAGGCAATTCGCGTGTTGGCACCTCGGACTGCGCGAATAAGCGCATCGAGGGTCGATTCCTCGAGCCCGCGGCTAGGAATTTCGCGTGTTGACAGCTCGGACTGCGCGAATAAGCGTATCGAGGGTCGACTCCTCGAGCCCGCGGTTAGGGAATTCGCCCGTTGGCACCTCGGACTGCGCGAATAAGCGCATCGAGGGTCGATTCCTCGAGCCCGCGGGTAGGAATTTCGCGTGTTGACACCTCGGACTGCGCGAATAAGCGTATCGAGGGTCGACTCCTCGAGCCCGCGGCTGGGGATATCGCGCGTCGGCACCTCGGACTGCGCGAATAAGCGTATCGAGGGTCGACTCCTTGATCCCGCGGCTACGCAATTCGCGCGTCGACACCTCGGACTGCGCGAATAAGCGCATCGCGGGTCGACTGCGCGAATAAGCGCTAGGGATATCGCGCGTCGGCACCTCGGACCTCGCGAATAAGCGTATCGAGGGTCAACTCCTTGATCCCGCGGCTACGTAATTCGCGCGTCGACACCTCGGACTGCGCGAATAAGCACATCGAGGGTCGACTGCGCGAATAAGCGTATCGAGGGTCGACTCCTTGATCCCGCGGCTACGCAATTCGCGCGTCGACACCTCGGACTGCGCGAATAAGCGCATCGAGGGTCGACTCCACCAGCTCGCGACTAGGAATTTCACGTGTCGACACCTCGGACTGCGCGAAAAAGCGCAACGAGGGTCGGCTCCTCGAGCCCGCGGCTACGCATATCGCGCGTCAGCACCTGGGACTGTGCGAATCAGCGCATCCGACCATTGACTCCTCAAACCCGCGGCTAGGCATTTCGCGCGTCGGCCCCGCGGACTTTGCGAATAAGCGCATCGAGGGTCGACTCCTCGAGCCCGCGGCTAGGAATTTCGCGTGTAGACACTTCGGACTGCGCGAATAGGCGCATCCGGGGTTGACTCCTCGAGCCCATGGGTAGGCATTTCGCGCGTCGACACCTCGGACTGCGCGAATCAGCGCATCCGACCATTGACTCCTCAAACCTGCGGCTAGGCATTTCGCGCGTCGGCCCCGCGGACTTTGCGAATAAGCGCATCGAGGGTCGACTCCTCGAGCCCGCGGCTACGAATGTCGCGCGTCGACACCCCGGACTGCGCGAATAAGCGCATCGAGGGTCGACTCCTCGAGCCCGCGGTTAGGAACTTCGCGTATCGTCACCTCGGACTGCGCGAATAAGCGCATCGAGGGTCGACTCCTCGAGCCCGCGGCAAGGAATTTCGCGTGTCGACACTTCGGACTGCGCGAATAAGCGCATCGAGGGTTGAATCCTGGAGCCCGCGGCTAGGCATTTCGCGCGTGGGCACCTCGGACTGCGCGAATAAGCGCATCCAAGGTCGACTCCTCGAGCCCGCGGCTAGGCATTTCGCGCGCCGGCACCTCGGACTGCGCGAATAAGCGCATCGAGGGTGGACTCCTCGAGCCCGCGGCTAGAAATTTCGCGTATCGACACCTCGTACTGCGCGAATACGCGCATCGATGGTCGACTCCTCGAGCCCGTGGCTAGGCATTTCGCGCATCGACACCTCGGACTGTGCGAATAAGGGCATCGAGGGTCGACTCCTCGAGCCCGCGGCTAGGAATTTCGCGCGTCGGCACCTCGGACAGCGCGAATAAGCGCATCGAGGGTTGACTCCTCGAGCCCGCGGCTAGGCATTTCGCGCGTCGGCACCTCGGACTGCGCGAATAAGCGCATCGAGTGTCGACTCCTCGAGCCCGCTGCTAGGAATTTCGCGCGTCGGCACCTCGGACTGCGCGAATAAGCGCATCCAGGGTTGACTCCTCGAGAACGCGGCTAGGCATTTCGCGCGTCGGCACCTCGGACTGCGCGAATAAGCGCATCGAGGGTCGACTCCTCGAGCCCGCGGCTAGGAACTTCGCGTATCGTCACCTCGGACTGCGCGAATAAGCGCATGGAGGGTCGACTCCTCGAGCCCGCGGTTAGGCAATTCGCGTGTTGGCACCTCGGACTGCGCGAATAAGCGCATCGAGGGTCGATTCCTCGAGCCCGCGGCTAGGAATTTCGCGTGTTGACACCTCGGACTGCGCGAATAAGCGTATCGAGGGTCGACTCCTCGAGCCCGCGGTTAGGGAATTCGCCCGTTGGCACCTCGGACTGCGCGAATAAGCGCATCGAGGGTCGATTCCTCGAGCCCGTGGCTAGGAATTTCGGGTGTTGACACCTCGACTGCGCGAATAAGCGTATCGAGGGTCGACTCCTCGAGCCCGCGGCTAGGAACTTCGCGCGTCGGCACCTCGGACTGCGCGAATAAGCGCATCGAGGGTCGACTCCTCGAGCCCGCGGCAAGGAATTTCGCGTGTCGACACCTCGGACTGCGCGAATAAGCGCATCGAGTGTTGACTCCTGGAGCCCGCGGCTAGGCATTTCGCGCGTGGGCACCTCGGACTGCGCGAATAAGCGCATCGAAGGTCGACTCCTCGAGCCCGCGGCTAGGCATTTCGCGCGCCAGCACCTCGGACTGCGCGAATAAGCGCATCGAGGGTCGACTCCTCGAGCCCGCGGCTAGGAATTTCGCGTATCGACACCTCGTACTGCGCGAATAAGCGCATCGATGGTCGACTCCTCGAGCCCGTGGCTAGGCATTTCGCGCATCGACACCTCGGACTGTGCGAATAAGCGCATCGAGGGTCGACTCCTCGAGCCCGCGGCTAGGAATTTCGCGCGTCGGCACCTCGGACTGCGCGAATAAGCGCATCGAGGGTTGTCTCCTCGAGCCCGCGGCTAGGCATTTCTCGCGTCGGCACCTCGGACTGCGCGAATAAGCACATCGAGTGTGGACTCCTCGAGCCCGCGGCTAGGAATTTCGCGTGTCGATACCTCGGACTACGCGAATAAGCGCATCGAGGGTCGACTCCTCGAGCCCGCGGCTAGGAATTTCGCGTGTCGATACCTCGGACTGCGCGAATAAGCGCATCGAGGGTCGACTCCTCGAGCCCGCGGCTAGGAATTTCGCGTGTCGATACCTCGGACTGCGCGAATAAGCGCATCGAGGGTTGACTCCTCGAGCCCGCAGCTAGGCATTTCGCGCGTCGGCACCTAGGACTGCGCGAATAAGCGCATCGAGGGTTGACTCTTCGAGCCCGCGGCTAGGCATTTCACGCGTCGGCACCTACTGCGCGAATAAGCGCATCGAGGGTCGACTCCTCGAGCCCGTGGATAGGCATATCGCGCGTCGGCACCTCGGACTGCGCGAATAAGCGCTTCGAGGGTCGACTCCTCGAGCCCGCGGCTGGGGATATCGCGCGTCGGCACCTCGGACTGCGCGAATAAGCGTATCGAGGGTCGACTCCTTGATCCCGCGGCTACGCAATTCGCGCGTCGACACCTCGGACGGCGCGAATAAGCGCATCGAGGGTTGACTCCTCGAGCCCGCGGCTAGGCATTTCGCGCGTCGGCACCTCGGACTGCGCGAATAAGCGCATCGAGTGTCGACTCCTCGAGCCCGCGGCTAGGAATTTCGCGTGTCGATACCTCGGACTGCGCGAATAAGCGCATCGAGGATCGACTCCTCGAGCCCGCGGCTAGGCATTTCGCGTGTCGACACCTCGGACTGCGCGAATAAGCGCATCGAGGGTCGACTCCTCGAGCCCGCGGCTAGGAACTTCGCGTATCGTCACCTCGGACTGCGCGAATAAGCGCATGGAGGGTCGACTCCTCGAGCCCGCGGTTAGGCAATTCGCGTGTTGGCACCTCGGACTGCGCGAATAAGCGCATCGAGGGTCGATTCCTCGAGCCCGCAGCTAGGCATTTCGCGCGTCGGCACCTCGGACTGCGCGAATAAGCGCATCGAGGGTTGACTCTTCGAGCCCGCGGCTAGGCATTTCACGCGTCGGCACCTACTGCGCGAATAAGCGCATCGAGGGTCGACTCCTCGAGCCCGTGGCAAGGCATATCGCGCGTCGGCACCTCGGACTGCGCGAATAAGCGCTTCGAGGGTCGACTCCTCGAGCCCGCGGCTGGGGATATCGCGCGTCGGCACCTCGGACTGCGCGAATAAGCGTATCGAGGGTCGACTCCTTGATCCCGCGGCTGCGCAATTCGCGCGTCGACACCTCGGACTGCGCGAATAAGCGCATCGAGGGTTGACTCCTCGAGCCCGCGGCTAGGCATTTCGCGCGTCGGCACCTCGGACTTCGCGAATAAGCGCATCGAGTGTCGACTCCTCGAGCCCGTGGCTAGGAATTTCGCGTGTCGATACCTCGGACTGCGCGAATAAGCGCATCGAGGGTCGACTCCTCGAGCCCGCGGCTAGGCATTTCGCGCGTCGACACCTCGGACTACGCGAATAAGCGCATCGAGTGTCGACTCCTCGAGCCCGCGGCTAGGAATTTCGCGTGTCGATACCTCGGACTGCGCGAATAAGCGCATCGAGGATCGACTCCTCGAGCCCGCGGCTAGGCATTTCGCGTGTCGACACCCCGGACTGCGCAAATAAGCGCATCGAGGGTCGACTCCTCGAGCCCGCGGTTAGGAACTTCGCGTATCGTCACCTCGGACTGCGCGAATAAGCGCATCGAGGGTCGACTCCTCGAGCCCGCGGCAAGGAATTTCGCGTGTCGACACTTCGGACTGCGCGAATAAGCGCATCGAGGGTTGAATCCTGGAGCCCGCGGCTAGGCATTTCGCGCGTGGGCACCTCGGACTGCGCGAATAAGCGCATCGAAGGTCGACTCCTCGAGCCCGCGGCTAGGCATTTCGCGCGCCGGCACCTCGGACTGCGCGAATAAGCGCATCGAGGGTGGACTCCTCGAGCCCGCGGCTAGAAATTTCGCGTATCGACACCTCGTACTGCGCGAATACGCGCATCGATGGTCGACTCCTCGAGCCCGTGGCTAGGCATTTCGCGCATCGACACCTCGGACTGTGCGAATAAGGGCATCGAGGGTCGACTCCTCGAGCCCGCGGCTAGGAATTTCGCGCGTCGGCACCTCGGACAGCGCGAATAAGCGCATCGAGGGTTGACTCCTCGAGCCCGCGGCTAGGCATTTCGCGCGTCGGCACCTCGGACTGCGCGAATAAGCGCATCGAGTGTCGACTCCTCGAGCCCGCTGCTAGGAATTTCGCGCGTCGGCACCTCGGACTGCGCGAATAAGCGCATCCAGGGTTGACTCCTCGAGAACGCGGCTAGGCATTTCGCGCGTCGGCACCTCGGACTGCGCGAATAAGCGCATCGAGGGTCGACTCCTCGAGCCCGCGGCTAGGAACTTCGCGTATCGTCACCTCGGACTGCGCGAATAAGCGCATGGAGGGTCGACTCCTCGAGCCCGCGGTTAGGCAATTCGCGTGTTGGCACCTCGGACTGCGCGAATAAGCGCATCGAGGGTCGATTCCTCGAGCCCGCGGCTAGGAATTTCGCGTGTTGACACCTCGGACTGCGCGAATAAGCGTATCGAGGGTCGACTCCTCGAGCCCGCGGTTAGGGAATTCGCCCGTTGGCACCTCGGACTGCGCGAATAAGCGCATCGAGGGTCGATTCCTCGAGCCCGTGGCTAGGAATTTCGGGTGTTGACACCTCGACTGCGCGAATAAGCGTATCGAGGGTCGACTCCTCGAGCCCGCGGCTAGGAACTTCGCGCGTCGGCACCTCGGACTGCGCGAATAAGCGCATCGAGGGTCGACTCCTCGAGCCCGCGGCAAGGAATTTCGCGTGTCGACACCTCGGACTGCGCGAATAAGCGCATCGAGTGTTGACTCCTGGAGCCCGCGGCTAGGCATTTCGCGCGTGGGCACCTCGGACTGCGCGAATAAGCGCATCGAAGGTCGACTCCTCGAGCCCGCGGCTAGGCATTTCGCGCGCCAGCACCTCGGACTGCGCGAATAAGCGCATCGAGGGTCGACTCCTCGAGCCCGCGGCTAGGAATTTCGCGTATCGACACCTCGTACTGCGCGAATAAGCGCATCGATGGTCGACTCCTCGAGCCCGTGGCTAGGCATTTCGCGCATCGACACCTCGGACTGTGCGAATAAGCGCATCGAGGGTCGACTCCTCGAGCCCGCGGCTAGGAATTTCGCGCGTCGGCACCTCGGACTGCGCGAATAAGCGCATCGAGGGTTGTCTCCTCGAGCCCGCGGCTAGGCATTTCTCGCGTCGGCACCTCGGACTGCGCGAATAAGCACATCGAGTGTGGACTCCTCGAGCCCGCGGCTAGGAATTTCGCGTGTCGATACCTCGGACTACGCGAATAAGCGCATCGAGGGTCGACTCCTCGAGCCCGCGGCTAGGAATTTCGCGTGTCGATACCTCGGACTGCGCGAATAAGCGCATCGAGGGTCGACTCCTCGAGCCCGCGGCTAGGAATTTCGCGTGTCGATACCTCGGACTGCGCGAATAAGCGCATCGAGGGTTGACTCCTCGAGCCCGCAGCTAGGCATTTCGCGCGTCGGCACCTAGGACTGCGCGAATAAGCGCATCGAGGGTTGACTCTTCGAGCCCGCGGCTAGGCATTTCACGCGTCGGCACCTACTGCGCGAATAAGCGCATCGAGGGTCGACTCCTCGAGCCCGTGGATAGCCATATCGCGCGTCGGCACCTCGGACTGCGCGAATAAGCGCTTCGAGGGTCGACTCCTCGAGCCCGCGGCTGGGGATATCGCGCGTCGGCACCTCGGACTGCGCGAATAAGCGTATCGAGGGTCGACTCCTTGATCCCGCGGCTACGCAATTCGCGCGTCGACACCTCGGACGGCGCGAATAAGCGCATCGAGGGTTGACTCCTCGAGCCCCGGCTAGGCATTTCGCGCGTCGGCACCTCGGACTGCGCGAATAAGCGCATCGAGTGTCGACTCCTCGAGCCCGCGGCTAGGAATTTCGCGTGTCGATACCTCGGACTGCGCGAATAAGCGCATCGAGGATCGACTCCTCGAGCCCGCGGCAAGGCATTTCGCGTGTCGACACCTCGGACTGCGCGAATAAGCGCATCGAGGGTCGACTCCTCGAGCCCGCGGCTAGGAACTTCGCGTATCGTCACCTCGGACTGCGCGAATAAGCGCATGGAGGGTCGACTCCTCGAGCCCGCGGTTAGGCAATTCGCGTGTTGGCACCTCGGACTGCGCGAATAAGCGCATCGAGGGTCGATTCCTCGAGCCCGCAGCTAGGCATTTCGCGCGTCGGCACCTCGGACTGCGCGAATAAGCGCATCGAGGGTTGACTCTTCGAGCCCGCGGCTAGGCATTTCACGCGTCGGCACCTACTGCGCGAATAAGCGCATCGAGGGTCGACTCCTCGAGCCCGTGGCAAGGCATATCGCGCGTCGGCACCTCGGACTGCGCGAATAAGCGCTTCGAGGGTCGACTCCTCGAGCCCGCCGCTGGGGATATCGCGCGTCGGCACCTCGGACTGCGCGAATAAGCGTATCGAGGGTCGACTCCTTGATCCCGCGGCTGCGCAATTCGCGCGTCGACACCTCGGACTGCGCGAATAAGCGCATCGAGGGTTGACTCCTCGAGCCCGCGGCTAGGCATTTCGCGCGTCGGCACCTCGGACTTCGCGAATAAGCGCATCGAGTGTCGACTCCTCGAGCCCGTGGCTAGGAATTTCGCGTGTCGATACCTCGGACTGCGCGAATAAGCGCATCGAGGGTCGACTCCTCGAGCCCGCGGCTAGGCATTTCGCGCGTCGACACCTCGGACTACGCGAATAAGCGCATCGAGGGTCGACTCCTCGAGGTCGCCGCTACGAATGTCGCGCGTCGACACCCCGGACTGCGCGAATAAGCGCATCGAGTGTCGACTCCTCGAGCCCGCAGCTAGGAATTTCGCGCGTCGGCACCACGGACTGCGCGAATAAGCGCATCGAGGGTTGACTCCTCGAGCCCGCGGCTAGGCATTTCGCGCGTCGGCACCTCGGACTGCGCGAATAAGCGCATCGAGTGTCGACTCCTCGAGCCCGCGGCTAGGAATTTCGCGTGTTGACACCTCGGACTGCGCGAATAAGCGTATCGAGGGTCGACTCCTCGAGCCCGCGGCTAGGAATTTCGCGTGTCGATACCTCGGACTGCGCGAATAAGCGCATCGAGGGTCGACTCCTCGAGGTCGCCGCTACGAATGTCGCGCGTCGACACCTCGGACTGCGCGAATAAGCGCATCGAGGGTCGACTCCTCGAGCCCGCGGCTAGGAACTTCGCGTATCGTCACCTCGGACTGCGCGAATAAGCGCATGGAGGGTCGACTCCTCGAGCCCGCGGTTAGGCAATTCGCGTGTTGGCACCTCGGACTGCGCGAATAAGCGCATCGAGGGTCGATTCCTCGAGCCCGCGGCTAGGAATTTCGCGTGTTGACAGCTCGGACTGCGCGAATAAGCGTATCGAGGGTCGACTCCTCGAGCCCGCGGTTAGGGAATTCGCCCGTTGGCACCTCGGACTGCGCGAATAAGCGCATCGAGGGTCGATTCCTCGAGCCCGCGGCTAGGAATTTCGCGTGTTGACACCTCGGACTGCGCGAATAAGCGTATCGAGGGTCGACTCCTCGAGCCCGCGGCTAGGAACTTCGCGCGTCGGCACCTCGGACTGCGCGAATAAGCGCATCGAGGGTCGACTCCTCGAGCCCGCGGCAAGGAATTTCGCGTGTCGACACCTCGGACTGCGCGAATAAGCGCATCGAGTGTTGACTCCTGGAGCCCGCGGCTAGGAATTTCGCGTGTCGATACCTCGGACTGCGCGAATAAGCGCATCGAGGGTTGACTCCTCGAGCCCGCAGCTAGGCATTTCGCGCGTCGGCACCTAGGACTGCGCGAATAAGCGCATCGAGGGTTGACTCTTCGAGCCCGCGGCTAGGCATTTCACGCGTCGGCACCTACTGCGCGAATAAGCGCATCGAGGGTCGACTCCTCGAGCCCGTGGATAGGCATATCGCGCGTCGGCACCTCGGACTGCGCGAATAAGCGCATCGAGGGTTGACTCCTCGAGCCCGCGGCTAGGCATTTCGCGCGTCGGCACCTCGGACTGCGCGAATAAGCGCATCGAGTGTCGACTCCTCGAGCCCGCGGTTAGGCAATTCGCGTGTTGACACCTCGGACTGCGCGAATAAGCGTATCGAGGGTCGACTCCTCGAGCCCGCGGCTAGGAACTTCGCGCGTCGGCACCTCGGACTGCGCGAATAAGCGCATCGAGGGTCGACTCCTCGAGCCCGCGGCAAGGAATTTCGCGTGTCGACACCTCGGACTGCGCGAATAAGCGCATCGAGTGTTGACTCCTGGAGCCCGCGGCTAGGCATTTCGCGCGTGGGCACCTCGGACTGCGCGAATAAGCGCATCGAAGGTCGACTCCTCGAGCCCGCGGCTAGGCATTTCGCGCGTCGACACCTCGGACTGCGCGAATAAGCGCATCGAGGGTCGACTCCTCGAGCCCGCGGCTAGGAACTTCGCGTATCGTCACCTCGGACTGCGCGAATAAGCGCATGGAGGGTCGACTCCTCGAGCCCGCGGTTAGGCAATTCGCGTGTTGACACCTCGGACTGCGCGAATAAGCGTATCGAGGGTCGACTCCTCGAGCCCGCGGCTAGGAACTTCGCGCGTCGGCACCTCGGACTGCGCGAATAAGCGCATCGAGGGTCGACTCCTCGAGCCCGCGGCAAGGAATTTCGCGTGTCGACACCTCGGACTGCGCGAATAAGCGCATCGAGTGTTGACTCCTGGAGCCCGCGGCTAGGCATTTCGCGCGTGGGCACCTCGGACTGCGCGAATAAGCGCATCGAAGGTCGCCTCCTCGAGCCCGCGGCTAGGCATTTCGCGCGCCGGCACCTCGGACTGCGCGAATAAGCGCATCGAGGGTCGACTCCTCGAGCCCGCGGCTAGGAATTTCGCGTATCGACACCTCGTACTGCGCGAATAAGCGCATCGGTGGTCGACTCCTCGAGCCCGTGGCTAGGCATTTCGCGCATCGACACCTCGGACTGTGCGAATAAGCGCATCGAGGGTCTACTCCTCTAGCCCGCGGCTAGGAATTTCGCGCGTCGGCACCTCGGACTGCGCGAATAAGCGCATCGAGTGTCGACTCCTCGAGCCCGCAGCTAGGAATTTCGCGCGTCGGCACCTCGGACTGCGCGAATAAGCGCATCGAGTGTCGACTCCTCGAGCCCGTGGCTAGGAATTTCGCGTGTCGATACCTCGGACTGCGCGAATAAGCGCATCGAGTGTCGACTCCTCGAGCCCGCTGCTAGGCATTTCGCGCGTCGACACCTCGGACTACGCGAATAAGCGCATCGAGGGTCGACTCCTCGAGGTCGCCGCTACGAATGTCGCGCGTCGACACCCCGGACTGCGCGAATAAGCGCATCGAGTGTCGACTCCTCGAGCCCGCAGCTAGGAATTTCGCGCGTCGGCACCTCGGACTGCGCGAATAAGCGCATCGAGGGTTGACTCCTCGAGCCCGCGGCTAGGCATTTCGCGCGTCGGCACCTCGGACTGCGCGAATAAGCGCATCGAGTGTCGACTCCTCGAGCCCGCGGCTGGGAATTTCGCGTGTTGACACCTCGGACTGCGCGAATAAGCGTATCGAGGGTCGACTCCTCGAGCCCGCGGCTAGGAATTTCGCGTGTCGATACCTCGGACTGCGCGAATAAGCGCATCGAGGATCGACTCCTCGAGCCCGCGGCTAGGCATTTCGCGCGTCGACACCTTGGACTACGCGAATAAGCGCATGGAGGGTCGACTCCTCGAGGTCGCCGCTACGAATGTCGCGCGTCGACACCTCGGACTGCGCGAATAAGCGCATCGAGGGTCGACTCCTCGAGCCCGCGGCTAGGAACTTCGCGTATCGTCACCTCGGACTGCGCGAATAAGCGCATGGAGGGTCGACTCCTCGAGCCCGCGGTTAGGCAATTCGCGTGTTGGCACCTCGGACTGCGCGAATAAGCGCATCGAGGGTCGATTCCTCGAGCCCGCGGCTAGGAATTTCGCGTGTTGACAGCTCGGACTGCGCGAATAAGCGTATCGAGGGTCGACTCCTCGAGCCCGCGTTTAGGGAATTCGCCCGTTGGCACCTCGGACTGCGCGAATAAGCGCATCGAGGGTCGATTCCTCGAGCCCGCGGGTAGGAATTTCGCGTGTTGACACCTCGGACGGCGCGAATAAGCGTATCGAGGGTCGACTCCTCGAGCCCGCGGCTAGGAACTTCGCGCGTCGGCACCTCGGACTGCGCGAATAAGCGCATCGAGGGTCGACTCCTCGAGCCCGCGGCAAGGAATTTCGCGTGTCGACACCTCGGACTGCGCGAATAAGCGCATCGAGTGTTGACTCCTGGAGCCCGCGGCTAGGCATTTCGCGCGTGGGCACCTCGGACTGCGCGAATAAGCGCATCGAAGGTCGACTCCTCGAGCCCGCGGCTAGGCATTTCGCGCGCCGGCACCTCGGACTGCGCGAATAAGCGCATCGAGGGTCGACTCCTCGAGCCCGCGGCTAGGAATTTCGCGTATCGACACCTCGTACTGCGCGAATAAGCGCATCGGTGGTCGACTCCTCGAGCCCGTGGCTAGGCATTTCGCGCATCGACACCTCGGACTGTGCGAATAAGCGTGTCGAGGGTCTACTCCTCGAGCCCGCGGCTAGGAATTTCCCGCGTCGGCACCTCGGACTGCGCGAATAAGCGCATCGAGGGTTGACTCCTCGAGCCCGCGGCTAGGCATTTCGCGCGTCGGCACCTCGGACTATGCGAATAAGCGCATCGAGTGTCGACTCCTCGAGCCCGCGGCTAGGAATTTCGCGTGTCGATACCTCGGACTGCGCGAATAAGCGCATCGAGGGTCGACTCCTCGAGCCCGCGGCTAGGCATTTCGCGCGTCGACACCTCGGACTACGCGAATAAGCGCATCGAGGGTCGACTCCTCGAGGTCGCCGCTACGAATGTCGCACGTCGACACCCCGGACTGCGCGAATAAGCGCATCGAGTGTCGACTCCTCGAGCCCGCAGCTAGGAATTTCGCGCGTCGGCACCTCGGACTGCGCGAATAAGCGCATCGAGGGTTGACTCCTCGAGCCCGCGGCTAGGCATTTCGCGCGTCGGCACCTCGGACTGCGCGAATAAGCGCATCGAGTGTCGACTCCTCGAGCCCGCGGCTAGGAATTTCGCGTGTTGACACCTCGGACTGCGCGAATAAGCGTATCGAGGGTCGACTCCTCGAGCCCTCGGCTAGGAACTTCGCGCGTCGGCACCTCGGACTGCGCGAATAAGCGCATCGAGGGTCGACTCCTCGAGCCCGCGGCAAGGAATTTCGCGTGTCGACACCTCGGACTGCGTGAATAAGCGCATCGAGTGTCGACTCCTCGAGCCCGCGGCTGGGGAAATCGCGTGTCGGCACCTCGGACTGCGCGAATAAGCGTATCGAGGGTCGACTCCTTGATCCCGCGGCTACGCAATTCGCGCGTCGACACCTCGGACTGCGCGAATAAGCGCATCGCGGGTCGACTGCGCGAATAAGCGCTAGGGATATCGCGCGTCGGCACCTCGGACCTCGCGAATAAGCGTATCGAGGGTCAACTCCTTGATCCCGCGGCTACGCAATTCGCGCGTCGACAATTCGAACTGCGCGAATAAGCACATCGAGGGTCGACTGCGCGAATAAGCGTATCGAGGTTCGACTCCTTGATCCCGCGGCTACGCAATTCGCGCGTCGACACCTCGGACTGCGCGAATAAGCGCATCGAGGGTCGACTCCTCGAGCTCGCGACTAGGAATTTCGCGTGTCGACACTTCGGACTGCGCGAAAAAGCGCAACGAGGGTCGGCTCCTCGAGCCCGCGGCTACGCATATCGCGCGTCAGCACCTCGGACTGCGCGAATCAGCGCATCCGACCATTGACTCCTCAAACCCGCGGCTAGGCATTTCGCGCGTCGGCCCCGCGGACTTTGCGAATAAGCGCATCGAGGGTCGACTCCTCGAGCCCGCGGCTACGAATGTCGCGCGTCGACACCCCGGACTGCGCGAATAAGCGCATCGAGGGTCGACTCCTCGAGCCCGCGGTTAGGAACTTCGCGTATCGTCACCTCGGACTGCGCGAATAAGCGCATCGAGGGTCGACTCCTCGAGCCCGCGGCAAGGAATTTCGCGTGTCGACACTTCGGACTGCGCGAATAAGCGCATCGAGGGTTGAATCCTGGAGCCCGCGGCTAGGCATTTCGCGCGTGGGCACCTCGGACTGCGCGAATAAGCGCATCGAAGGTCGACTCCTCGAGCCCGCGGCTAGGCATTTCGCGCGCCGGCACCTCGGACTGCGCGAATAAGCGCATCGAGGGTGGACTCCTCGAGCCCGCGGGTAGAAATTTCGCGTATCGACACCTCGTACTGCGCGAATAAGCGCATCGATGGTCGACTCCTCGAGCCCGTGGCTAGGCATTTCGCGCATCGACACCTCGGACTGAGCGAATAAGGGCATCGAGGGTCGACTCCTCGAGCCCGCGGCTAGGAATTTGGCGCGTCGGCACCTCGGACTGCGCGAATAAGCGCATCGAGGGTTGACTCCTCGAGCCCGCGGCTAGGCATATCGCGCGTCGGCACCTCGGATTGCGCGAATAAGCGCATCGAGTGTCGACTCCTCGAGCCCGCAGCTAGGAATTTCGCGCGTCGGCACCTCGGACTGCGCGAATAAGCGCATCGAGGGTTGACTCCTCGAGAACGCGGCTAGGCATTTCGCGCGTCGGCACCTCGGACTGCGCGAATAAGCGCATCGAGTGTCGACTCCTCGAGCCCGCGGCTAGGAATTTCGCGTTTCGATACCTCGGACTGCGCGAATAAGCGCATCGAGGGTCGACTCCTCGAGCCCGCGGCTAGGCATTTCGCGCGTCGACACCTCGGACTACGCGAATAAGCGCATCGAGGGTCGACTCCTCGAGCCCGCGGCTAGGAACTTCGCGTATCGTCACCTCGGACTGCGCGAATAAGCGCATGGAGGGTCGACTCCTCGAGCCCGCGGTTAGGCAATTCGCGTGTTGGCACCTCGGACTGTGCGAATAAGCGCATCGAGGGTCGATTCCTCGAGCCCGCGGCTAGGAATTTCGGGTGTTGACACCTCGGACTGCGCGAATAAGCGTATCGAGGGTCGACTCCTCGAGCCCGCGGCTAGGAACTTCGCGCGTCGGCACCTCGGACTGCGCGAATAAGCGCATCGAGGGTCGACTCCTCGAGCCCGCGGCAAGGAATTTCGCGTGTCGGCACCTCGGACTGCGCGAATAAGCGCATCGAGTGTTGACTCCTGGAGCCCGCGGCTAGGCATTTCGCGTGTGGGCACCTCGGACTGCGCGAATAAGCGCATCGAAGGTCGACTCCTCGAGCCCGCGGCTAGGCATTTCGCGCGCCGGCACCTCGGACTGTGCGAATAAGCGCATCGAGGGTCGACTCCTCGAGCCCGCGGCTAACAATTTCGCGCGTCGGCACCTCGGACTGCGCGAATAAGCGCATCGAGGGTTGACTCCTCGAGCCCGCGGCTAGGCATTTCTCGCGTCGGCACCTCGGACTGCGCAAATAAGCGCATCGAGTGTCGACTCCTCGAGCCCGCGGCTAGGCATTTCGCGCGCCGGCACCTCGGACTGCGCGAATAAGCGCATCGAGGGTCGACTCCTCTAGCCCGCGGCTAGGAATTTCGCGTATCGACACCTCGTACTGCGCGAATAAGCGCATCGGTGGTCGACTCCTCGAGCCGTGGCTAGGCATTTCGCGCATCGACACCTCGGACTGTGCGAATAAGCGCATCGAGGGTCTACTCCTCGAGCCCGCGGCTAGGAATTTCGCGTGTTGACACCTCGGACTGCGCGAATAAGCGTATCGAGGGTCGACTCCTCGAGCCCGCGGCTAGGAACTTCGCGCGTCGGCACCTCGGACTGCGCGAATAAGCGCATCGAGGGTCGACTCCTCGAGCCCGCGGCAAGGAATTTCGCGTGTCGACACCTCGGACTGCGCGAATAAGCGCATCGAGGGTCGATTCCTCGAGCCCGCGGCTAGGAATTTCGCGTTTTGACAGCTCGGACTGCGCGAATAAGCGTATCGAGGTTCGACTCCTCGAGCCCGCGGTTAGGGAATTCGCCCGTTGGCACCTCGGACTGCGCGAATAAGCGCATCGAGGGTCGATTCCTCGAGCCCGCGGCTAGGAATTTCGCGTGTTGACACCTCGGACTGCGCGAATAAGCGTATCGAGGGTCGACTCCTCGAGCCCGCGGCTAGGAACTTCGCGCGTCGGCACCTCGGACTGCGCGAATAAGCGCATCGAGGGTCGACTCCTCGAGCCCGCGGCAAGGAATTTCGCGTGTCGACACCTCGGACTGCGCGAATAAGCGCATCGAGTGTTGACTCCTGGAGCCCGCGGCTAGGCATTTCGCGCGTGGGCACCTCGGACTGCGCGAATAAGCGCATCGAAGGTCGACTCCTCGAGCCCGCGGCTAGGCATTTCGCGCGCCGGCACCTCGGACTGCGCGAATAAGCGCATCGAGGGTCGACTCCTCGAGCCCGCGGCTAGGAATTTCGCGTATCGACACCTCGTACTGCGCGAATAAGCGCATCGGTGGTCGACTCCTCGAGCCCGTGGCTAGGCATTTCGCGCATCGACACCTCGGACTGTGCGAATAAGCGCATCGAGGGTCTACTCCTCGAGCCCGCGGCAAGGAATTTCGCGTGTCGACACCTCGGACTGCGTGAATAAGCGCATCGAGTGTCGACTCCTCGAGCCCGCGGCTGGGGAAATCGCGTGTCGGCACCTCGGACTGCGCGAATAAGCGTATCGAGGGTCGACTCCTTGATCCCGCGGCTACGCAATTCGCGCGTCGACCTCTCGGACTGCGCGAATAAGCGCATCGCGGGTCGACTGCGCGAATAAGCGCTAGGGATATCGCGCGTCGGCACCTCGGACCTCGCGAATAAGCGTATCGAGGGTCAACTCCTTGATCCCGCGGCTACGCAATTCGCGCGTCGACAATTCGAACTGCGCGAATAAGCACATCGAGGGTCGACTGCGCGAATAAGCGTATCGAGGTTCGACTCCTTGATCCCGCGGCTACGCAATTCGCGCGTCGACACCTCGGACTGCGCGAATAAGCGCATCGAGGGTCGACTCCTCGAGCTCGCGACTAGGAATTTCGCGTGTCGACACTTCGGACTGCGCGAAAAAGCGCAACGAGGGTCGGCTCCTCGAGCCCGCGGCTACGCATATCGCGCGTCAGCACCTCGGACTGCGCGAATCAGCGCATCCGACCATTGACTCCTCAAACCCGCGGCTAGGCATTTCGCGCGTCGGCCCCGCGGACTTTGCGAATAAGCGCATCGAGGGTCGACTCCTCGAGCCCGCGGCTACGAATGTCGCGCGTCGACACCCCGGACTGCGCGAATAAGCGCATCGAGGGTCGACTCCTCGAGCCCGCGGTTAGGAACTTCGCGTATCGTCACCTCGGACTGCGCGAATAAGCGCATCGAGGGTCGACTCCTCGAGCCCGCGGCAAGGAATTTCGCGTGTCGACACTTCGGACTGCGCGAATAAGCGCATCGAGGGTTGAATCCTGGAGCCCGCGGCTAGGCATTTCGCGCGTGGGCACCTCGGACTGCGCGAATAAGCGCATCGAAGGTCGACTCCTCGAGCCCGCGGCTAGGCATTTCGCGCGCCGGCACCTCGGACTGCGCGAATAAGCGCATCGAGGGTGGACTCCTCGAGCCCGCGGGTAGAAATTTCGCGTATCGACACCTCGTACTGCGCGAATAAGCGCATCGATGGTCGACTCCTCGAGCCCGTGGCTAGGCATTTCGCGCATCGACACCTCGGACTGAGCGAATAAGGGCATCGAGGGTCGACTCCTCGAGCCCGCGGCTAGGAATTTGGCGCGTCGGCACCTCGGACTGCGCGAATAAGCGCATCGAGGGTTGACTCCTCGAGCCCGCGGCTAGGCATATCGCGCGTCGGCACCTCGGATTGCGCGAATAAGCGCATCGAGTGTCGACTCCTCGAGCCCGCAGCTAGGAATTTCGCGCGTCGGCACCTCGGACTGCGCGAATAAGCGCATCGAGGGTTGACTCCTCGAGAACGCGGCTAGGCATTTCGCGCGTCGGCACCTCGGACTGCGCGAATAAGCGCATCGAGTGTCGACTCCTCGAGCCCGCGGCTAGGAATTTCGCGTTTCGATACCTCGGACTGCGCGAATAAGCGCATCGAGGGTCGACTCCTCGAGCCCGCGGCTAGGCATTTCGCGCGTCGACACCTCGGACTACGCGAATAAGCGCATCGAGGGTCGACTCCTCGAGCCCGCGGCTAGGAACTTCGCGTATCGTCACCTCGGACTGCGCGAATAAGCGCATGGAGGGTCGACTCCTCGAGCCCGCGGTTAGGCAATTCGCGTGTTGGCACCTCGGACTGTGCGAATAAGCGCATCGAGGGTCGATTCCTCGAGCCCGCGGCTAGGAATTTCGGTTGTTGACACCTCGGACTGCGCGAATAAGCGTATCGAGGGTCGACTCCTCGAGCCCGCGGCTAGGAACTTCGCGCGTCGGCACCTCGGACTGCGCGAATAAGCGCATCGAGGGTCGACTCCTCGAGCCCGCGGCAAGGAATTTCGCGTGTCGGCACCTCGGACTGCGCGAATAAGCGCATCGAGTGTTGACTCCTGGAGCCCGCGGCTAGGCATTTCGCGTGTGGGCACCTCGGACTGCGCGAATAAGCGCATCGAAGGTCGACTCCTCGAGCCCGCGGCTAGGCATTTCGCGCGCCGGCACCTCGGACTGTGCGAATAAGCGCATCGAGGGTCGACTCCTCGAGCCCGCGGCTAACAATTTCGCGCGTCGGCACCTCGGACTGCGCGAATAAGCGCATCGAGGGTTGACTCCTCGAGCCCGCGGCTAGGCATTTCTCGCGTCGGCACCTCGGACTGCGCAAATAAGCGCATCGAGTGTCGACTCCTCGAGCCCGCGGCTAGGAATTTCGCGTGTCGATACCTCGGACTGCGCGAATAAGCGCATCGAGGGTCGACTCCTCGAGCCCGCGGCTAGGCATTTCGCGCGCCGGCACCTCGGACTGCGAGAATAAGCGCATCGAGGGTCGACTCCTCTAGCCCGCGGCTAGGAATTTCGCGTATCGACACCTCGTACTGCGCGAATAAGCGCATCGGTGGTCGACTCCTCGAGCCCGTGGCTAGGCATTTCGCGCATCGACACCTCGGACTGTGCGAATAAGCGCATCGAGGGTCTACTCCTCGAGCCCGCGGCTAGGAATTTCGCGTGTTGACACCTCGGACTGCGCGAATAAGCGTATCGAGGGTCGACTCCTCGAGCCCGCGGCTAGGAACTTCGCGCGTCGGCACCTCGGACTGCGCGAATAAGCGCATCGAGGGTCGACTCCTCGAGCCCGCGGCAAGGAATTTCGCGTGTCGACACCTCGGACTGCGCGAATAAGCGCATCGAGGGTCGATTCCTCGAGCCCGCGGCTAGGAATTTCGCGTGTTGACAGCTCGGACTGCGCGAATAAGCGTATCGAGGGTCGACTCCTCGAGCCCGCGGTTAGGGAATTCGCCCGTTGGCACCTCGGACTGCGCGAATAAGCGCATCGAGGGTCGATTCCTCGAGCCCGCGGCTAGGAATTTCGCGTGTTGACACCTCGGACTGCGCGAATAAGCGTATCGAGGGTCGACTCCTCGAGCCCGCGGCTAGGAACTTCGCGCGTCGGCACCTCGGACTGCGCGAATAAGCGCATCGAGGGTCGACTCCTCGAGCCCGCGGCAAGGAATTTCGCGTGTCGACACCTCGGACTGCGCGAATAAGCGCATCGAGTGTTGACTCCTGGAGCCCGCGGCTAGGCATTTCGCGCGTGGGCACCTCGGACTGCGCGAATAAGCGCATCGAAGGTCGACTCCTCGAGCCCGCGGCTAGGCATTTCGCGCATCGACACCTCGGACTGTGCGAATAAGCGCATCGAGGGTCTACTCCTCGAGCCCGCGGCTAGGAATTTCGCGTGTTGACACCTCGGACTGCGCGAATAAGCGTATCGAGGGTCGACTCCTCGAGCCCGCGGCTAGGAACTTCGCGCGTCGATACCTCGGACTGCGCGAATAAGCGCATCGAGGGTCGACTCCTCGAGCCCGCGGCTAGGCATTTCGCGTATCGACACCTCGTACTGCGCGAATAAGCGCATCGGTGGTCGACTCCTCGAGCCCGTGGCTAGGCATTTCGCGCATCGACACCTCGGACTGTGCGAATAAGCGCATCGAGGGTCTACTCCTCGAGCCCGCGGCTAGGAATTTCGCGTGTTGACACCTCGGACTGCGCGAATAAGCGTATCGAGGGTCGACTCCTCGAGCCCGCGGCTAGGAACTTCGCGCGTCGGCACCTCGGACTGCGCGAATAAGCGCATCGAGGGTCGACTCCTCGAGCCCGCGGCAAGGAATTTCGCGTGTCGACACCTCGGACTGCGCGAATAAGCGCATCGAGGGTCGATTCCTCGAGCCCGCGGCTAGGAATTTCGCGTGTTGACAGCTCGGACTGCGCGAATAAGCGTATCGAGGGTCGACTCCTCGAGCCCGCGGTTAGGGAATTCGCCCGTTGGCACCTCGGACTGCGCGAATAAGCGCATCGAGGGTCGATTCTTCGAGCCCGCGGCTAGGAATTTCGCGTGTTGACACCTCGGACTGCGCGAAAGCGTATCGAGGGTCGACTCCTCGAGCCCGCGGCTAGGAACTTCGCGCGTCGGCACCTCGGACTGCGCGAATAAGCGCATCGAGGGTCGACTCCTCGAGCCCGCGGCAAGGAATTTCGCGTGTCGACACCTCGGACTGCGCGAATAAGCGCATCGAGAGTTGACTCCTGGAGCCCGCGGCTAGGCATTTCGCGCGTGGGCACCTCGGACTGCGCGAATAAGCGCATCGAAGGTCGACTCCTCGAGCCCGCGGTTAGGCATTTCGCGCATCGACACCTCGGACTGTGCGAATAAGCGCATCGAGGGTCTACTCCTCGAGCCCGCGGCTAGGAATTTCGCGTGTTGACACCTCGGACTGCGCGAATAAGCGTATCGAGGGTCGACTCCTCGAGCCCGCGGCTAGGAACTTCGCGCGTCGGCACCTCGGACTGCGCGAATAAGCGCATCGAGGGTTGACTCCTCGAGCCCGCGGCTAGGCATTTCTCGCGTCGGCACCTCGGACTGCGCAAATAAGCGCATCGAGTGTCGACTCCTCGAGCCCGCGGCTAGGCATTTCGCGCGCCGGCACCTCGGACTGCGCGAATAAGCGCATCGAGGGTCGACTCCTCTAGCCCGCGGCTAGGAATTTCGCGTATCGACACCTCGTACTGCGCGAATAAGCGCATCGGTGGTCGACTCCTCGAGCCCGTGGCTAGGCATTTCGCGCATCGACACCTCGGACTGTGCGAATAAGCGCATCGAGGGTCTACTCCTCGAGCCCGCGGCTAGGAATTTCGCGTGTTGACACCTCGGACTGCGCGAATAAGCGTATCGAGGGTCGACTCCTCGAGCCCGCGGCTAGGAACTTCGCGCGTCGGCACCTCGGACTGCGCGAATAAGCGCATCGAGGGTCGACTCCTCGAGCCCGCGGCAAGGAATTTCGCGTGTCGACACCTCGGACTGCGCGAATAAGCGCATCGAGGGTCGATTCCTCGAGCCCGCGGCTAGGAATTTCGCGTTTTGACAGCTCGGACTGCGCGAATAAGCGTATCGAGGTTCGACTCCTCGAGCCCGCGGTTAGGGAATTCGCCCGTTGGCACCTCGGACTGCGCGAATAAGCGCATCGAGGGTCGATTCCTCGAGCCCGCGGCTAGGAATTTCGCGTGTTGACACCTCGGACTGCGCGAATAAGCGTATCGAGGGTCGACTCCTCGAGCCCGCGGCTAGGAACTTCGCGCGTCGGCACCTCGGACTGCGCGAATAAGCGCATCGAGGGTCGACTCCTCGAGCCCGCGGCAAGGAATTTCGCGTGTCGACACCTCGGACTGCGCGAATAAGCGCATCGAGTGTTGACTCCTGGAGCCCGCGGCTAGGCATTTCGCGCGTGGGCACCTCGGACTGCGCGAATAAGCGCATCGAAGGTCGACTCCTCGAGCCCGCGGCTAGGCATTTCGCGCGCCGGCACCTCGGACTGCGCGAATAAGCGCATCGAGGGTCGACTCCTCGAGCCCGCGGCTAGGAATTTCGCGTATCGACACCTCGTACTGCGCGAATAAGCGCATCGGTGGTCGACTCCTCGAGCCCGTGGCTAGGCATTTCGCGCATCGACACCTCGGACTGTGCGAATAAGCGCATCGAGGGTCTACTCCTCGAGCCCGCGGCAAGGAATTTCGCGTGTCGACACCTCGGACTGCGTGAATAAGCGCATCGAGTGTCGACTCCTCGAGCCCGCGGCTGGGGAAATCGCGTGTCGGCACCTCGGACTGCGCGAATAAGCGTATCGAGGGTCGACTCCTTGATCCCGCGGCTACGCAATTCGCGCGTCGACCTCTCGGACTGCGCGAATAAGCGCATCGCGGGTCGACTGCGCGAATAAGCGCTAGGGATATCGCGCGTCGGCACCTCGGACCTCGCGAATAAGCGTATCGAGAGTCAACTCCTTGATCCCGCGGCTACGCAATTCGCGCGTCGACAATTCGAACTGCGCGAATAAGCACATCGAGGGTCGACTGCGCGAATAAGCGTATCGAGGTTCGACTCCTTGATCCCGCGGCTACGCAATTCGCGCGTCGACACCTCGGACTGCGCGAATAAGCGCATCGAGGGTCGACTCCTCGAGCTCGCGACTAGGAATTTCGCGTGTCGACACTTCGGACTGCGCGAAAAAGCGCAACGAGGGTCGGCTCCTCGAGCCCGCGGCTACGCATATCGCGCGTCAGCACCTCGGACTGCGCGAATCAGCGCATCCGACCATTGACTCCTCAAACCCGCGGCTAGGCATTTCGCGCGTCGGCCCCGCGGACTTTGCGAATAAGCGCATCGAGGGTCGACTCCTCGAGCCCGCGGCTACGAATGTCGCGCGTCGACACCCCGGACTGCGCGAATAAGCGCATCGAGGGTCGACTCCTCGAGCCCGCGGTTAGGAACTTCGCGTATCGTCACCTCGGACTGCGCGAATAAGCGCATCGAGGGTCGACTCCTCGAGCCCGCGGCAAGGAATTTCGCGTGTCGACACTTCGGACTGCGCGAATAAGCGCATCGAGGGTTGAATCCTGGAGCCCGCGGCTAGGCATTTCGCGCGTGGGCACCTCGGACTGCGCGAATAAGCGCATCGAAGGTCGACTCCTCGAGCCCGCGGCTAGGCATTTCGCGCGCCGGCACCTCGGACTGCGCGAATAAGCGCATCGAGGGTGGACTCCTCGAGCCCGCGGGTAGAAATTTCGCGTATCGACACCTCGTACTGCGCGAATAAGCGCATCGATGGTCGACTCCTCGAGCCTGTGGCTAGGCATTTCGCGCATCGACACCTCGGACTGAGCGAATAAGGGCATCGAGGGTCGACTCCTCGAGCCCGCGGCTAGGAATTTGGCGCGTCGGCACCTCGGACTGCGCGAATAAGCGCATCGAGGGTTGACTCCTCGAGCCCGCGGCTAGGCATATCGCGCGTCGGCACCTCGGATTGCGCGAATAAGCGCATCGAGTGTCGACTCCTCGAGCCCGCAGCTAGGAATTTCGCGCGTCGGCACCTCGGACTGCGCGAATAAGCGCATCGAGGGTTGACTCCTCGAGAACGCGGCTAGGCATTTCGCGCGTCGGCACCTCGGACTGCGCGAATAAGCGCATCGAGTGTCGACTCCTCGAGCCCGCGGCTAGGAATTTCGCGTTTCGATACCTCGGACTGCGCGAATAAGCGCATCGAGGGTCGACTCCTCGAGCCCGCGGCTAGGCATTTCGCGCGTCGACACCTCGGACTACGCGAATAAGCGCATCGAGGGTCGACTCCTCGAGCCCGCGGCTAGGAACTTCGCGTATCGTCACCTCGGACTGCGCGAATAAGCGCATGGAGGGTCGACTCCTCGAGCCCGCGGTTAGGCAATTCGCGTGTTGGCACCTCGGACTGTGCGAATAAGCGCATCGAGGGTCGATTCCTCGAGCCCGCGGCTAGGAATTTCGGGTGTTGACACCTCGGACTGCGCGAATAAGCGTATCGAGGGTCGACTCCTCGAGCCCGCGGCTAGGAACTTCGCGCGTCGGCACCTCGGACTGCGCGAATAAGCGCATCGAGGGTCGACTCCTCGAGCCCGCGGCAAGGAATTTCGCGTGTCGGCACCTCGGACTGCGCGAATAAGCGCATCGAGTGTTGACTCCTGGAGCCCGCGGCTAGGCATTTCGCGTGTGGGCACCTCGGACTGCGCGAATAAGCGCATCGAAGGTCGACTCCTCGAGCCCGCGGCTAGGCATTTCGCGCGCCGGCACCTCGGACTGTGCGAATAAGCGCATCGAGGGTCGACTCCTCGAGCCCGCGGCTAACAATTTCGCGCGTCGGCACCTCGGACTGCGCGAATAAGCGCATCGAGGGTTGACTCCTCGAGCCCGCGGCTAGGCATTTCTCGCGTCGGCACCTCGGACTGCGCAAATAAGCGCATCGAGTGTCGACTCCTCGAGCCCGCGGCTAGGAATTTCGCGTGTCGATACCTCGGACTGCGCGAATAAGCGCATCGAGGGTCGACTCCTCGAGCCCGCGGCTAGGCATTTCGCGCGCCGGCACCTCGGACTGCGCGAATAAGCGCATCGAGGGTCGACTCCTCTAGCCCGCGGCTAGGAATTTCGCGTATCGACACCTCGTACTGCGCGAATAAGCGCATCGGTGGTCGACTCCTCGAGCCCGTGGCTAGGCATTTCGCGCATCGACACCTCGGACTGTGCGAATAAGCGCATCGAGGGTCTACTCCTCGAGCCCGCGGCTAGGAATTTCGCGTGTTGACACCTCGGACTGCGCGAATAAGCGTATCGAGGGTCGACTCCTCGAGCCCGCGGCTAGGAACTTCGCGCGTCGGCACCTCGGACTGCGCGAATAAGCGCATCGAGGGTCGACTCCTCGAGCCCGCGGCAAGGAATTTCGCGTGTCGACACCTCGGACTGCGCGAATAAGCGCATCGAGGGTCGATTCCTCGAGCCCGCGGCTAGGAATTTCGCGTGTTGACAGCTCGGACTGCGCGAATAAGCGTATCGAGGGTCGACTCCTCGAGCCCGCGGTTAGGGAATTCGCCCGTTGGCACCTCGGACTGCGCGAATAAGCGCATCGAGGGTCGATTCCTCGAGCCCGCGGCTAGGAATTTCGCGTGTTGACACCTCGGACTGCGCGAATAAGCGTATCGAGGGTCGACTCCTCGAGCCCGCGGCTAGGAACTTCGCGCGTCGGCACCTCGGACTGCGCGAATAAGCGCATCGAGGGTCGACTCCTCGAGCCCGCGGCAAGGAATTTCGCGTGTCGACACCTCGGACTGCGCGAATAAGCGCATCGAGTGTTGACTCCTGGAGCCCGCGGCTAGGCATTTCGCGCGTGGGCACCTCGGACTGCGCGAATAAGCGCATCGAAGGTCGACTCCTCGAGCCCGCGGCTAGGCATTTCGCGCATCGACACCTCGGACTGTGCGAATAAGCGCATCGAGGGTCTACTCCTCGAGCCCGCGGCTAGGAATTTCGCGTGTTGACACCTCGGACTGCGCGAATAAGCGTATCGAGGGTCGACTCCTCGAGCCCGCGGCTAGGAACTTCGCGCGTCGATACCTCGGACTGCGCGAATAAGCGCATCGAGGGTCGACTCCTCGAGCCCGCGGCTACGCATTTCGCGTATCGACACCTCGTACTGCGCGAATAAGCGCATCGGTGGTCGACTCCTCGAGCCCGTGGCTAGGCATTTCGCGCATCGACACCTCGGACTGTGCGAATAAGCGCATCGAGGGTCTACTCCTCGAGCCCGCGGCTAGGAATTTCGCGTGTTGACACCTCGGACTGCGCGAATAAGCGTATCGAGGGTCGACTCCTCGAGCCCGCGGCTAGGAACTTCGCGCGTCGGCACCTCGGACTGCGCGAATAAGCGCATCGAGGGTCGACTCCTCGAGCCCGCGGCAAGGAATTTCGCGTGTCGACACTTCGGACTGCGCGAATAAGCGCATCGAGGGTTGAATCCTGGAGCCCGCGGCTAGGCATTTCGCGCGTGGGCACCTCGGACTGCGCGAATAAGCGCATCGAAGGTCGACTCCTCGAGCCCGCGGCTAGGCATTTCGCGCGCCGGCACCTCGGACTGCGCGAATAAGCGCATCGAGGGTGGACTCCTCGAGCCCGCGGGTAGAAATTTCGCGTATCGACACCTCGTACTGCGCGAATAAGCGCATCGATGGTCGACTCCTCGAGCCCGTGGCTAGGCATTTCGCGCATCGACACCTCGGACTGAGCGAATAAGGGCATCGAGGGTCGACTCCTCGAGCCCGCGGCTAGGAATTTGGCGCGTCGGCACCTCGGACTGCGCGAATAAGCGCATCGAGGGTTGACTCCTCGAGCCCGCGGCTAGGCATATCGCGCGTCGGCACCTCGGATTGCGCGAATAAGCGCATCGAGTGTCGACTCCTCGAGCCCGCAGCTAGGAATTTCGCGCGTCGGCACCTCGGACTGCGCGAATAAGCGCATCGAGGGTTGACTCCTCGAGAACGCGGCTAGGCATTTCGCGCGTCGGCACCTCGGACTGCGCGAATAAGCGCATCGAGTGTCGACTCCTCGAGCCCGCGGCTAGGAATTTCGCGTTTCGATACCTCGGACTGCGCGAATAAGCGCATCGAGGGTCGACTCCTCGAGCCCGCGGCTAGGCATTTCGCGCGTCGACACCTCGGACTACGCGAATAAGCGCATCGAGGGTCGACTCCTCGAGCCCGCGGCTAGGAACTTCGCGTATCGTCACCTCGGACTGCGCGAATAAGCGCATGGAGGGTCGACTCCTCGAGCCCGCGGTTAGGCAATTCGCGTGTTGGCACCTCGGACTGTGCGAATAAGCGCATCGAGGGTCGATTCCTCGAGCCCGCGGCTAGGAATTTCGGGTGTTGACACCTCGGACTGCGCGAATAAGCGTATCGAGGGTCGACTCCTCGAGCCCGCGGCTAGGAACTTCGCGCGTCGGCACCTCGGACTGCGCGAATAAGCGCATCGAGGGTCGACTCCTCGAGCCCGCGGCAAGGAATTTCGCGTGTCGGCACCTCGGACTGCGCGAATAAGCGCATCGAGTGTTGACTCCTGGAGCCCGCGGCTAGGCATTTCGCGTGTGGGCACCTCGGACTGCGCGAATAAGCGCATCGAAGGTCGACTCCTCGAGCCCGCGGCTAGGCATTTCGCGCGCCGGCACCTCGGACTGTGCGAATAAGCGCATCGAGGGTCGACTCCTCGAGCCCGCGGCTAACAATTTCGCGCGTCGGCACCTCGGACTGCGCGAATAAGCGCATCGAGGGTTGACTCCTCGAGCCCGCGGCTAGGCATTTCTCGCGTCGGCACCTCGGACTGCGCAAATAAGCGCATCGAGTGTCGACTCCTCGAGCCCGCGGCTAGGAATTTCGCGTGTCGATACCTCGGACTGCGCGAATAAGCGCATCGAGGGTCGACTCCTCGAGCCCGCGGCTAGGCATTTCGCGCGCCGGCACCTCGGACTGCGCGAATAAGCGCATCGAGGGTCGACTCCTCTAGCCCGCGGCTAGGAATTTCGCGTATCGACACCTCGTACTGCGCGAATAAGCGCATCGGTGGTCGACTCCTCGAGCCCGTGGCTAGGCATTTCGCGCATCGACACCTCGGACTGTGCGAATAAGCGCATCGAGGGTCTACTCCTCGAGCCCGCGGCTAGGAATTTCGCGTGTTGACACCTCGGACTGCGCGAATAAGCGTATCGAGGGTCGACTCCTCGAGCCCGCGGCTAGGAACTTCGCGCGTCGGCACCTCGGACTGCGCGAATAAGCGCATCGAGGGTCGACTCCTCGAGCCCGCGGCAAGGAATTTCGCGTGTCGACACCTCGGACTGCGCGAATAAGCGCATCGAGGGTCGATTCCTCGAGCCCGCGGCTAGGAATTTCGCGTGTTGACAGCTCGGACTGCGCGAATAAGCGTATCGAGGGTCGACTCCTCGAGCCCGCGGTCAGGGAATTCGCCCGTTGGCACCTCGGACTGCGCGAATAAGCGCATCGAGGGTCGATTCCTCGAGCCCGCGGCTAGGAATTTCGCGTGTTGACACCTCGGACTGCGCGAATAAGCGTATCGAGGGTCGACTCCTCGAGCCCGCGGCTAGGAACTTCGCGCGTCGGCACCTCGGACTGCGCGAATAAGCGCATCGAGGGTCGACTCCTCGAGCCCGCGGCAAGGAATTTCGCGTGTCGACACCTCGGACTGCGCGAATAAGCGCATCGAGTGTTGACTCCTGGAGCCCGCGGCTAGGCATTTCGCGCGTGGGCACCTCGGACTGCGCGAATAAGCGCATCGAAGGTCGACTCCTCGAGCCCGCGGCTAGGCATTTCGCGCATCGACACCTCGGACTGTGCGAATAAGCGCATCGAGGGTCTACTCCTCGAGCCCGCGGCTAGGAATTTCGCGTGTTGACACCTCGGACTGCGCGAATAAGCGTATCGAGGGTCGACTCCTCGAGCCCGCGGCTAGGAACTTCGCGCGTCGATACCTCGGACTGCGCGAATAAGCGCATCGAGGGTCGACTCCTCGAGCCCGCGGCTAGGCATTTCGCGTATCGACACCTCGTACTGCGCGAATAAGCGCATCGGTGGTCGACTCCTCGAGCCCGTGGCTAGGCATTTCGCGCATCGACACCTCGGACTGTGCGAATAAGCGCATCGAGGGTCTACTCCTCGAGCCCGCGGCTAGGAATTTCGCGTGTTGACACCTCGGACTGCGCGAATAAGCGTATCGAGGGTCGACTCCTCGAGCCCGCGGCTAGGAACTTCGCGCGTCGGCACCTCGGACTGCGCGAATAAGCGCATCGAGGGTCGACTCCTCGAGCCCGCGGCAAGGAATTTCGCGTGTCGACACCTCGGACTGCGCGAATAAGCGCATCGAGGGTCGATTCCTCGAGCCCGCGGCTAGGAATTTCGCGTGTTGACAGCTCGGACTGCGCGAATAAGCGTATCGAGGGTCGACTCCTCGAGCCCGCGGTTAGGGAATTCGCCCGTTGGCACCTCGGACTGCGCGAATAAGCGCATCGAGGGTCGATTCCTCGAGCCCGCGGCTAGGAATTTCGCGTGTTGACACCTCGGACTGCGCGAATAAGCGTATCGAGGGTCGACTCCTCGAGCCCGCGGCTAGGAACTTCGCGCGTCGGCACCTCGGACTGCGCGAATAAGCGCATCGAGGGTCGACTCCTCGAGCCCGCGGCAAGGAATTTCGCGTGTCGACACCTCGGACTGCGCGAATAAGCGCATCGAGTGTTGACTCCTGGAGCCCGCGGCTAGGCATTTCGCGCGTGGGCACCTCGGACTGCGCGAATAAGCGCATCGAGGGTCGACTCCTCGAGCCCGCGGCTAACAATTTCGCGCGTCGGCACCTCGGACTGCGCGAATAAGCGCATCGAGGGTTGACTCCTCGAGCCCGCGGCTAGGCATTTCTCGCGTCGGCACCTCGGACTGCGCAAATAAGCGCATCGAGTGTCGACTCCTCGAGCCCGCGGCTAGGAATTTCGCGTGTCGATACCTCGGACTGCGCGAATAAGCGCATCGAGGGTCGACTCCTCGAGCCCGCGGCTAGGCATTTCGCGCGCCGGCACCTCGGACTGCGCGAATAAGCGCATCGAGGGTCGACTCCTCTAGCCCGCGGCTAGGAATTTCGCGTATCGACACCTCGTACTGCGCGAATAAGCGCATCGGTGGTCGACTCCTCGAGCCCGTGGCTAGGCATTTCGCGCATCGACACCTCGGACTGTGCGAATAAGCGCATCGAGGGTCTACTCCTCGAGCCCGCGGCTAGGAATTTCGCGTGTTGACACCTCGGACTGCGCGAATAAGCGTATCGAGGGTCGACTCCTCGAGCCCGCGGCTAGGAACTTCGCGCGTCGGCACCTCGGACTGCGCGAATAAGCGCATCGAGGGTCGACTCCTCGAGCCCGCGGCAAGGAATTTCGCGTGTCGACACCTCGGACTGCGCGAATAAGCGCATCGAGGGTCGATTCCTCGAGCCCGCGGCTAGGAATTTCGCGTGTTGACAGCTCGGACTGCGCGAATAAGCGTATCGAGGGTCGACTCCTCGAGCCCGCGGTTAGGGAATTCGCCCGTTGGCACCTCGGACTGCGCGAATAAGCGCATCGAGGGTCGATTCCTCGAGCCCGCGGCTAGGAATTTCGCGTGTTGACAGCTCGGACTGCGCGAATAAGCGTATCGAGGGTCGACTCCTCGAGCCCGCGGTTAGGGAATTCGCCCGTTGGCACCTCGGACTGCGCGAATAAGCGCATCGAGGGTCGATTCCTCGAGCCCGCGGCTAGGAATTTCGCGTGTTGACACCTCGGACTGCGCGAATAAGCGTATCGAGGGTCGACTCCTCGAGCCCGCGGCTAGGAACTTCGCGCGTCGGCACCTCGGACTGCGCGAATAAGCGCATCGAGGGTCGACTCCTCGAGCCCGCGGCAAGGAATTTCGCGTGTCGACACCTCGGACTGCGCGAATAAGCGCATCGAGGGTCGATTCCTCGAGCCCGCGGCTAGGAATTTCGCGTGTTGACAGCTCGGACTGCGCGAATAAGCGTATCGAGGGTCGACTCCTCGAGCCCGCGGTTAGGGAATTCGCCCGTTGGCACCTCGGACTGCGCGAATAAGCGCATCGAGGGTCGATTCCTCGAGCCCGCGGCTAGGAATTTCGCGTGTTGACACCTCGGACTGCGCGAATAAGCGTATCGAGGGTCGACTCCTCGAGCCCGCGGCTAGGAACTTCGCGCGTCGGCACCTCGGACTGCGCGAATAAGCGCATCGAGGGTCGACTCCTCGAGCCCGCGGCAAGGAATTTCGCGTGTCGACACCTCGGACTGCGCGAATAAGCGCATCGAGTGTTGACTCCTGGAGCCCGCGGCTAGGCATTTCGCGCGTGGGCACCTCGGACTGCGCGAATAAGCGCATCGAAGGTCGACTCCTCGAGCCCGCGGCTAGGCATTTCGCGCATCGACACCTCGGACTGTGCGAATAAGCGCATCGAGGGTCTACTCCTCGAGCCCGCGGCTAGGAATTTCGCGTGTTGACACCTCGGACTGCGCGAATAAGCGTATCGAGGGTCGACTCCTCGAGCCCGCGGCTAGGAACTTCGCGCGTCGGCACCTCGGACTGCGCGAATAAGCGCATCGAGGGTCGACTCCTGGAGCCCGCGGCTAGGCATTTCGCGCGTGGGCACCTCGGACTGCGCGAATAAGCGCATCGAAGGTCGACTCCTCGAGCCCGCGGCTAGGCATTTCGCGCGCCGGCACCTCGGACTGCGCGAATAAGCGCATCGAGGGTTGAATCCTGGAGCCCGCGGCTAGGCATTTCGCGCGTGGGCACCTCGGACTGCGCGAATAAGCGCATCGAAGGTCGACTCCTCGAGCCCGCGGCTAGGCATTTCGCGCGCCGGCACCTCGGACTGCGCGAATAAGCGCATCGAGGGTGGACTCCTCGAGCCCGCGGGTAGAAATTTCGCGTATCGACACCTCGTACTGCGCGAATAAGCGCATCGATGGTCGACTCCTCGAGCCCGTGGCTAGGCATTTCGCGCATCGACACCTCGGACTGAGCGAATAAGGGCATCGAGGGTCGACTCCTCGAGCCCGCGGCTAGGAATTTGGCGCGTCGGCACCTCGGACTGCGCGAATAAGCGCATCGAGGGTTGACTCCTCGAGCCCGCGGCTAGGCATATCGCGCGTCGGCACCTCGGATTGCGCGAATAAGCGCATCGAGTGTCGACTCCTCGAGCCCGCAGCTAGGAATTTCGCGCGTCGGCACCTCGGACTGCGCGAATAAGCGCATCGAGGGTTGACTCCTCGAGAACGCGGCTAGGCATTTCGCGCGTCGGCACCTCGGACTGCGCGAATAAGCGCATCGAGTGTCGACTCCTCGAGCCCGCGGCTAGGAATTTCGCGTTTCGATACCTCGGACTGCGCGAATAAGCGCATCGCGGGTCGACTGCGCGAATAAGCGCTAGGGATATCGCGCGTCGGCACCTCGGACCTCGCGAATAAGCGTATCGAGGGTCGACTCCTCGAGCCCGCGGCTAGGAACTTCGCGTATCGTCACCTCGGACTGCGCGAATAAGCGCATGGAGGGTCGACCCTTCGAGCCCGCGGTTAGGCAATTCGCGTGTTGGCACCTCGCACTGTGCGAATAAGCGCATCGAGGGTCGATTCCTCGAGCCCGCGGCTAGGAATTTCGGGTGTTGACACCTCGGACTGCGCGAATAAGCGTATCGAGGGTCGACTCCTCGAGCCCGCGGCTAGGAACTTCGCGCGTCGGCACCTCGGACTGCGCGAATAAGCGCATCGAGGGTCGACTCCTCGAGCCCGCGGCAAGGAATTTCGCGTGTCGGCACCTCGGACTGCGCGAATAAGCGCATCGAGTGTTGACTCCTGGAGCCCGCGGCTAGGCATTTCGCGTGTGGGCACCTCGGACTGCGCGAATAAGCGCATCGAAGGTCGACTCCTCGAGCCCGCGGCTAGGCATTTCGCGCGCCGGCACCTCGGACTGTGCGAATAAGCGCATCGAGGGTCGACTCCTCGAGCCCGCGGCTAACAATTTCGCGCGTCGGCACCTCGGACTGCGCGAATAAGCGCATCGAGGGTTGACTCCTCGAGCCCGCGGCTAGGCATTTCTCGCGTCGGCACCTCGGACTGCGCAAATAAGCGCATCGAGTGTCGACTCCTCGAGCCCGCGGCTAGGAATTTCGCGTGTCGATACCTCGGACTGCGCGAATAAGCGCATCGAGGGTCGACTCCTCGAGCCCGCGGCTAGGCATTTCGCGCGCCGGCACCTCGGACTGCGCGAATAAGCGCATCGAGGGTCGACTCCTCTAGCCCGCGGCTAGGAATTTCGCGTATCGACACCTCGTACTGCGCGAATAAGCGCATCGGTGGTCGACTCCTCGAGCCCGTGGCTAGGCATTTCGCGCATCGACACCTCGGACTGTGCGAATAAGCGCATCGAGGGTTGACTCCTCGAGCCCGCGGCTAGGCATTTCGCGTGTTGACACCTCGGACTGCGCGAATAAGCGTATCGAGGGTCGACTCCTCGAGCCCGCGGCTAGGAACTTCGCGCGTCGGCACCTCGGACTGCGCGAATAAGCGCATCGAGGGTCGACTCCTCGAGCCCGCGGCAAGGAATTTCGCGTGTCGACACCTCGGACTGCGCGAATAAGCGCATCGAGGGTCGATTCCTCGAGCCCGCGGCTAGGAATTTCGCGTGTTGACAGCTCGGACTGCGCGAATAAGCGTATCGAGGGTCGACTCCTCGAGCCCGCGGTTAGGGAATTCGCCCGTTGGCACCTCGGACTGCGCGAATAAGCGCATCGAGGGTCGATTCCTCGAGCCCGCGGCTAGGAATTTCGCGTGTTGACACCTCGGACTGCGCGAATAAGCGTATCGAGGGTCGACTCCTCGAGCCCGCGGCTAGGAACTTCGCGCGTCGGCACCTCGGACTGCGCGAATAAGCGCATCGAGGGTCGACTCCTCGAGCCCGCGGCAAGGAATTTCGCGTGTCGACACCTCGGACTGCGCGAATAAGCGCATCGAGTGTTGACTCCTGGAGCCCGCGGCTAGGCATTTCGCGCGTGGGCACCTCGGACTGCGCGAATAAGCGCATCGAAGGTCGACTCCTCGAGCCCGCGGCTAGGCATTTCGCGCGCCGGCACCTCGGACTGCGCGAATAAGCGCATCGAGGGTCGACTCCTCGAGCCCGCGGCTAGGAATTTCGCGTATCGACACCTCGTACTGCGCGAATAAGCGCATCGGTGGTCGACTCCTCGAGCCCGTGGCTAGGCATTTCGCGCATCGACACCTCGGACTGTGCGAATAAGCGCATCGAGGGTCTACTCCTCGAGCCCGCGGCTAGGAACTTCGCACGTCGGCACCTCGGACTGCGCGAATAAGCGCATCGAGGGTCGACTCCTCGAGCCCGCGGCAAGGAATTTCGCGTGTCGACACCTCGGACTGCGCGAATAAGCGCATCGAGTGTCGACTCCTCGAGCCCGCGGCTGGGGAAATCGCGTGTCGGCACCTCGGACTGCGCGAATAAGCGTATCGAGGGTCGACTCCTTGATCCCGCGGCTACGCAATTCGCGCGTCGACACCTCGGACTGCGCGAATAAGCGCATCGCGGGTCGACTGCGCGAATAAGCGCTAGGGATATCGCGCGTCGGCACCTCGGACCTCGCGAATAAGCGTATCGAGGGTCAAATCCTTGATCCCGCGGCTACGCAATTCGCGCGTCGGCACCTCGGACTGCGCGAATAAGCGCATCGAGGGTTGACTCCTCGAGCCCGCGGCTAGGCATTTCGCGCGTCGGCACCTCGGACTGCGCGAATAAGCGCATCGAGTGTCGACTCCTCGAGCCCGCGGCTAGGAATTTCGCGTGTCGATACCTCGGACTGCGCGAATAAGCGCATCGAGGGTCGACTCCTCGAGCCCGCGGCTAGGCATTTCGCGCGTCGACACCTCGGACTACGCGAATAAGCGCATCGAGGGTCGACTCCTCGAGGTCGCCGCTACGAATGTCGCGCGTCGACACCCCGGACTGCGCGAATAAGCGCATCGAGTGTCGACTCCTCGAGCCCGCGGCTAGGCATTTCGCGCGTCGGCACCTCGGACTGCGCGAATAAGCGCATCGAGTGTCGACTCCTCGAGCCCGCGGCTAGGAATTTCGCGTGTTGACACCTCGGACTGCGCGAATAAGCGTATCGAGGGTCGACTCCTCGAGCCCGCGGCTAGGAACTTCGCACGTCGGCACCTCGGACTGCGCGAATAAGCGCATCGAGGGTCGACTCCTCGAGCCCGCGGCAAGGAATTTCGCGTGTCGACACCTCGGACTGCGCGAATAAGCGCATCGAGTGTCGACTCCTCGAGCCCGCGGCTGGGGAAATCGCGTGTCGGCACCTCGGACTGCGCGAATAAGCGTATCGAGGGTCGACTCCTTGATCCCGCGGCTACGCAATTCGCGCGTCGACACCTCGGACTGCGCGAATAAGCGCATCGCGGGTCGACTGCGCGAATAAGCGCTAGGGATATCGCGCGTCGGCACCTCGGACCTCGCGAATAAGCGTATCGAGGGTCAAATCCTTGATCCCGCGGCTACGCAATTCGCGCGTCGACACCTCGGACTGCGCGAATAAGCACATCGAGGGTCGACTGCGCGAATAAGCGTATCGAGGGTCGACTCCTTGATCCCGCGGCTACGCAATTCGCGCGTCGACACCTCGGACCGCGCGAATAAGCGCATCGAGGGTCGACTCCTTGAGCTCGCGACTAGGAATTTCGCGTGTCGACACCTCGGACTGCGCGAAAAAGCGCAACGAGGGTCGGCTCCTCGAGCCCGCGGCTACGCATATCGCGCGTCAGCACCTCGGACTGCGCGAATCAGCGCATCCGACCATTGACTCCTCAAACCCGCGGCTAGGCATTTCGCGCGTCGGCCCCGCGGACTTTGCGAATAAGCGCATCGAGGGTCGACTCCTCGAGCCCGCGGCTAGGAATTTCGCGTGTAGACACTTCGGACTGCGCGAATAGGCGCATCCGGGGTTGACTCCTCAAGCCCATGGGTAGGCATTTCGCGCGTCGACACCTCGGACTGCGCGAATCAGCGCATCCGACCATTGACTCCTCAAACCCGCGGCTAGGCATTTCGCGCGTCGTCCCCGCGGACTTTGCGAATAAGCGCATCGAGGGACGACTCCTCGAGCCCGCGGCTACGAATGTCGCGCGTCGACACCCCGGACTGCGCGAATAAGCGCATCGAGGGTCGACTCCTCGAGCCCGCGGTTAGGAACTTCGCGTATCGTCACCTCGGACTGCGCGAATAAGCACATCGAGGGTCGACTCCTCGAGCCCGCGGCAAGGAATTTCGCGTGTCGACACTTCGGACTGCGCGAATAAGCGCATCGAGGGTTGAATCCTGGAGCCCGCGGCTAGGCATTTCGCGCGTGGGCACCTCGGACTGCGCGAATAAGCGCATCGAAGGTCGACTCCTCGAGCCCGCGGCTAGGCATTTCGCGCGCCGGCACCTCGGACTGCGCGAATAAGCGCATCGAGGGCGGACTCCTCGAGCCCGCGGGTAGAAATTTCGCGTATCGACACCTCGTACTGCGCGAATAAGCGCATCGATGGTCGACTCCTCGAGCCCGTGGCTAGGCATTTCGCGCATCGACACCTCGGACTGAGCGAATAAGGGCATCGAGGGTCGACTCCTCGAGCCCGCGGCTAGGCATTTCGCGCGCCGGCACCTCGGACTGCGCGAATAAGCGCATCGAGGGTCGACTCCTCTAGCCCGCGGCTAGGAATTTCGCGTATCGACACCTCGTACTGCGCGAATAAGCGCATCGGTGGTCGACTCCTCGAGCCCGTGGCTAGGCATTTCGCGCATCGACACCTCGGACTGTGCGAATAAGCGCATCGAGGGTCGACTCCTCGAGCCCGCGGCTAGGAACTTCGCGCGTCGGCACCTCGGACTGCGCGAATAAGCGCATCGAGGGTCGACTCCTCGAGCCCGCGGCAGGGAATTTCGCGTGTCGACACCTCGGACTGCGCGAATAAGCGCATCGAGGGTCGATTCCTCGAGCCCGCGGCTAGGAATTTCGCGTGTTGACAGCTCGGACTGCGCGAATAAGCGTATCGAGGGTCGACTCCTCGAGCCCGCGGTTAGGGAATTCGCCCGTTGGCACCTCGGACTGCGCGAATAAGCGCATCGAGTGTTGACTCCTGGAGCCCGCGGCTAGGCATTTCGCGCGTGGGCACCTCGGACTGCGCGAATAAGCGCATCGAAGGTCGACTCCTCGAGCCCGCGGCTAGGCATTTCGCGCGCCGGCACCTCGGACTGCGCGAATAAGCGCATCGAGGGTCGACTCCTCGAGCCCGCGGCTAGGAATTTCGCGTATCGACACCTCGTACTGCGCGAATAAGCGCATCGGTGGTCGACTCCTCGAGCCCGTGGCTAGGCATTTCGCGCATCGACACCTCGGACTGTGCGAATAAGCGCATCGAGGGTCTACTCGTCGAGCCCGCGGCTAGGAATTTCGCGCGTCGGCACCTCGGACTGCGCGAATAAGCGCATCGAGGGTTGACTCCTCGAGCCCGCGGCTAGGCATTTGGCGCGTCGGCACCTCGGACTGCGCGAATAAGCGCATCGAGTGTCGACTCCTCGAGCCCGCGGCAAGGAATTTCGCGTGTCGACACCTCGGACTGCGCGAATAAGCGCATCGAGTGTTGACTCCTGGAGCCCGCGGCTAGGCATTTCGCGCGTGGGCACCTCGGACTGCGCGAATAAGCGCATCGAAGGTCGACTCCTCGAGCCCGCGGCTAGGCATTTCGCGCGCCGGCACCTCGGACTGCGCGAATAAGCGCATCGAGGGTCGACTCCTCGAGCCCGCGGCTAGGAATTTCGCGTATCGACACCTCGTACTGCGCGAATAAGCGCATCGGTGGTCGACTCCTCGAGCCCGTGGCTAGGCATTTCGCGCATCGACACCTCGGACTGTGCGAATAAGCGCATCGAGGGTCTACTCCTCGAGCCCGCGGCTAGGAATTTCGCGCGTCGGCACCTCGGATTGCGCGAATAAGCGCATCGAGGGCTGACTCCTCGAGCCCGCGGCTAGGCATTTCGCGCGTCGGCACCTCGGACTGCGCGAATAAGCGCATCGAGTGTCGACTCCTCGAGCCCGCGGCTAGGAATTTCGCGTGTCGATACCTCGGACTGCGCGAATAAGCGCATCGAGGGTCGACTCCTCGAGCCCGCGGCTAGGCATTTCGCGCGTCGACACCTCGGACTACGCGAATAAGCGCATCGAGGGTCGACTCCTCGAGGTCGCCGCTACGAATGTCGCGCGTCGACACCCCGGACTGCGCGAATAAGCGCATCGAGTGTCGACTCCTCGAGCCCGCGGCTAGGCATTTCGCGCGTCGGCACCTCGGACTGCGCGAATAAGCGCATCGAGTGTCGACTCCTCGAGCCCGCGGCTAGGAATTTCGCGTGTTGACACCTCGGACTGCGCGAATAAGCGTATCGAGGGTCGACTCCTCGAGCCCGCGGCTAGGAACTTCGCACGTCGGCACCTCGGACTGCGCGAATAAGCGCATCGAGGGTCGACTCCTCGAGCCCGCGGCAAGGAATTTCGCGTGTCGACACCTCGGACTGCGCGAATAAGCGCATCGAGTGTCGACTCCTCGAGCCCGCGGCTGGGGAAATCGCGTGTCGGCACCTCGGACTGCGCGAATAAGCGTATCGAGGGTCGACTCCTTGATCCCGCGGCTACGCAATTCGCGCGTCGACACCTCGGACTGCGCGAATAAGCGCATCGCGGGTCGACTGCGCGAATAAGCGCTAGGGATATCGCGCGTCGGCACCTCGGACCTCGCGAATAAGCGTATCGAGGGTCAACTCCTTGATCCCGCGGCTACGCAATTCGCGCGTCGACACCTCGGACTGCGCGAATAAGCACATCGAGGGTCGACTGCGCGAATAAGCGTATCGAGGGTCGACTCCTTGATCCCGCGGCTACGCAATTCGCGCGTCGACACCTCGGACCGCGCGAATAAGCGCATCGAGGGTCGACTCCTCGAGCTCGCGACTAGGAATTTCGCGTGTCGACACCTCGGACTGCGCGAAAAAGCGCAACGAGGGTCGGCTCCTCGAGCCCGCGGCTACGCATATCGCGCGTCAGCACCTCGGACTGCGCGAATCAGCGCATCCGACCATTGACTCCTCAAACCCGCGGCTAGGCATTTCGCGCGTCGGCCCCGCGGACTTTGCGAATAAGCGCATCGAGGGTCGACTCCTCGAGCCCGCGGCTAGGAATTTCGCGTGTAGACACTTCGGACTGCGCGAATAGGCGCATCCGGGGTTG
Source organism: Dermacentor variabilis (assembly GCF_050947875.1). NCBI lineage: Eukaryota > Metazoa > Arthropoda > Arachnida > Ixodida > Ixodidae > Dermacentor > Dermacentor variabilis. Next base: position 749,746 of record NW_027460302.1, on the reverse strand, counting down.
ACTCCTCAAGCCCATGGGTAGGCATTTCGCGCGTCGACACCTCGGACTGCGCGAATCAGCGCATCGAGGGTCGACTCCTCGAGCCCGCGGCTACGAATGTCGCGCGTCGACACCCCGGACTGCGGGAATAAGCGCATCGAGGGTCGACTCCTCGAGCCCGCGGTTAGGAACTTCGCGTATCGTCACCTCGGACTGCGCGAATAAGCGCATCGAGGGTCGACTCCTCGAGCCCGCGCCAAGGAATTTCGCGTGTCGACACTTCGGACTGCGCGAATAAGCGCATCGAGGGTTGAATCCTGGAGCCCGCGGCTAGGCATTTCGCGCGTGGGCACCTCGTACTGCGCGAATAAGCGCATCGAAGGTCGACTCCTCGAGCCCGCGGCTAGGCATTTCGCGCGCCGGCACCTCGGACTGCGCGAATAAGCGCATCGAGGGTGGACTCCTCGAGCCCGCGGGTAGAAATTTCGCGTATCGACACCTCGTACTGCGCGAATAAGCGCATCGATGGTCGACTCCTCGAGCCCGTGGCTAGGCATTTCGCGCATCGACACCTCGGACTGAGCGAATAAGGGCATCGAGGGTCGACTCCTCGAGCCCGCGGCTAGGAATTTGGCGCGTCGGCACCTCGGGCTGCGCGAATAAGCGCATCGAGGGTTGACTCCTCGAGCCCGCGGCTAGGCATTTCGCGCGTCGGCACCTCGGACTGCGCGAATAAGCGCATCGAGTGTCGACTCCTCGAGCCCGCAGCTAGGAATTTCGCGCGTCGGCACCTCGGACTGCGCGAATAAGCGCATCGAGGGTTGACTCCTCGAGAACGCGGCTAGGCATTTCGCGCGTCGGCACCTCGGACTGCGCGAATAAGCGCATCGAGTGGCGACTCCTCGAGCCCGGGGCTAGGAATTTCGCGTGTCGATACCTCGGACTGCGCGAATAAGCCATCGAGGGTCGACTCCTCGAGCCCGCGGCTAGGCATTTCGCGCGTCGACACCTCGGACTACGCGAATAAGCGCATCGAGGGTCGACTCCTCGAGCCCGCGGCTAGGAACTTCGCGTATCGTCACCTCGGACTGCGCGAATAAGCGCATGGAGGGTCGACTCCTCGAGCCCGCCGTTAGGCAATTCGCGTGTTGGCACCTCGGACTGCGCGAATAAGCGCATCGAGGGTCGATTCCTCGAGCCCGCGGCTAGGAATTTCGCGTGTTGACACCTCGGACTGCGCGAATAAGCGTATCGAGGGTCGACTCCTCGAGCCCGCGGTTAGGGAATTCGCCCGTTGGCACCTCGGACTGTGCGAATAAGCGCATCGAGGGTCGATTCCTCGAGCCCGCGGCTAGGAATTTCGGGTGTTGACACCTCGGACTGCGCGAATAAGCGTATCGAGGGTCGACTCCTCGAGCCCGCGGCTAGGAACTTCGCGCGTCGGCACCTCGGACTGCGCGAATAAGCGCATCGAGGGTCGACTCCTCGAGCCCGCGGCAAGGAATTTCGCGTGTCGACACCTCGGACTGCGCGAATAAGCGCATCGAGTGTTGACTCCTGCAGCCCGCGGCTAGGCATTTCGCGTGTGGGCACCTCGGACTGCGCGAATAAGCGCATCGAAGGTCGACTCCTCGAGCCCGCGGCTAGGCATTTCGCGCGCCGGCACCTCGGACTGCGCGAATAAGCGCATCGAGGGTCGACTCCTCGAGCCCGCGGCTAGGAATTTCGCGTATCGACACCTCGTACTGCGCGAATAAGCGCATCGATGGTCGACTCCTCGAGCCCGTGGCTAGGCATTTCGCGCATCGACACCTCGGACTGTGCGAATAAGCGCATCGAGGGTCGACTCCTCGAGCCCGCGGCTAACAATTTCGCGTGTCGGCACCTCGGACTGCGCGAATAAGCGCATCGAGGGTTGACTCCTCGAGCCCGCGGCTAGGCATTTCTTGCGTCGGCACCTCGGACTGCGCGAATAAGCGCATCGAGTGTCGACTCCTCGAGCCCGCGTCTAGGAATTTCGCGTGTCGATACCTCGGACTGCGCGAATAAGCGCATCGAGGGTCGACTCCTCGAGCCCGCGGCTAGGCATTTCGCGCGCCGGCACCTCGGACTGCGCGAATAAGCGCATCGAGGGTCGACTCCTCTAGCCCGCGGCTAGGAATTTCGCGTATCGACACCTCGTACTGCGCGAATAAGCGCATCGGTGGTCGACTCCTCGAGCCCGTGGCTAGGCATTTCGCGCATCGACACCTCGGACTGTGCGAATAAGCGCATCGAGGGTCTACTCCTCGAGCCCGCGGCTAGGAATTTCGCGCGTCGGCACCTCGGACTGCGCGAATAAGCGCATCGAGGGTTGACTCCTCGAGCCCGCGGCTAGGCATTTCGCGCGTCGGCACCTCGGACTGCGCGAATAAGCGCATCGAGTGTCGACTCCTCGAGCCCGCAGCTAGGAATTTCGCGCGTCGGCACCTCGGACTGCGCGAATAAGCGCATCGAGAGTTGACTCCTCGAGCCCGCGGCTAGGCATTTCGCGCGTCGGCACCTCGGACTGCGCGAATAAGCGCATCGAGTGTCGACTCCACGAGCCCGCGGCTAGGAATTTCGCGTGTCGATACCTGGGACTGCGCGAATAAGCGCATCGAGGGTCGACTCCTCGAGCCCGCGGCTAGGCATTTCGCGCGTCGACACCTCCGACTACGCGAATAAGCGCATCGAGGGTCGACTCCTCGAGGTCGCCGCTACGAATGTCGCGCGTCGACACCCCGGACTGCGCGAATAAGCGCATCGAGTGTCGACTCCTCGAGCCCGCAGCTAGGAATTTCGCGCGTCGGCACCTCGGACTGCGCGAATAAGCGCATCGAGGGTTGACTCCTCGAGCCCGCGGCTAGGCACTTCGCGCGTCGGCACCTCGGACTGCGCGAATAAGCGCATCGAGTGTCGACTCCTCGAGCCCGCGGCTAGGAATTTCGCGTGTTGACACCTCGTAGTGCGCGAATAAGCGCATCGATGGTCGACTCCTCGAGCCCGTGGCTAGGCATTTCGCGCATCGACACCTCGGACTGAGCGAATAAGGGCATCGAGGGTCGACTCCTCGAGCCCGCGGCTAGGAATTTGGCGCGTCGGCACCTCGGACTGCGCGAATAAGCGCATCGAGGGTTGACTCCTCGAGCCCGCGGCTAGGCATTTCGCGCGTCGGCACCTCGGACTGCGCGAATAAGCGCATCGAGTGTCGACTCCTCGAGCCCGCAGCTAGGAATTTCGCGCGTCGGCACCTCGGACTGCGCGAATAAGCGCATCGAGGGTTGACTCCTCGAGAACGCGGCTAGGCATTTCGCGCGTCGGCACCTCGGACTGCGCGAATAAGCGCATCGAGTGGCGACTCCTCGAGCCCGCGGCTAGGAATTTCGCGTGTCGATACCTCGGACTGCGCGAATAAGCCATCGAGGGTCGACTCCTCGAGCCCGCGGCTAGGCATTTCGCGCGTCGACACCTCGGACTACGCGAATAAGCGCATCGAGGGTCGACTGCTCGAGCCCGCGGCTGGGAACTTCGCGTATCGTCACCTCGGACTGCGCGAATAAGCGCATGGAGCGTCGACTCCTCGAGCCCGCCGTTAGGCAATTCGCGTGTTGGCACCTCGGACTGCGCGAATAAGCGCATCGAGGGTCGATTCCTCGAGAACGCGGCTAGGAATTTCGCGTGTTGACACCTCGGACTGCGCGAATAAGCGTATCGAGGGTCGACTCCTCGAGCCCGCGGTTAGGGAATTCGCCCGTTGGCACCTCGGACTGTGCGAATAAGCGCATCGAGGGTCGATTCCTCGAACCCGCGGCTAGGAATTTCGGGTGTTGACACCTCGGACTGCGCGAATAAGCGTATCGAGGGTCGACTCCTCGAGCCCGCGGCTAGGAACTTCGCGCGTCGGCACCTCGGACTGCGCGAATAAGCGCATCGAGATTCGACTCCTCGAGCCCGCGGCAAGGAATTTCGCGTGTCGACACCTCGGACTGCGCGAATAAGCGCATCGAGTGTTGACTCCTGGAGCCCGCGGCTAGGCATTTCGCGTGTGGGCACCTCGGACTGCGCGAATAAGCGCATCGAAGGTCGACTCCTCGAGTTCGCGGCTAGGCATTTCGCGCGCCGGCACCTCGGACTGCGCGAATAAGCGCATCGAGGGTCGACTCCTCTAGCCCGCGGCTAGGAATTTCGCGTATCGACACCTCGTACTGCGCGAATAAGCGCATCGGTGGTCGACTCCTCGAGCCCGTGGCTAGGCATTTCGCGCATCGACACCTCGGACTGTACGAATAAGCGCATCGAGGGTCTACTCCTCGAGCCCGCGGCTAGGAATTTCGCGCGTCGGCACCTCGGACTGCGCGAATAAGCGCATCGAGGGTTGACTCCTCGAGCCCGCGGCTAGGCATTTCGCGCGTCGGCACCTCGGACTGCGCGAATAAGCGCATCGAGTGTCGACTCCTCGAGCCCGCAGCTAGGAATTTCGCGCGTCGGCACCTCGGACTGCGCGAATAAGCGCATCGAGAGTTGACTCCTCGAGCCCGCGGCTAGGCATTTCGCGCGTCGGCACCTCGGACTGCGCGAATAAGCGCATCGAGTGTCGACTCCACGAGCCCGCGGCTAGGAATTTTGCGTGTCGATACCTGGGACTGCGCGAATAAGCGCATCGAGGGTCGACTCCTCGAGCCCGCGGCTAGGCATTTCGCGCGTCGACACCTCGGACTACGCGAATAAGCGCATCGAGGGTCGACTCCTCGAGGTCGCCGCTACGAATGTCGCGCGTCGACACCCCGGACTGCGCGAATAAGCGCGTCGAGTGTCGACTCCTCGAGCCCGCAGCTAGGAATTTCGCGCGTCGGCACCTCGGACTGCGCGAATAAGCGCATCGAGGGTTGACTCCTCGAGCCCGCGGCTAGGCATTTCGCGCGTCGGCACCTCGGACTGCGCGAATAAGCGCATCGAGTGTCGACTCCTCGAGCCCGCGGCTAGGAATTTCGCGTGTTGACACCTCGGACTGCGCGAATAAGCGTATCGAGGGTCGACTCCTCGAGCCCGCGGCTAGGAACTTCGCGCGTCGGCACCTCGGACTGCGCGAATAAGCGCATCGAGGGTCGACTCCTCGAGCCCGCGGCAAGGAATTTCGCGTGTCGACACCTCGGACTGCGCGAATAAGCGCATCGAGTGTCGACTCCTCGAGCCCGCGGCTGGGGATATCGCGTGTCGGCACCTCGGACTGCGCGAATAAGCGTATCGAGGGTCGACTCCTTGATCCCGCGGCTACGCAATTCGCGCGTCGACACCTCGGACTGCGCGAATAAGCGCATCGCGGGTCGACTGCGAGAATAAGCGCTAGGGATATCGCGCGTCGGCACCTCGGACCTCGCGAATAAGCGTATCGAGGGTCAACTCCTTGATCCCGCGGCTACGCAATTCGCGCGTCGACACCTCGGACTGCGCGAATAAGCACATCGAGGGTCGACTGCGCGAATAAGCGTATCGAGGGTCGACTCCTTGATCCCGCGGCTACGCAATTCGCGCGTCGACACCTCGGACTGCGCGAATAAGCCCAACGAGGGTCGGCTCCTCGAGCCCGCGGCTACGCATATCGCGCGTCAGCACCTCGGACTGCGCGAATCAGCGCATCCGACCATTGACTCCTCAAACCCGCGGCTAGGCATTTCGCGCGTCGGCCCCGCGGACTTTGCGAATAAGCGCATCGAGGGTCGACTCCTCGAGCCCGCGGCTAGGAATTTCGCGTGTAGACACTTCGGACGGCGCGAATAGGCGCATCCGGGGTTGACTCCTCAAGCCCATGGGTAGGCATTTCGCGCGTCGACACCTCGGACTGCGCGAATCAGCGCATCCGACCATTGACTCCTCAAACCCGCGGCTAGGCATTTCGCGCGTCGGCCCCGCGGACTTTGCGAATAAGCGCATCGAGGGTCGACTCCTCGAGCCCGCGGCTACGAATGTCGCGCGTCGACACCCCGGACTGCGCGAATAAGCGCATCGAGGGTCGACTCCTCGAGCCCGCGGTTAGGAACTTCGCGTATCGTCACCTCGGACTGCGCGAATAAGCACATCGAGGGTCGACTCCTCGAGCCCGCGGCAAGGAATTTCGCGTGTCGACACTTCGGACTGCGCGAATAAGCGCATCGAGGGTTGAATCCTGGAGCTCGCGGCTAGGCATTTCGCGCGTGGGCACCTCGGACTGCGCGAACAAGCGCATCGAAGGTCGACTCCTCGAGCCCGCGGCTTGGCATTTCGCGTGCCGGCACCTCGGACTGCGCGAATAAGCGCATCGAGGGTGGACTCCTCGAGCCCGCGGCTAGAAATTTCGCGTATCGACACCTCGTACTGCGCGAATAAGCGCATCGATGGACGACTCCTCGAGCCCGTGGCTAGGCATTTCGCGCATCGACACCTCGGACTGAGCGAATAAGGGCATCGAGGGTCGACTCCTCGAGCCCGCTTTAGGAATTTGGCGCGTCGGCACCTCGGACTGCGCGAATAAGCGCATCGAGGGTTGACTCCTCGAGCCCGCGGCTAGGCATTTCGCGCGTCGGCACCTCGGACTGCGCGAATAAGCGCATCGAGTGTCGACTCCTCGAGCCCGCAGCTAGGAATTTCGCGCGTCGGCACCTCGGACTGCGCGAATAAGCGCATCGAGGGTTGACTCCTCGAGAACGCGGCTAGGCATTTCGCGCGTCGGCACCTCGGACTGCGCGAATAAGCGCATCGAGTGTCGACTCCTCGAGCCCGCGGCTAGGAATTTAGCGTGTCGATACCTCGGACTGCGCGAATAAGCGCATCGAGGGTCGACTCCTCGAGCCCGCGGCTAGGCATTTCGCGCGTGGACACCTCTGACTACGCGAATAAGCGCATCGAGGGTCGACTCCTCGTAGTCGCCGCTACGAATGTCGCGCGTCGACAACCCGGACTGCGCGAATAAGCGCATCGAGGGTCGACTCCTCGAGCCCGCGGCTAGGAACTTCGCGTATCGTCACCTCGGACTGCGCGAATAAGCGCATCGAGGGTCGATTCCTCGAGCCCGCGGCTAGGAATTTCGCGTGTTGACACCTCGGACTGCGCGAATAAGCGTATCGAGGGTCGACTCCTCGAGCCCGCGGTTAGGGAATTCGCCCGTTGGCACCTCGGACTGTGCGAATAAGCGCATCGAGGGTCGATTCCTCGAGCCCGCGGCTAGGAATTTCGGGTGTTGACACCTCGGACTGCGCGAATAAGCGTATCGAGGGTCGACTCCTCGAGCCCGCGGCTAGGAACTTCGCGCGTCGGCACCTCGGACTGCGCGAATAAGCGCATCGAGGGTCGACTCCTCGAGCCCGCGGCAAGGAATTTCGCGTGTCGACACCTCGGACTGCGCGAATAAGCGCATCGAGTGTTGACTCCTGGAGCCCGCGGCTAGGCATTTCGCGCGTCGGCACCTCGGACTGCGCGAATAAGCGCATCGAGGGTCGACTCCTCGAGCCCGCGGCTAGGAATTTCGCGTATCGACACCTCGTACTGCGCGAATAAGCGCATCGATGGTCGACTCCTCGAGCCCGTGGCTAGGCATTTCGCGCATCGACACCTCGGACTGTGCGAATAAGCGCTTCGAGGGTCGACTCCTCGAGCCCGCGGCTAACAATTTCGCGCGTCGGCACCTCGGACTGCGCGAATAAGCGCATCGAGGGTCGACCCCTCGAGCCCGCGGCAAGGAATTTCGCGTGTCGACACCTCGGACTGCGCGAATAAGCGCATCGAGTGTCGACTCCTCGAGCCCGCGGCTGGGGATATCGCGTGTCGGCACCTCGGACTGCGCGAATAAGCGTATCGAGGGTCGACTCCTTGATCCCGCGGCTACGCAATTCGCGCGTCGACACCTCGGACTGCGCGAATAAGCGCATCGCGGGTCGACTGCGCGAATAAGCGCTAGGGATATCGCGCGTCGGCACCTCGGACCTCGCGAATAAGCGTATCGAGGGTCAACTCCTTGATCCCGCGGCTACGCAATTCGCGCGTCGACACCTCGGACTGCGCGAATAAGCACATCGAGGGTCGACTGCGCGAATAAGCGTATCGAGGGTCGACTCCTTGATCCCGCGGCTACGCCATTCGCGCGTCGACACCTCGGACTGCGCGAATAAGCGCAACGAGGGTCGGCTCCTCGAGCCCGCGGCTACGCATATCGCGCGTCAGCACCTCGGACTGCGCGAATCAGCGCATCCGACCATTGACTCCTCAAACCCGCGGCTAGGCATTTCGCGCGTCGGCCCCGCGGACTTTGCGAATAAGCGCATCGAGGGTCGACTCCTCGAGCCCGCGGCTAGGAATTTCGCGTGTAGACACTTCGGACTGCGCGAATAGGCGCATCCGGGGTTGACTCCTCAAGCCCATGGGTAGGCATTTCGCGCGTCGACACCTCGGACTGCGCGAATCAGCGCATCCGACCATTGACTCCTCAAACCCGCGGCTAGGCATTTCGCGCGTCGGCCCCGCGGACTTTGCGAATAAGCGCATCGAGGGTCGACTCCTCGAGCCCGCGGCTACGAATGTCGCGCGTCGACACCCCGGACTGCGCGAATAAGCGCATCGAGGGTCGACTCCTCGAGCCCGCGGTTAGGAACTTCGCGTATCGTCACCTCGGACTGCGCGAATAAGCACATCGAGGGTCGACTCCTCGAGCCCGCGGCAAGGAATTTCGCGTGTCGACACTTCGGACTGCGCGTATAAGCGCATCGAGGGTTGAATCCTGGAGCTCGCGGCTAGGCATTTCGCGCGTGGGCACCTCGGACTGCGCGAACAAGCGCATCGAAGGTCGACTCCTCGAGCCCGCGGCTTGGCATTTCGCGTGCCGGCACCTCGGACTGCGCGAATAAGCGCATCGAGGGTGGACTCCTCGAGCCCGCGGCTAGAAATTTCGCGTATCGACACCTCGTACTGCGCGAATAAGCGCATCGATGGTCGACTCCTCGAGCCCGTGGCTAGGCATTTCGCGCATCGACACCTCGGACTGAGCGAATAAGGGCATCGAGGGTCGACTCCTCGAGCCCGCGGCTAGGAATTTGGCGCGTCGGCACCTCTGACTGCGCGAATAAGCGCATCGAGGGTTGACTCCTCGAGCCCGCGGCTAGGCATTTCGCGCGTCGGCAACTCGGACTGCGCGAATAAGCGCATCGAGTGTCGACTCCTCGAGCCCGCAGCTAGGAATTTCGCGCGTCGGCACCTCGGACTGCGCGAATAAGCGCATCGAGGGTTGACTCCTCGAGAACGCTGCTAGGCATTTCGCGCCTCGGCACCTCGGACTGCGCGAATAAGCGCATCGAGTGTCGACTCCTCGAGCCCGCGGCTAGGAATTTAGCGTGTCGATACCTCGGACTGCGCGAATAAGCGCATCGAGGGTCGACTCCTCGAGCCCGCGGCTAGGCATTTCGCGCGTCGACACCTCGGACTACGCGAATAAGCGCATCGAGGGTCGACTCCTCGAGGTCGCCGCTACGAATGTCGCGCGTCGACACCCCGGACTGCGCGAATAAGCGCATCGAGGGTCGACTCCTCGAGCCCGCGGCTAGGAACTTCGCGTATCGTCACCTCGTACTGCGCGAATAAGCGCATCGAGGGTCGATTCCTCGAGCCCGCGGCTAGGAATTTCGCGTGTTGACACCTCGGACTGCGCGAATAAGCGTATCGAGGGTCGACTCCTCGAGCCCGCGGTTAGGGAATTCGCCCGTTGGCACCTCGGACTGTGCGAATAAGCGCATCGAGGGTCGATTCCTCGAGCCCGCGGCTAGGAATTTCGGGTGTTGACACCTCGGACTGCGCGAATAAGCGTATCGAGGGTCGACTCCTCGAGCCCGCGGCTAGGAACTTCGCGCGTCGGCACCTCGGACTGCGCGAATAAGCGCATCGAGGGTCGACTCCTCGAGCCCGCGGCAAGGAATTTCGCGTGTCGACACCTCGGACTGCGCGAATAAGCGCATCGAGTGTTGACTCCTGGAGCCCGCGGCTAGGCATTTCGCGCGTGGGCACCTCGGACTGCGCGAATAAGCGAATCGAAGGTCGACTCCTCGAGCCCGCGGCTAGGCATTTCGCGCGCCGGCACCTCGGACTGCGCGAATAAGCGCATCGAGGGTCGACTCCTCGAGCCCGCGGCTAGGAATTTCGCGTATCGACACCTCGTACTGCGCGAATAAGCGCATCGATGGTCGACTCCTCGAGCCTGTGGCTAGGCATTTCGCGCATCGACACCTCGGACTGTGCGAATAAGCGCATCGAGGGTCGACTCCTCGAGCCCGCGGCTAACAATTTCGCGCGTCGGCACCTCGGACTGCGCGAATAAGCGCATCGAGGGTTGACTCCTCGAGCCCGCGGCTAGGCATTTCTCGCGTCGGCACCTCGGACTGCGCGAATAAGCGCATCGAGTGTCGACTCCTCGAGCCCGTGGCTAGGAATTTCGCGTGTCGATACCTCGGACTGCGCGAATAAGCGCATCGAGGGTCGACTCCTCGATCCAGCGGCTAGGCATTTCGCGCGTCGACACCTCGGACTACGCGAATAAGCGCATCGAGGGTCGACTCCTCGAGCCCGCGGCTAGGAATTTCGCGTGTCGATACCTCGGACTGCGCGAATAAGCGCATCGAGGGTCGACTCCTCGAGCCCGCGTCTAGGAATTTCGCGTGTCGATACCTCGGACTGCGCGAATAAGCGCATCGAAGGTCGTCTCCTCGAGCCCGCAGCTAGGCATTTCGCGCGTCGGCACCTCGGACTGCGCGAATAAGCGCATCGAGGGTTGACTCTTCGAGCCCGCGGCTAGGCATTTCACGCGTCGGCACCTACTGCGCGAATAAGCGCATCGAGGGTCGACTCCTCGAGCCCGTGGCTAGGCATATCGCGCGTCGGCACCTCGGACTGCGCGAATAAGCGCTTCGAGGGTCGACTCCTCGAGCCCGCGGCTGGGGATATCGCGCGTCGGCACCTCGGACTGCGCGAATAAGCGTATCGAGGGTCGACTCCTTGATCCCGCGGCCACGCAATTCGCGCGTCGACACCTCGGACTGCGCGAATAAGCGCATCGAGGGTCGACTCCTCAAGCTCGCGACTAGGAATTTCGCGTGTCGACACCTCGGACTGCGCGAATAAGCGCAACGAGGGTCGGCACCTCGAGCCCGCGGCTACGCATATCGCGCGTCGGCACCTCGGACTGCGCGAATCAGCGCATCCGACCATTGACTCCTCAAACCCGCGGCTAGGCATTTCGCGCGTCGGCCCCGCGGACTTTGCGAATAAGCGCATCGAGGGTCGACTCCTCGAGCCCGCGGCTAGGAATTTCGCGTGTAGACACTTCGGACTGCGCGAATAAGCGCATCCGGGGTTGACTCCTCAAGCCCACGGGTAGGCATTTCGCGCGTCGACACCTCGGACTACGCGAATAAGCGCATCGAGGGTCGACTCCTCGAGGTCGCTGCTACGAATGTCGCGCGTCGACACCCCGGACTGCGCGAATAAGCGCATCGAGGGTCGACTCCTCGAGCCCGCGGCTAGGAACTTCGCGTATCGTCACCTCGGACTGCGCGAATAAGCGCATCGAGGGTCGACTCCTCGAGCCCGCGGCAAGGAATTTCGCGTGTCGACACCTCGGACTGCGCGAATAAGCGCATCGAGGGTTGACTTCTGGAGCCCGCGGCTAGGCATATCGCGCGTGGGCACCTCGGACTGCGCGAATAAGCGCATCGAAGGTCGACTCCTCGAGCCCGCGGCTTAGCATTTCGCGCGCCGGCACCTCGGACTGCGCGAATAAGGTCATCGAGGGTCGACTCCTCGAGCCCGCGGCTAGGAATTTCGCGTATCGACACCTCGTACTGCGCGAATAAGCGCATCGATGGTCGACTCCTCGAGCCCGTGGCTAGGCATTTCGCGCATCGACACCTCGGACTGTGCGAATAAGCGCATCGAGGGTCGACTCCTCGAGCCCGCGGCTAGGAATTTCGCGCGTCGGCACCTCGGACTGCGCGAATAAGCGCATCGAGGGTTGACTCCTCGAGCCCGCGGCTAGGCATTTCGCGCGTCGGCACCTCGGACTGCGCGAATAAGCGCATCGAGTGTCGACTCCTGGAGCCCGCAGCTAGGAATTTCGCGCGTCACCACCTCGGACTGCGCGAATAAGCGCATCGAGGGTTGACTCCTTGAGCCCGCGGCTAGGCATTTCGCGCGTCGGCACATCGGACTGCGCGAATAAGCGCATCGAGTGTCGACTCCTCGAGCCCGCGGCTAGGAATTTCGCTTGTCGATACCTCGGACTGCGCGAATAAGCGCATCGAGGGTCGACTCCTCGAGCCCGCGGCTAGGCATTTCGCGCGTCGACACCTCGGACTACGCGAATAAGCGCATCGAGGGTCGACTCCTCGAGCCCGCGGCTAGGAATTTCGCGCGTCGACACCCCGGACTGCGCGAATAAGCGCATCGAGGGTCGACTCCTCGAGCCCGCGGCTAGGAACTTCGCGTATCGTCACCTCGGACTGCGCGAATAAGCGCATGGAGGGTCGACTCCTCGAGCCCGCGGTTAGGCAATTCGCGTGTTGGCACCTCGGACTGCGCGATTAAGCGCATCGAGGGTCGATTCCTCGAGCCCAGGGCTAGGAATTTCACGCGTTGACACCTCGGACTGCGCGAATAAGCGTGTCGAGGGTCGACTCCTCGAGCCAACGGCTAGGAACTTCGCGCGTCGGCACCTCGGACTGTGCGAATAAGCGCATCGAGGGTCGACTCCTCGAGCCCGCGGCAAGGAATTTCGCGTGTCGACACCTCGGACTGCGCGAATAAGCGCATCGAAGGTCGACTCCTCGAGCCCGCGGCTAGGCATTTCGCGCCCCGGCACCTCGGACTGCGCGAATAAGCGCATCGAGGGTCGACTCCTCGAGCCCGCGGCTAGGAATTTCGCGTATCGACACCTCGTACTGCGCGAATAAGCGCATCGATGGTCGACTCCTCGAGCCCGCGGCTACGCATTTCGAGTATCGACACCTCGGACTGCGCGAATCAGCGCATCGAGGGTTGATTCCTCGAACCCGTGGCTAGGCATGTCGCGCATCGGCACCTCGGACTGTGCGAATAGGCGCATCGAGGGTCGACTCCTCGAGCCCGCGGCTAGGAATTTCGCGCGTCGGCACCTCGGACTGCGCGAATAAGCGCATCGAGGATTGACTCCTCGAGCCCGCGGCTAGGCATTTCGCGCGTCGGCACCTCGGACTGCGCGAATAAGCGCATCGAGTGTCGACTCCTCGAGCCCGCGGCTAGGTATTTCGCGTGTAGACACTTAGGACTGCGTGAATAAGCGCATCCGGGGTTGACTCCTCAAACCCGCGGCTAGGCAATTCGCGCGTCGGCACCTTGGACTGCGCGAATCAGCGCATGGACCGTTGACTCCTCGAGCCTGCGGCTAGGAATATCGCGCGTCGGCCCCTCGGACTTTGCGAATAAGCGTATCGAGGGTCGACTCGTCGAACCAGCGGCTAGGTATTTCGCGTGTAGACACTTCGGACTGCGTGAATAAGCGCATCCGGGGTTGACTCCTCAAACCCGTGGCTAGGCATTTCGCGCGTCGACACCTCGGACTACGCGAATAAGCGCATCGAGGGTCGACTCCTCGAGGCCGCCGCTACGAATGTCGCGCGTCGACACCCCGGACTGCGCGAATAAACGCATCGAGGGTCGACTCCTCGAGCCCGCGGCTAGGAACTTCGCGCATCGTCACCTCGGACTGCGCGAATAAGCGCACCAACGGTCGACTCCTCGAGCCCGTGGTTAGGCAATTCGCGCGTTGGCACCTCGGACTGCGCGAATAAGCGCATCGAGGGTCGATTCCTCGAGCCCGCGGCTAGGAATTTCGCGTGTTGACACCTCGGACTGCGCGAATAAGCGTATCGAGGGTCGACTCCTCGAGCCCGCGGCTAGGAATTTCGCGTGTCGACACCTCGGACTGCGCGAATAGGCGCATCGAGGGTTGACTCCTCGAGCCCGCGGGTAAGAATTTCGCGCGTCGACACCTCGCACTGCGCGAATAAGCGCATCCAGGGTTGACTCCTCGATCCCGCGGCTAGGCATTTCGCGAGCGGCACCTCGGACTGCGCGAATAAGCGCATCGAGGGTCGACTCCTCGAGCCCGCGGGTAAGAATTTCGCGCGTCGACACCTCGCACTGCGCGAATAAGCGCATCCAGGGTTGACTCCTCGATCCCGCGGCTAGGCATTTCGCGAGCGGCACCTCGGACTGCGCGAATAAGCGCATCGAGGGTCGACTCCTCGAGCCCGCGGCTAGACATTTCGCGCGTCGGCTCCTCGGACTGCGCGAATAAGCGCATCGAGGGTCGACTCCTCGGGCCCGCAGCTAGGAATTTCGTGCGTCAGCACCTCGGACTGCACGAACAAGCGCATCGAGTGTCGACTCCTCGAGCCCGCGGCTAGGAATTTCGCGTGTCGACACCTCGGACTGTGCGAATAAGCGCATCGAGGGTCGACTCCTCGAGCCCGCGGCTAGGAATTTCGCGCGTCGGCACCTCGGACTGCGCGAATAAGCGCATCGAGGGTTGACTCCTCGAGCCCGCGGCTAGGCATTTCGCGCGTCGGCACCTCGGACTGCGCGAATAAGCGCATCGAGTGTCGACTCCTGGAGCCCGCAGCTAGGAATTTCGCGCGTCACCACCTCGGACTGCGCGAATAAGCGCATCGAGGGTTGACTCCTTGAGCCCGCGGCTAGGCATTTCGCGCGTCGGCACATCGGACTGCGCGAATAAGCGCATCGAGTGTCGACTCCTCGAGCCCGCGGCTAGGAATTTCGCTTGTCGATACCTCGGACTGCGCGAATAAGCGCATCGAGGGTCGACTCCTCGAGCCCGCGGCTAGGCATTTCGCGCGTCGACACCTCGGACTACGCGAATAAGCGCATCGAGGGTCGACTCCTCGAGCCCGCGGCTAGGAATTTCGCGCGTCGACACCCCGGACTGCGCGAATAAGCGCATCGAGGGTCGACTCCTCGAGCCCGCGGCTAGGAACTTCGCGTATCGTCACCTCGGACTGCGCGAATAAGCGCATGGAGGGTCGACTCCTCGAGCCCGCGGTTAGGCAATTCGCGTGTTGGCACCTCGGACTGCGCGATTAAGCGCATCGAGGGTCGATTCCTCGAGCCCAGGGCTAGGAATTTCACGCGTTGACACCTCGGACTGCGCGAATAAGCGTGTCGAGGGTCGACTCCTCGAGCCCACGGCTAGGAACTTCGCGCGGCGGCACCTCGGACTGTGCGAATAAGCGCATCGAGGGTCGACTCCTCGAGCCCGCGGCAAGGAATTTCGCGTGTCGACACCTCGGACTGCGCGAATAAGCGCATCGAAGGTCGACTCCTCGAGCCCGCGGCTAGGCATTTCGCGCCCCGGCACCTCGGACTGCGCGAATAAGCGCATCGAGTGTCGACTCCTCGAGCCCGCGGCTAGGTATTTCGCGTGTAGACACTTAGGACTGCGTGAATAAGCGCATCCGGGGTTGACTCCTCAAACCCGCGGCTAGGCAATTCGCGCGTCGGCACCTTGGACTGCGCGAATCAGCGCATGGACCGTTGACTCCTCGAGCCTGCGGCTAGGAATATCGCGCGTCGGCCCCTCGGACTTTGCGAATAAGCGCATCGAGGGTCGACTCGTCGAACCAGCGGCTAGGTATTTCGCGTGTAGACACTTCGGACTGCGTGAATAAGCGCATCCGGGGTTGACTCCTCAAACCCGCGGCTAGGCATTTCGCGCGTCGGCACCTCGGACTGCGCGAATAAGCGCATCGAGTGTCGACAACTCGAGCCCGCGGCTAGGTATTTCGCGTGTAGACACTTAGGACTGCGTGAATAAGCGCATCCGGGGTTGACTCCTCAAACCCGCGGCTAGGCAATTCGCGCGTCGGCACCTTGGACTGCGCGAATCAGCGCATGGACCGTTGACTCCTCGAGCCTGCGGCTAGGAATATCGCGCGTCGGCCCCTCGGACTTTGCGAATAAGCGCATCGAGGGTCGACTCGTCGAACCAGCGGCTAGGTATTTCGCGTGTAGACACTTCGGACTGCGTGAATAAGCGCATCCGGGGTTGACTCCTCAAACCCGTGGCTAGGCATTTCGCGCGTCGACACCTCGGACTACGCGAATAAGCGTATCGAGGGTCGACTCCTCGAGGCCGCCGCTACGAATGTCGCGCGTCGACACCCCGGACTGCGCGAATAAGCGCATCGAGGGTCGACTCCTCGAGCCCGCGGCTAGGAACTTCGCGCATCGTCACCTCGGACTGCGCGAATAAGCGCACCAACGGTCGACTCCTCGAGCCCGTGGTTAGGCAATTCGCTCGTTGGCACCTCGGACTGCGCGAATAAGCGCATCGAGGGTCGATTCCTCGAGCCCGCGGCTAGGAATTTCGCGTGTTGACACCTCGGACTGCGCGAATAAGCGTATCGAGGGTCGACTCCTCGAGCCCGCGGCTAGGAATTTCGCGTGTCGACACCTCGGACTGCGCGAATAGGCGCATCGAGGGTTGACTCCTCGAGCCCGCGGGTAAGAATTTCGCGCGTCGACACCTCGCACTGCGCGAATAAGCGCATCCAGGGTTGACTCCTCGATCCCGCGGCTAGGCATTTCGCGAGCGGCACCTCGGGCTGCGCGAATAAGCGCATCGAGGGTCGACTCCTCGAGCCCGCGGCTAGACATTTCGCGCGTCGGCTCCTCGGACTGCGCGAATAAGCGCATCGAGGGTCGACTCCTCGGGCCCGCAGCTAGGAATTTCGTGCGTCGGCACCTCGGACTGCACGAACAAGCGCATCGAGTGTCGACTCCTCGAGCCCGCGACTAGGCATTTCGCGCTTCGGCACCTCGGACTGCGCGAATAAGCGCATCGAGGGTCGACTCCTCGAGCCCGCGGCTAGGAATTTCGCGTGTCGACACCTAGGACTGCGCGAATAAGCGCATCGAGGGTCGACTCCTCGAGCCCGCGGCTAGGAATTTCGCGCGTCGGCACCTCGGACTGCGCGAATAAGCGCATCGAGGGTTGACTCCTCGAGCCCGCGGCTAGGCATTTCGCGCGTCGGCACCTCGGACTGCGCGAATAAGCGCATCGAGTGTCGACTCCTGGAGCCCGCAGCTAGGAATTTCGCGCGTCACCACCTCGGACTGCGCGAATAAGCGCATCGAGGGTTGACTCCTTGAGCCCGCGGCTAGGCATTTCGCGCGTCGGCACATCGGACTGCGCGAATAAGCGCATCGAGTGTCGACTCCTCGAGCCCGCGGCTAGGAATTTCGCTTGTCGATACCTCGGACTGCGCGAATAAGCGCATCGAGGGTCGACTCCTCGAGCCCGCGGCTAGGCATTTCGCGCGTCGACACCTCGGACTACGCGAATAAGCGCATCGAGGGTCGACTCCTCGAGCCCGCGGCTAGGAATTTCGCGCGTCGACACCCCGGACTGCGCGAATAAGCGCATCGAGGGTCGACTCCTCGAGCCCGCGGCTAGGAACTTCGCGTATCGTCACCTCGGACTGCGCGAATAAGCGCATGGAGGGTCGACTCCTCGAGCCCGCGGTTGGGCAATTCGCGTGTTGGCACCTCGGACTGCGCGATTAAGCGCATCGAGGGTCGATTCCTCGAGCCCAGGGCTAGGAATTTCACGCGTTGACACCTCGGACTGCGCGAATAAGCGTGTCGAGGGTCGACTCCTCGAGCCCACGGCTAGGAACTTCGCGCGTCGGCACCTCGGACTGTGCGAATAAGCGCATCGAGGGTCGACTCCTCGAGCCCGCGGCAAGGAATTTCGCGTGTCGACACCTCGGACTGCGCGAATAAGCGCATCGAAGGTCGACTCCTCGAGCCCGCGGCTAGGCATTTCGCGCCCCGGCACCTCGGACTGCGCGAATAAGCGCATCGAGGGTCGACTCCTCGAGCCCGCGGCTAGGAATTTCGCGTATCGACACCTCGTACTGCGCGAATAAGCGCATCGATGGTCGACTCCTCGAGCCCGCGGCTAGGAATTTCGCGTATCGACACCTCGTACTGCGCGAATAAGCGCATCGATGGTCGACTCCTCGAGCCCGTGGCTAGGCATTTCGCGCATCGACACCTCGGACTGTGCGAATAAGCGCATCGAGGGTCGACTCCTCGAGCCCGCGGCTAGGAATTTCGCGCGTCGGCACCTCGGACTGCGCGAATAAGCGCATCGAGGGTTGACTCCTCGAGCCCGCGGCTAGGCATTTCGCGCGTCGGCACCTCGGACTGCGCGAATAAGCGCATCGAGTGTCGACTCCTGGAGCCCGCAGCTAGGAATTTCGCGCGTCACCACCTCGGACTGCGCGAATAAGCGCATCGAGGGTTGACTCTTTGAGCCCGCGGCTAGGCATTTCGCGCGTCGGCACATCGGACTGCGCGAATAAGCGCATCGAGTGTCGACTCCTCGAGCCCGCGGCTAGGAATTTCGCTTGTCGATACCTCGGACTGCGCGAATAAGCGCATCGAGGGTCGACTCCTCGAGCCCGCGGCTAGGCATTTCGCGCGTCGACACCTCGGACTACGCGAATAAGCGCATCGAGGGTCGACTCCTCGAGCCCGCGGCTAGGAACTTCGCGCGTCGGCACCTCGGACTGTGCGAATAAGCGCATCGAGGGTCGACTCCTCGAGCCCGCGGCAAGGAATTTCGCGTGTCGACACCTCGGACTGCGCGAATAAGCGCATCGAAGGTCGACTCCTCGAGCCCGCGGCTAGGCATTTCGCGCCCCGGCACCTCGGACTGCGCGAATAAGCGCATCGAGGGTCGACTCCTCGAGCCCGCGGCTAGGAATTTCGCGTATCGACACCTCGTACTGCGCGAATAAGCGCATCGATGGTCGACTCCTCGAGCCCGCGGCTACGCATTTCGAGTATCGACACCTCGGACTGCGCGAATCAGCGCATCGAGGGTTGATTCCTCGAACCCGTGGCTAGGCATGTCGCGCATCGGCACCTCGGACTGTGCGAATAGGCGCATCGAGGGTCGACTCCTCGAGCCCGCGGCTAGGAATTTCGCGCGTCGGCACCTCGGACTGCGCGAATAAGCGCATCGAGGATTGACTCCTCGAGCCCGCGGCTAGGCATTTCGCGCGTCGGCACCTCGGACTGCGCGAATAAGCGCATCGAGTGTCGACTCCTCGAGCCCGCGGCTAGGTATTTCGCGTGTAGACACTTAGGACTGCGTGAATAAGCGCATCCGGGGTTGACTCCTCAAACCCGCGGCTAGGCAATTCGCGCGTCGGCACCTTGGACTGCGCGAATCAGCGCATGGACCGTTGACTCCTCGAGCCTGCGGCTAGGAATATCGCGCGTCGGCCCCTCGGACTTTGCGAATAAGCGCATCGAGGGTCGACTCGTCGAACCAGCGGCTAGGTATTTCGCGTGTAGACACTTCGGACTGCGTGAATAAGCGCATCCGGGGTTGACTCCTCAAACCCGTGGCTAGGCATTTCGCGCGTCGACACCTCGGACTACGCGAATAAGCGTATCGAGGGTCGACTCCTCGAGGCCGCCGCTACGAATGTCGCGCGTCGACACCCCGGACTGCGCGAATAAGCGCATCGAGGGTCGACTCCTCGAGCCCGCGGCTAGGAACTTCGCGCATCGCCACCTCGGACTGCGCGAATAAGCGCACCAACGGTCGACTCCTCGAGCCCGTGGTTAGGCAATTCGCTCGTTGGCACCTCGGACTGCGCGAATAAGCGCATCGAGGGTCGATTCCTCGAGCCCGCGGCTAGGAATTTCGCGTGTTGACACCTCGGACTGCGCGAATAAGCGTATCGAGGGTCGACTCCTCGAGCCCGCGGCTAGGAATTTCGCGTGTCGACACCTCGGACTGCGCGAATAGGCGCATCGAGGGTTGACTCCTCGAGCCCGCGGGTAAGAATTTCGCGCGTCGACACCTCGCACTGCGCGAATAAGCGCATCCAGGGTTGACTCCTCGATCCCGCGGCTAGGCATTTCGCGAGCGGCACCTCGGACTGCGCGAATAAGCGCATCGAGGGTCGACTCCTCGAGCCCGCGGCTAGACATTTCGCGCGTCGGCTCCTCGGACTGCGCGAATAAGCGCATCGAGGGTCGACTCCTCGGGCCCGCAGCTAGGAATTTCGTGCGTCGGCACCTCGGACTGCACGAACAAGCGCATCGAGTGTCGACTCCTCGAGCCCGCGACTAGGCATTTCGCGCTTCGGCACCTCGGACTGCGCGAATAAGCGCATCGAGGGTCGACTCCTCGAGCCCGCGGCTAGGCATTTCGCGCGTCGGCACCTCGGACTGCGCGAATAAGCGCATCGAGTGTCGACTCCTGGAGCCCGCAGCTAGGAATTTCGCCCGTCACCACCTCGGACTGCGCGAATAAGCGCATCGAGGGTTGACTCCTTGAGCCCGCGGCTAGGCATTTCGCGCGTCGGCACATCGGACTGCGCGAATAAGCGCATCGAGTGTCGACTCCTCGAGCCCGCGGCTAGGAATTTCGCTTGTCGATACCTCGGACTGCGCGAATAAGCGCATCGAGGGTCGACTCCTCGAGCCTGCGGCTAGGCATTTCGCGCGTCGACACCTCGGACTACGCGAATAAGCGCATCGAGGGTCGACTCCTCGAGCCCGCGGCTAGGAATTTCGCGCGTCGACACCCCGGACTGCGCGAATAAGCGCATCGAGGGTCGACTCCTCGAGCCCGCGGCTAGGAACTTCGCGTATCGTCACCTCGGACTGCGCGAATAAGCGCATGGAGGGTCGACTCCTCGAGCCCGCGGTTAGGCAATTCGCGTGTTGGCACCTCGGACTGCGCGATTAAGCGCATCGAGGGTCGATTCCTCGAGCCCAGGGCTAGGAATTTCACGCGTTGACACCTCGGACTGCGCGAATAAGCGTGTCGAGGGTCGACTCCTCGAGCCCACGGCTAGGAACTTCGCGCGTCGGCACCTCGGACTGTGCGAATAAGCGCATCGAGGGTCGACTCCTCGAGCCCGCGGCAAGGAATTTCGCGTGTCGACACCTCGGACTGCGCGAATAAGCGCATCGAAGGTCGACTCCTCGAGCCCGCGGCTAGGCATTTCGCGCCCCGGCACCTCGGACTGCGCGAATAAGCGCATCGAGGGTCGACTCCTCGAGCCCGCGGCTAGGAATTTCGCGTATCGACACCTCGTACTGCGCGAATAAGCGCATCGATGGTCGACTCCTCGAGCCCGCGGCTACGCATTTCGAGTATCGACACCTCGGACTGCGCGAATCAGCGCATCGAGGGTTGATTCCTCGAACCCGTGGCTAGGCATGTCGCGCATCGGCACCTCGGACTGTGCGAATAGGCGCATCGAGGGTCGACTCCTCGAGCCCGCGGCTAGGAATTTCGCGCGTCGGCACCTCGGACTGCGCGAATAAGCGCATCGAGGATTGACTCCTCGAGCCCGCGGCTAGGCATTTCGCGCGTCGGCACCTCGGACTGCGCGAAAAGCGCATCGAGTGTCGACTCCTCGAGCCCGCGGCTAGGTATTTCGCGTGTAGACACTTAGGACTGCGTGAATAAGCGCATCCGGGGTTGACTCCTCAAACCCGCGGCTAGGCAATTCGCGCGTCGGCACCTTGGACTGCGCGAATCAGCGCATGGACCGTTGACTCCTCGAGCCTGCGGCTAGGAATATCGCGCGTCGGCCCCTCGGACTTTGCGAATAAGCGCATCGAGGGTCGACTCGTCGAACCAGCGGCTAGGTATTTCGCGTGTAGACACTTCGGACTGCGTGAATAAGCGCATCCGGGGTTGACTCCTCAAACCCGTGGCTAGGCATTTCGCGCGTCGACACCTCGGACTACGCGAATAAGCGTATCGAGGGTCGACTCCTCGAGGCCGCCGCTACGAATGTCGCGCGTCGACACCCCGGACTGCGCGAATAAGCGCATCGAGGGTCGACTCCTCGAGCCCGCGGCTAGGAACTTCGCGCATCGCCACCTCGGACTGCGCGAATAAGCGCACCAACGGTCGACTCCTCGAGCCCGTGGTTAGGCAATTCGCTCGTTGGCACCTCGGACTGCGCGAATAAGCGCATCGAGGGTCGATTCCTCGAGCCCGCGGCTAGGAATTTCGCGTGTTGACACCTCGGACTGCGCGAATAAGCGTATCGAGGGTCGACTCCTCGAGCCCGCGGCTAGGAATTTCGCGTGTCGACACCTCGGACTGCGCGAATAGGCGCATCGAGGGTTGACTCCTCGAGCCCGCGGGTAAGAATTTCGCGCGTCGACACCTCGCACTGCGCGAATAAGCGCATCCAGGGTTGACTCCTCGATCCCGCGGCTAGGCATTTCGCGAGCGGCACCTCGGACTGCGCGAATAAGCGCATCGAGGGTCGACTCCTCGAGCCCGCGGCTAGACATTTCGCGCGTCGGCTCCTCGGACTGCGCGAATAAGCGCATCGAGGGTCGACTCCTCGGGCCCGCAGCTAGGAATTTCGTGCGTCGGCACCTCGGACTGCACGAACAAGCGCATCGAGTGTCGACTCCTCGAGCCCGCGACTAGGCATTTCGCGCTTCGGCACCTCGGACTGCGCGAATAAGCGCATCGAGGGTCGATTCCTCGAGCCCGCGGCTACGAATTTCACGTGTTGACACCTCGGGCTGCGCGAATAAGCGTATCGAGGGTCGACTCCTCGAGCCCGCGGTTAGGGAATTCGCCCGTTGGCACCTCGGACTGCGCGAATAAGCGCATCGAGGGTCGATTCCTCGAGCCCGCGGCTAGGAATTTCGCGTGTTGACACCTCGGACTGCGCGAATAAGCGCATCGAGGGTCGACTCCTCGAGCCCGCGGCTAGGAACTTCGCGCGTCGGCACCTCGGACTGCGCGAATAAGCGCATCGAGGGTCGACTCCTCGAGCCCGCGGCAAGGAATTTCGCGTGTCGACACCTCGGACTGCGCGAATAAGCGCATCGAAGGTCGACTCCTCGAGCCCGCGGCTAGGCATTTCGCGCCCCGGCGCCTCGGACTGCGCGAATAAGCGCATCGAGGGTCGACTCCTCCAGCCCGCCGCTAGGAATTTCGCGTATCGACACCTCGTACTGCGCGAATAAGCGCATCGATGGTCGACTCCTCGAGCCCGCGGCTACGCATTTCGCGTATCGACACCTCGGACTGCGCGAATCAGCGCATCGAGGGTTCACTCCTCGAGCCCGCGGCTAGGAATTTCGCGCGTCGGCACCTCGGACTGCGCGAATAAGCGCATCGAGGGTTGACTCCTCGAGCCCGCGGCTAGGCATTTCGCGCGTCGGCACCTCGGACTGCGCGAATAAGCGCATCGAGTGTCGACTCCTCGAGCCCGCGGCTAGGTATTTCGCGTTTAGACACTTAGGACTGCGTGAATAAGCGCATCCGGGGTTGACTCCTCAAACCCGCGGCTAGGCAATTCGCGCGTCGGCACCTTGGACTGCGCGAATCAGCGCATCGACCGTTGACTCCTCGAGCCCGCGGCTAGGCATTTCGCGTGTCGGCCCCTCGGACTTTGCGAATAAGCGCATCGAGGGTCGACTCCTCGAGCCCGCGTCTAGGTATTTCGCGTGTAGACACTTCGGACTGCGTGAATAAGCGCAACCGGGGTTGACTCCTCAAACCCGCGGCTAGGCATTTCGCGCGTCGACACCTCGGACTACGCGAATAAGCGCATCGAGGGTCGACTCCTCGAGGCCGCCGCTACGAATGTCGCGCGTCGACACCCCGGACTGCGCGAATAAGCGCATCGAGGGTCGACTCCTCGAGCCCGTGGCTAGGCATTTCGCGCATCGACACCTCGGACTGTGCGAATAGGCGCATCGAGGGTCGACTCCTCGAGCCCGCGGCTAGGAATTTCGCGCGTCGGCACCTCGGACTGCGCGAATAAGCGCATCGAGGGTTGACTCCTCGAGCCCGCGGCTAGGCATTTCGCGCGTCGGCACCTCGGACTGCGCGAATAAGCGCATCGAGGGTCGACTCCTCGAGGCCGCCGCTACGAATGTCGCGCGTCGACACCCCGGACTGCGCGAATAAGCGCATCGAGGGTCGACTCCTCGAGCCCGTGGCTAGGCATTTCGTGCATCGACACCTCGGACTGTGCGAATAGGCGCATCGAGGGTCGACTCCTCGAGCCCGCGGCTAGGAATTTCGCGCGTCGGCACCTCGGACTGCGCGAATAAGCGCATCGAGGGTTGACTCCTCGAGCCCGCGGCTAGGCATTTCGCGCGTCGGCACCTCGGACTGCGCGAATAAGCGCATCGAGGGTCGACTCCTCGAGCCCGCGGTTAGGCAATTCGCGTGTTGGCACCTCGGACTGCGCGATTAAGCGCATCGAGGGTCGATTCCTCGAGCCCAGGGCTAGGAATTTCACGCGTTGACACCTCGGACTGCGCGAATAAGCGTGTCGAGGGTCGACTCCTCGAGCCCACGGCTAGGAACTTCGCGCGTCGGCACCTCGGACTGTGCGAATAAGCGCATCGAGGGTCGACTCCTCGAGCCCGCGGCAAGGAATTTCGCGTGTCGACACCTCGGACTGCGCGAATAAGCGCATCGAAGGTCGACTCCTCGAGCCCGCGGCTAGGCATTTCGCGCCCCGGCACCTCGGACTGCGCGAATAAGCGCATCGAGGGTCGACTCCTCGAGCCCGCGGCTAGGAATTTCGCGTATCGACACCTCGTACTGCGCGAATAAGCGCATCGATGGTCGACTCCTCGAGCCCGCGGCTACGCATTTCGAGTATCGACACCTCGGACTGCGCGAATCAGCGCATCGAGGGTTGATTCCTCGAACCCGTGGCTAGGCATGTCGCGCATCGGCACCTCGGACTGTGCGAATAGGCGCATCGAGGGTCGACTCCTCGAGCCCGCGGCTAGGAATTTCGCGCGTCGGCACCTCGGACTGCGCGAATAAGCGCATCGAGGATTGACTCCTCGAGCCCGCGGCTAGGCATTTCGCGCGTCGGCACCTCGGACTGCGCGAATAAGCGCATCGAGTGTCGACTCCTCGAGCCCGCGGCTAGGTATTTCGCGTGTAGACACTTAGGACTGCGTGAATAAGCGCATCCGGGGTTGACTCCTCAAACCCGCGGCTAGGCAATTCGCGCGTCGGCACCTTGGACTGCGCGAATCAGCGCATGGACCGTTGACTCCTCGAGCCTGCGGCTAGGAATATCGCGCGTCGGCCCCTCGGACTTTGCGAATAAGCGCATCGAGGGTCGACTCGTCGAACCAGCGGCTAGGTATTTCGCGTGTAGACACTTCGGACTGCGTGAATAAGCGCATCCGGGGTTGACTCCTCAAACCCGTGGCTAGGCATTTCGCGCGTCGACACCTCGGACTACGCGAATAAGCGCATCGAGGGTCGACTCCTCGAGGCCGCCTCTACGAATGTCGCGCGTCGACACCCCGGACTGCGCGAATAAGCGCATCGAGGGTCGACTCCTCGAGCCCGCGGCTAGGAACTTCGCGCATCGTCACCTCGGACTGCGCGAATAAGCGCACCAACGGTCGACTCCTCGAGCCCGTGGTTAGGCAATTCGCGCGTTGGCACCTCGGACTGCGCGAATAAGCGCATCGAGGGTCGATTCCTCGAGCCCGCGGCTAGGAATTTCGCGTGTTGACACCTCGGACTGCGCGAATAAGCGTATCGAGGGTCGACTCCTCGAGCCCGCGGCTAGGAATTTCGCGTGTCGACACCTCGGACTGCGCGAATAGGCGCATCGAGGGTTGACTCCTCGAGCCCGCGGGTAAGAATTTCGCGCGTCGACACCTCGCACTGCGCGAATAAGCGCATCCAGGGTTGACTCCTCGATCCCGCGGCTAGGCATTTCGCGAGCGGCACCTCGGACTGCGCGAATAAGCGCATCGAGGGTCGACTCCTCGAGCCCGCGGCTAGACATTTCGCGCGTCGGCTCCTCGGACTGCGCGAATAAGCGCATCGAGGGTCGACTCCTCGGGCCCGCAGCTAGGAATTTCGTGCGTCAGCACCTCGGACTGCACGAACAAGCGCATCGAGTGTCGACTCCTCGAGCCCGCGACTAGGCATTTCGCGCTTCGGCACCTCGGACTGCGCGAATAAGCGCATCGAGGGTCGACTCCTCGAGCCCGCGGCTAGGAATTTCGCGTATCGACACCTCGTACTGCGCGAATAAGCGCATCGATGGTCGACTCCTCGAGCCCGTGGCTAGGCATTTCGCGCATCGACACCTCGGACTGTGCGAATAAGCGCATCGAGGGTCGACTCCTCGAGCCCGCGGCTAGGAATTTCGCGCGTCGGCACCTCGGACTGCGCGAATAAGCGCATCGAGGGTTGACTCCTCGAGCCCGCGGCTAGGCATTTCGCGCGTCGGCACCTCGGACTGCGCGAATAAGCGCATCGAGTGTCGACTCCTGGAGCCCGCAGCTAGGAATTTCGCGCGTCACCACCTCGGACTGCGCGAATAAGCGCATCGAGGGTTGACTCCTTGAGCCCGCGGCTAGGCATTTCGCGCGTCGGCACATCGGACTGCGCGAATAAGCGCATCGAGTGTCGACTCCTCGAGCCCGCGGCTAGGAATTTCGCTTGTCGATACCTCGGACTGCGCGAATAAGCGCATCGAGGGTCGACTCCTCGAGCCCGCGGCTAGGCATTTCGCGCGTCGACACCTCGGACTACGCGAATAAGCGCATCGAGGGTCGACTCCTCGAGCCCGCGGCTAGGAATTTCGCGCGTCGACACCCCGGACTGCGCGAATAAGCGCATCGAGGGTCGACTCCTCGAGCCCGCGGCTAGGAACTTCGCGTATCGTCACCTCGGACTGCGCGAATAAGCGCATGGAGGGTCGACTCCTCGAGCCCGCGGCTAGGAATTTCGCGTATCGACACCTCGTACTGCGCGAATAAGCGCATCGATGGTCGACTCCTCGAGCCCGCGGCTACGCATTTCGAGTATCGACACCTCGGACTGCGCGAATCAGCGCATCGAGGGTTGATTCCTCGAACCCGTGGCTAGGCATGTCGCGCATCGGCACCTCGGACTGTGCG
The DNA here is from genome assembly GCF_050947875.1 of Dermacentor variabilis. Taxonomy (NCBI): domain Eukaryota; kingdom Metazoa; phylum Arthropoda; class Arachnida; order Ixodida; family Ixodidae; genus Dermacentor; species Dermacentor variabilis. The sequence continues at coordinate 722,710 of NW_027460302.1, read as the reverse complement.
AATAGGCGCATCGAGGGTCGACTCCTCGAGCCCGCGGCTAGGAATTTCGCGCGTCGGCACCTCGGACTGCGCGAATAAGCGCATCGAGGATTGACTCCTCGAGCCCGCGGCTAGGCATTTCGCGCGTCGGCACCTCGGACTGCGCGAATAAGCGCATCGAGTGTCGACTCCTCGAGCCCGCGGCTAGGTATTTCGCGTGTAGACACTTAGGACTGCGTGAATAAGCGCATCCGGGGTTGACTCCTCAAACCCGCGGCTAGGCAATTCGCGCGTCGGCACCTTGGACTGCGCGAATCAGCGCATGGACCGTTGACTCCTCGAGCCTGCGGCTAGGAATATCGCGCGTCGGCCCCTCGGACTTTGCGAATAAGCGCATCGAGGGTCGACTCGTCGAACCAGCGGCTAGGTATTTCGCGTGTAGACACTTCGGACTGCGTGAATAAGCGCATCCGGGGTTGACTCCTCAAACCCGTGGCTAGGCATTTCGCGCGTCGACACCTCGGACTACGCGAATAAGCGTATCGAGGGTCGACTCCTCGAGGCCGCCGCTACGAATGTCGCGCGTCGACACCCCGGACTGCGCGAATAAGCGCATCGAGGGTCGACTCCTCGAGCCCGCGGCTAGGAACTTCGCGCATCGCCACCTCGGACTGCGCGAATAAGCGCACCAACGGTCGACTCCTCGAGCCCGTGGTTAGGCAATTCGCTCGTTGGCACCTCGGACTGCGCGAATAAGCGCATCGAGGGTCGATTCCTCGAGCCCGCGGCTAGGAATTTCGCGTGTTGACACCTCGGACTGCGCGAATAAGCGTATCGAGGGTCGACTCCTCGAGCCCGCGGCTAGGAATTTCGCGTGTCGACACCTCGGACTGCGCGAATAGGCGCATCGAGGGTTGACTCCTCGAGCCCGCGGGTAAGAATTTCGCGCGTCGACACCTCGCACTGCGCGAATAAGCGCATCCAGGGTTGACTCCTCGATCCCGCGGCTAGGCATTTCGCGAGCGGCACCTCGGACTGCGCGAATAAGCGCATCGAGGGTCGACTCCTCGAGCCCGCGGCTAGACATTTCGCGCGTCGGCTCCTCGGACTGCGCGAATAAGCGCATCGAGGGTCGACTCCTCGGGCCCGCAGCTAGGAATTTCGTGCGTCGGCACCTCGGACTGCACGAACAAGCGCATCGAGTGTCGACTCCTCGAGCCCGCGACTAGGCATTTCGCGCTTCGGCACCTCGGACTGCGCGAATAAGCGCATCGAGGGTCGACTCCTCGAGCCCGCGGCTAGGAATTTCGCGTGTCGACACCTAGGACTGCGCGAATAAGCGCATCGAGGGTCGACTCCTCGAGCCCGCGGCTACGCATTTCGCGCGTCGGCACCTCGGACTGCGCGAATAAGCGCATCGAGTGTCGACTCCTCGAGCCCGCGGCTAGGAATTTCGCGTGTCGATACCTCGGACTGCGCGAATAAGCGCATCGAGGGTCGACTCCTCGAGCCCGCGGCTAGGAACTTCGCATATCGTCACCTCGGACTGCGCGAATAAGCGCATGGAGGGTCGACTCCTCGAGCCCGCGGTTAGGCAATTCGCGTGTTGGCACCTCGGACTGCGCGAATAAGCGCATCGAGGGTCGATTCCTCGAGCCCGCGGCTACGAATTTCACGTGTTGACACCTCGGGCTGCGCGAATAAGCGTATCGAGGGTCGACTCCTCGAGCCCGCGGTTAGGGAATTCGCCCGTTGGCACCTCGGACTGCGCGAATAAGCGCATCGAGGGTCGATTCCTCGAGCCCGCGGCTAGGAATTTCGCGTGTTGACACCTCGGACTGCGCGAATAAGCGCATCGAGGGTCGACTCCTCGAGCCCGCGGCTAGGAACTTCGCGCGTCGGCACCTCGGACTGCGCGAATAAGCGCATCGAGGGTCGACTCCTCGAGCCCGCGGCAAGGAATTTCGCGTGTCGACACCTCGGACTGCGCGAATAAGCGCATCGAAGGTCGACTCCTCGAGCCCGCGGCTAGGCATTTCGCGCCCCGGCGCCTCGGACTGCGCGAATAAGCGCATCGAGGGTCGACTCCTCGAGCCCGCCGCTAGGAATTTCGCGTATCGACACCTCGTACTGCGCGAATAAGCGCATCGATGGTCGACTCCTCGAGCCCGCGGCTACGCATTTCGCGTATCGACACCTCGGACTGCGCGAATCAGCGCATCGAGGGTTCACTCCTCGAGCCCGCGGCTAGGAATTTCGCGCGTCGGCACCTCGGACTGCGCGAATAAGCGCATCGAGGGTTGACTCCTCGAGCCCGCGGCTAGGCATTTCGCGCGTCGGCACCTCGGACTGCGCGAATAAGCGCATCGAGTGTCGACTCCTCGAGCCCGCGGCTAGGTATTTCGCGTTTAGACACTTAGGACTGCGTGAATAAGCGCATCCGGGGTTGACTCCTCAAACCCGCGGCTAGGCAATTCGCGCGTCGGCACCTTGGACTGCGCGAATCAGCGCATCGACCGTTGACTCCTCGAGCCCGCGGCTAGGCATTTCGCGTGTCGGCCCCTCGGACTTTGCGAATAAGCGCATCGAGGGTCGACTCCTCGAGCCCGCGTCTAGGTATTTCGCGTGTAGACACTTCGGACTGCGTGAATAAGCGCAACCGGGGTTGACTCCTCAAACCCGCGGCTAGGCATTTCGCGCGTCGACACCTCGGACTACGCGAATAAGCGCATCGAGGGTCGACTCCTCGAGGCCGCCGCTACGAATGTCGCGCGTCGACACCCCGGACTGCGCGAATAAGCGCATCGAGGGTCGACTCCTCGAGCCCGTGGCTAGGCATTTCGCGCATCGACACCTCGGACTGTGCGAATAGGCGCATCGAGGGTCGACTCCTCGAGCCCGCGGCTAGGAATTTCGCGCGTCGGCACCTCGGACTGCGCGAATAAGCGCATCGAGGGTTGACTCCTCGAGCCCGCGGCTAGGCATTTCGCGCGTCGGCACCTCGGACTGCGCGAATAAGCGCATCGAGGGTCGACTCCTCGAGGCCGCCGCTACGAATGTCGCGCGTCGACACCCCGGACTGCGCGAATAAGCGCATCGAGGGTCGACTCCTCGAGCCCGTGGCTAGGCATTTCGTGCATCGACACCTCGGACTGTGCGAATAGGCGCATCGAGGGTCGACTCCTCGAGCCCGCGGCTAGGAATTTCGCGCGTCGGCACCTCGGACTGCGCGAATAAGCGCATCGAGGGTTGACTCCTCGAGCCCGCGGCTAGGCATTTCGCGCGTCGGCACCTCGGACTGCGCGAATAAGCGCATCGAGGGTCGACTCCTCGAGCCCGCGGTTAGGCAATTCGCGTGTTGGCACCTCGGACTGCGCGATTAAGCGCATCGAGGGTCGATTCCTCGAGCCCAGGGCTAGGAATTTCACGCGTTGACACCTCGGACTGCGCGAATAAGCGTGTCGAGGGTCGACTCCTCGAGCCCACGGCTAGGAACTTCGCGCGTCGGCACCTCGGACTGTGCGAATAAGCGCATCGAGGGTCGACTCCTCGAGCCCGCGGCAAGGAATTTCGCGTGTCGACACCTCGGACTGCGCGAATAAGCGCATCGAAGGTCGACTCCTCGAGCCCGCGGCTAGGCATTTCGCGCCCCGGCACCTCGGACTGCGCGAATAAGCGCATCGAGGGTCGACTCCTCGAGCCCGCGGCTAGGAATTTCGCGTATCGACACCTCGTACTGCGCGAATAAGCGCATCGATGGTCGACTCCTCGAGCCCGCGGCTACGCATTTCGAGTATCGACACCTCGGACTGCGCGAATCAGCGCATCGAGGGTTGATTCCTCGAACCCGTGGCTAGGCATGTCGCGCATCGGCACCTCGGACTGTGCGAATAGGCGCATCGAGGGTCGACTCCTCGAGCCCGCGGCTAGGAATTTCGCGCGTCGGCACCTCGGACTGCGCGAATAAGCGCATCGAGGATTGACTCCTCGAGCCCGCGGCTAGGCATTTCGCGCGTCGGCACCTCGGACTGCGCGAATAAGCGCATCGAGTGTCGACTCCTCGAGCCCGCGGCTAGGTATTTCGCGTGTAGACACTTAGGACTGCGTGAATAAGCGCATCCGGGGTTGACTCCTCAAACCCGCGGCTAGGCAATTCGCGCGTCGGCACCTTGGACTGCGCGAATCAGCGCATGGACCGTTGACTCCTCGAGCCTGCGGCTAGGAATATCGCGCGTCGGCCCCTCGGACTTTGCGAATAAGCGCATCGAGGGTCGACTCGTCGAACCAGCGGCTAGGTATTTCGCGTGTAGACACTTCGGACTGCGTGAATAAGCGCATCCGGGGTTGACTCCTCAAACCCGTGGCTAGGCATTTCGCGCGTCGACACCTCGGACTACGCGAATAAGCGCATCGAGGGTCGACTCCTCGAGGCCGCCTCTACGAATGTCGCGCGTCGACACCCCGGACTGCGCGAATAAGCGCATCGAGGGTCGACTCCTCGAGCCCGCGGCTAGGAACTTCGCGCATCGTCACCTCGGACTGCGCGAATAAGCGCACCAACGGTCGACTCCTCGAGCCCGTGGTTAGGCAATTCGCGCGTTGGCACCTCGGACTGCGCGAATAAGCGCATCGAGGGTCGATTCCTCGAGCCCGCGGCTAGGAATTTCGCGTGTTGACACCTCGGACTGCGCGAATAAGCGTATCGAGGGTCGACTCCTCGAGCCCGCGGCTAGGAATTTCGCGTGTCGACACCTCGGACTGCGCGAATAGGCGCATCGAGGGTTGACTGCTCGAGCCCGCGGGTAAGAATTTCGCGCGTCGACACCTCGCACTGCGCGAATAAGCGCATCCAGGGTTGACTCCTCGATCCCGCGGCTAGGCATTTCGCGAGCGGCACCTCGGACTGCGCGAATAAGCGCATCGAGGGTCGACTCCTCGAGCCCGCGGCTAGACATTTCGCGCGTCGGCTCCTCGGACTGCGCGAATAAGCGCATCGAGGGTCGACTCCTCGGGCCCGCAGCTAGGAATTTCGTGCGTCAGCACCTCGGACTGCACGAACAAGCGCATCGAGTGTCGACTCCTCGAGCCCGCGACTAGGCATTTCGCGCTTCGGCACCTCGGACTGCGCGAATAAGCGCATCGAGGGTCGACTCCTCGAGCCCGCGGCTAGGAATTTCGCGTATCGACACCTCGTACTGCGCGAATAAGCGCATCGATGGTCGACTCCTCGAGCCCGTGGCTAGGCATTTCGCGCATCGACACCTCGGACTGTGCGAATAAGCGCATCGAGGGTCGACTCCTCGAGCCCGCGGCTAGGAATTTCGCGCGTCGGCACCTCGGACTGCGCGAATAAGCGCATCGAGGGTTGACTCCTCGAGCCCGCGGCTAGGCATTTCGCGCGTCGGCACCTCGGACTGCGCGAATAAGCGCATCGAGTGTCGACTCCTGGAGCCCGCAGCTAGGAATTTCGCGCGTCACCACCTCGGACTGCGCGAATAAGCGCATCGAGGGTTGACTCCTTGAGCCCGCGGCTAGGCATTTCGCGCGTCGGCACATCGGACTGCGCGAATAAGCGCATCGAGTGTCGACTCCTCGAGCCCGCGGCTAGGAATTTCGCTTGTCGATACCTCGGACTGCGCGAATAAGCGCATCGAGGGTCGACTCCTCGAGCCCGCGGCTAGGCATTTCGCGCGTCGACACCTCGGACTACGCGAATAAGCGCATCGAGGGTCGACTCCTCGAGCCCGCGGCTAGGAATTTCGCGCGTCGACACCCCGGACTGCGCGAATAAGCGCATCGAGGGTCGACTCCTCGAGCCCGCGGCTAGGAACTTCGCGTATCGTCACCTCGGACTGCGCGAATAAGCGCATGGAGGGTCGACTCCTCGAGCCCGCGGTTAGGCAATTCGCGTGTTGGCACCTCGGACTGCGCGATTAAGCGCATCGAGGGTCGATTCCTCGAGCCCAGGGCTAGGAATTTCACGCGTTGACACCTCGGACTGCGCGAATAAGCGTGTCGAGGGTCGACTCCTCGAGCCCACGGCTAGGAACTTCGCGCGTCGGCACCTCGGACTGTGCGAATAAGCGCATCGAGGGTCGACTCCTCGAGCCCGCGGCAAGGAATTTCGCGTGTCGACACCTCGGACTGCGCGAATAAGCGCATCGAAGGTCGACTCCTCGAGCCCGCGGCTAGGCATTTCGCGCCCCGGCACCTCGGACTGCGCGAATAAGCGCATCGAGGGTCGACTCCTCGAGCCCGCGGCTAGGAATTTCGCGTATCGACACCTCGTACTGCGCGAATAAGCGCATCGATGGTCGACTCCTCGAGCCCGCGGCTACGCATTTCGAGTATCGACACCTCGGACTGCGCGAATCAGCGCATCGAGGGTTGATTCCTCGAACCCGTGGCTAGGCATGTCGCGCATCGGCACCTCGGACTGTGCGAATAGGCGCATCGAGGGTCGACTCCTCGAGCCCGCGGCTAGGAATTTCGCGCGTCGGCACCTCGGACTGCGCGAATAAGCGCATCGAGGATTGACTCCTCGAGCCCGCGGCTAGGCATTTCGCGCGTCGGCCCCTCGGACTGCGCGAATAAGCGCATCGAGGGTCGACTCGTCGAACCAGCGGCTAGGTATTTCGCGTGTAGACACTTCGGACTGCGTGAATAAGCGCATCCGGGGTTGACTCCTCAAACCCGTGGCTAGGCATTTCGCGCGTCGACACCTCGGACTACGCGAATAAGCGTATCGAGGGTCGACTCCTCGAGGCCGCCGCTACGAATGTCGCGCGTCGACACCCCGGACTGCGCGAATAAGCGCATCGAGGGTCGACTCCTCGAGCCCGCGGCTAGGAACTTCGCGCATCGTCACCTCGGACTGCGCGAATAAGCGCACCAACGGTCGACTCCTCGAGCCCGTGGTTAGGCAATTCGCTCGTTGGCACCTCGGACTGCGCGAATAAGCGCATCGAGGGTCGATTCCTCGAGCCCGCGGCTAGGAATTTCGCGTGTTGACACCTCGGACTGCGCGAATAAGCGTATCGAGGGTCGACTCCTCGAGCCCGCGGCTAGGAATTTCGCGTGTCGACACCTCGGACTGCGCGAATAGGCGCATCGAGGGTTGACTCCTCGAGCCCGCGGGTAAGAATTTCGCGCGTCGACACCTCGCACTGCGCGAATAAGCGCATCCAGGGTTGACTCCTCGATCCCGCGGCTAGGCATTTCGCGAGCGGCACCTCGGACTGCGCGAATAAGCGCATCGAGGGTCGACTCCTCGAGCCCGCGGCTAGACATTTCGCGCGTCGGCTCCTCGGACTGCGCGAATAAGCGCATCGAGGGTCGACTCCTCGGGCCCGCAGCTAGGAATTTCGTGCGTCGGCACCTCGGACTGCACGAACAAGCGCATCGAGTGTCGACTCCTCGAGCCCGCGACTAGGCATTTCGCGCTTCGGCACCTCGGACTGCGCGAATAAGCGCATCGAGGGTCGACTCCTCGAGCCCGCGGCTAGACATTTCGCGCGTCGGCTCCTCGGACTGCGCGAATAAGCGCATCGAGGGTCGACTCCTCGGGCCCGCAGCTAGGAATTTCGTGCGTCAGCACCTCGGACTGCACGAACAAGCGCATCGAGTGTCGACTCCTCGAGCCCGCGACTAGGCATTTCGCGCTTCGGCACCTCGGACTGCGCGAATAAGCGCATCGAGGGTCGACTCCTCGAGCCCGCGGCTAGGAATTTCGCGTATCGACACCTCGTACTGCGCGAATAAGCGCATCGATGGTCGACTCCTCGAGCCCGTGGCTAGGCATTTCGCGCATCCACACCTCGGACTGTGCGAATAAGCGCATCGAGGGTCGACTCCTCGAGCCCGCGGCTAGGAATTTCGCGCGTCGGCACCTCGGACTGCGCGAATAAGCAGATCGAGGGTTGACTCCTCGAGCCCGCGGCTAGGCATTTCGCGCGTCGGCACCTCGGACTGCGCGAATAAGCGCATCGAGTGTCGACTCCTGGAGCCCGCAGCTAGGAATTTCGCGCGTCACCACCTCGGACTGCGCGAATAAGCGCATCGAGGGTTGACTCCTTGAGCCCGCGGCTAGGCATTTCGCGCGTCGGCACATCGGACTGCGCGAATAAGCGCATCGAGTGTCGACTCCTCGAGCCCGCGTCTAGGAATTTCGCTTGTCGATACCTCGGACTGCGCGAATAAGCGCATCGAGGGTCGACTCCTCGAGCCCGCGGCTAGGCATTTCGCGCGTCGACACCTCGGACTACGCGAATAAGCGCATCGAGGGTCGACTCCTCGAGCCCGCGGCTAGGAATTTCGCGCGTCGACACCCCGGACTGCGCGAATAAGCGCATCGAGGGTCGACTCCTCGAGCCCGCGGCTAGGAACTTCGCGTATCGTCACCTCGGACTGCGCGAATAAGCGCATGGAGGGTCGACTCCTCGAGCCCGCGGTTAGGCAATTCGCGTGTTGGCACCTCGGACTGCGCGATTAAGCGCATCGAGGGTCGATTCCTCGAGCCCAGGGCTAGGAATTTCACGCGTTGACACCTCGGACTGCGCGAATAAGCGTGTCGAGGGTCGACTCCTCGAGCCCACGGCTAGGAACTTCGCGCGTCGGCACCTCGGACTGTGCGAATAAGCGCATCGAGGGTCGACTCCTCGAGCCCGCGGCAAGGAATTTCGCGTGTCGACACCTCGGACTGCGCGAATAAGCGCATCGAAGGTCGACTCCTCGAGCCCGCGGCTAGGCATTTCGCGCCCCGGCACCTCGGACTGCGCGAATAAGCGCATCGAGGGTCGACTCCTCGAGCCCGCGGCTAGGAATTTCGCGTATCGACACCTCGTACTGCGCGAATAAGCGCATCGATGGTCGACTCCTCGAGCCCGCGGCTACGCATTTCGAGTATCGACACCTCGGACTGCGCGAATCAGCGCATCGAGGGTTGATTCCTCGAACCCGTGGCTAGGCATGTCGCGCATCGGCACCTCGGACTGTGCGAATAGGCGCATCGAGGGTCGACTCCTCGAGCCCGCGGCTAGGAATTTCGCGCGTCGGCACCTCGGACTGCGCGAATAAGCGCATCGAGGATTGACTCCTCGAGCCCGCGGCTAGGCATTTCGCGCGTCGGCACCTCGGACTGCGCGAATAAGCGCATCGAGTGTCGACTCCTCGAGCCCGCGGCTAGGTATTTCGCGTGTAGACACTTAGGACTGCGTGAATAAGCGCATCCGGGGTTGACTCCTCAAACCCGCGGCTAGGCAATTCGCGCGTCGGCACCTTGGACTGCGCGAATCAGCGCATGGACCGTTGACTCCTCGAGCCTGCGGCTAGGAATATCGCGCGTCGGCCCCTCGGACTTTGCGAATAAGCGCATCGAGGGTCGACTCGTCGAACCAGCGGCTAGGTATTTCGCGTGTAGACACTTCGGACTGCGTGAATAAGCGCATCCGGGGTTGACTCCTCAAACCCGTGGCTAGGCATTTCGCGCGTCGACACCTCGGACTACGCGAATAAGCGTATCGAGGGTCGACTCCTCGAGGCCGCCGCTACGAATGTCGCGCGTCGACACCCCGGACTGCGCGAATAAGCGCATCGAGGGTCGACTCCTCGAGCCCGCGGCTAGGAACTTCGCGCATCGTCACCTCGGACTGCGCGAATAAGCGCACCAACGGTCGACTCCTCGAGCCCGTGGTTAGGCAATTCGCTCGTTGGCACCTCGGACTGCGCGAATAAGCGCATCGAGGGTCGATTCCTCGAGCCCGCGGCTAGGAATTTCGCGTGTTGACACCTCGGACTGCGCGAATAAGCGTATCGAGGGTCGACTCCTCGAGCCCGCGGCTAGGAATTTCGCGTGTCGACACCTCGGACTGCGCGAATAGGCGCATCGAGGGTTGACTCCTCGAGCCCGCGGGTAAGAATTTCGCGCGTCGACACCTCGCACTGCGCGAATAAGCGCATCCAGGGTTGACTCCTCGATCCCGCGGCTAGGCATTTCGCGAGCGGCACCTCGGACTGCGCGAATAAGCGCATCGAGGGTCGACTCCTCGAGCCCGCGGCTAGACATTTCGCGCTTCGGCTCCTCGGACTGCGCGAATAAGCGCATCGAGGGTCGACTCCTCGGGCCCGCAGCTAGGAATTTCGTGCGTCGGCACCTCGGACTGCACGAACAAGCGCATCGAGTGTCGACTCCTCGAGCCCGCGACTAGGCATTTCGCGCTTCGGCACCTCGGACTGCGCGAATAAGCGCATCGAGGGTCGACTCCTCGAGCCCGCGGCTAGGAATTTCGCGTGTCGACACCTAGGACTGCGCGAATAAGCGCATCGAGGGTCGACTCCTCGAGCCCGCGGCTACGCATTTCGCGCGTCGGCACCTCGGACTGCGCGAATAAGCGCATCGAGTGTCGACTCCTCGAGCCCGCGGCTAGGAATTTCGCGTGTCGATACCTCGGACTGCGCGAATAAGCGCATCGAGGGTCGACTCCTCGAGCCCGCGGCTAGGAACTTCGCATATCGTCACCTCGGACTGCGCGAATAAGCGCATGGAGGGTCGACTCCTCGAGCCCGCGGTTAGGCAATTCGCGTGTTGGCACCTCGGACTGCGCGAATAAGCGCATCGAGGGTCGATTCCTCGAGCCCGCGGCTACGAATTTCACGTGTTGACACCTCGGGCTGCGCGAATAAGCGTATCGAGGGTCGACTCCTCGAGCCCGCGGTTAGGGAATTCGCCCGTTGGCACCTCGGACTGCGCGAATAAGCGCATCGAGGGTCGATTCCTCGAGCCCAGGGCTAGGAATTTCACGCGTTGACACCTCGGACTGCGCGAATAAGCGTGTCGAGGGTCGACTCCTCGAGCCCACGGCTAGGAACTTCGCGCGTCGGCACCTCGGACTGTGCGAATAAGCGCATCGAGGGTCGACTCCTCGAGCCCGCGGCAAGGAATTTCGCGTGTCGACACCTCGGACTGCGCGAATAAGCGCATCGAAGGTCGACTCCTCGAGCCCGCGGCTAGGCATTTCGCGCCCCGGCACCTCGGACTGCGCGAATAAGCGCATCGAGGGTCGACTCCTCGAGCCCGCGGCTAGGAATTTCGCGTATCGACACCTCGTACTGCGCGAATAAGCGCATCGATGGTCGACTCCTCGAGCCCGCGGCTACGCATTTCGAGTATCGACACCTCGGACTGCGCGAATCAGCGCATCGAGGGTTGATTCCTCGAACCCGTGGCTAGGCATGTCGCGCATCGGCACCTCGGACTGTGCGAATAGGCGCATCGAGGGTCGACTCCTCGAGCCCGCGGCTAGGAATTTCGCGCGTCGGCACCTCGGACTGCGCGAATAAGCGCATCGAGGATTGACTCCTCGAGCCCGCGGCTAGGCATTTCGCGCGTCGGCACCTCGGACTGCGCGAATAAGCGCATCGAGTGTCGACTCCTCGAGCCCGCGGCTAGGTATTTCGCGTGTAGACACTTAGGACTGCGTGAATAAGCGCATCCGGGGTTGACTCCTCAAACCCGCGGCTAGGCAATTCGCGCGTCGGCACCTTGGACTGCGCGAATCAGCGCATGGACCGTTGACTCCTCGAGCCTGCGGCTAGGAATATCGCGCGTCGGCCCCTCGGACTTTGCGAATAAGCGCATCGAGGGTCGACTCGTCGAACCAGCGGCTAGGTATTTCGCGTGTAGACACTTCGGACTGCGTGAATAAGCGCATCCGGGGTTGACTCCTCAAACCCGTGGCTGGCATTTCGCGCGTCGACACCTCGGACTACGCGAATAAGCGCATCGAGGGTCGACTCCTCGAGGCCGCCTCTACGAATGTCGCGCGTCGACACCCCGGACTGCGCGAATAAGCGCATCGAGGGTCGACTCCTCGAGCCCGCGGCTAGGAACTTCGCGCATCGTCACCTCGGACTGCGCGAATAAGCGCACCAACGGTCGACTCCTCGAGCCCGTGGTTAGGCAATTCGCGCGTTGGCACCTCGGACTGCGCGAATAAGCGCATCGAGGGTCGATTCCTCGAGCCCGCGGCTAGGAATTTCGCGTGTTGACACCTCGGACTGCGCGAATAAGCGTATCGAGGGTCGACTCCTCGAGCCCGCGGCTAGGAATTTCGCGTGTCGACACCTCGGACTGCGCGAATAGGCGCATCGAGGGTTGACTCCTCGAGCCCGCGGGTAAGAATTTCGCGCGTCGACACCTCGCACTGCGCGAATAAGCGCATCCAGGGTTGACTCCTCGATCCCGCGGCTAGGCATTTCGCGAGCGGCACCTCGGACTGCGCGAATAAGCGCATCGAGGGTCGACTCCTCGAGCCCGCGGCTAGACATTTCGCGCGTCGGCTCCTCGGACTGCGCGAATAAGCGCATCGAGGGTCGACTCCTCGGGCCCGCAGCTAGGAATTTCGTGCGTCAGCACCTCGGACTGCACGAACAAGCGCATCGAGTGTCGACTCCTCGAGCCCGCGACTAGGCATTTCGCGCTTCGGCACCTCGGACTGCGCGAATAAGCGCATCGAGGGTCGACTCCTCGAGCCCGCGGCTAGGAATTTCGCGTATCGACACCTCGTACTGCGCGAATAAGCGCATCGATGGTCGACTCCTCGAGCCCGTGGCTAGGCATTTCGCGCATCGACACCTCGGACTGTGCGAATAAGCGCATCGAGGGTCGACTCCTCGAGCCCGCGGCTAGGAATTTCGCGCGTCGGCACCTCGGACTGCGCGAATAAGCGCATCGAGGGTTGACTCCTCGAGCCCGCGGCTAGGCATTTCGCGCGTCGGCACCTCGGACTGCGCGAATAAGCGCATCGAGTGTCGACTCCTGGAGCCCGCAGCTAGGAATTTCGCGCGTCACCACCTCGGACTGCGCGAATAAGCGCATCGAGGGTTGACTCCTTGAGCCCGCGGCTAGGCATTTCGCGCGTCGGCACATCGGACTGCGCGAATAAGCGCATCGAGTGTCGACTCCTCGAGCCCGCGGCTAGGAATTTCGCTTGTCGATACCTCGGACTGCGCGAATAAGCGCATCGAGGGTCGACTCCTCGAGCCCGCGGCTAGGCATTTCGCGCGTCGACACCTCGGACTACGCGAATAAGCGCATCGAGGGTCGACTCCTCGAGCCCGCGGCTAGGAATTTCGCGCGTCGACACCCCGGACTGCGCGAATAAGCGCATCGAGGGTCGACTCCTCGAGCCCGCGGCTAGGAACTTCGCGTATCGTCACCTCGGACTGCGCGAATAAGCGCATGGAGGGTCGACTCCTCGAGCCCGCGGTTAGGCAATTCGCGTGTTGGCACCTCGGACTGCGCGATTAAGCGCATCGAGGGTCGATTCCTCGAGCCCAGGGCTAGGAATTTCACGCGTTGACACCTCGGACTGCGCGAATAAGCGTGTCGAGGGTCGACTCCTCGAGCCCACGGCTAGGAACTTCGCGCGTCGGCACCTCGGACTGTGCGAATAAGCGCATCGAGGGTCGACTCCTCGAGCCCGCGGCAAGGAATTTCGCGTGTCGACACCTCGGACTGCGCGAATAAGCGCATCGAAGGTCGACTCCTCGAGCCCGCGGCTAGGCATTTCGCGCCCCGGCACCTCGGACTGCGCGAATAAGCGCATCGAGGGTCGACTCCTCGAGCCCGCGGCTAGGAATTTCGCGTATCGACACCTCGTACTGCGCGAATAAGCGCATCGATGGTCGACTCCTCGAGCCCGCGGCTACGCATTTCGAGTATCGACACCTCGGACTGCGCGAATCAGCGCATCGAGGGTTGATTCCTCGAACCCGTGGCTAGGCATGTCGCGCATCGGCACCTCGGACTGTGCGAATAGGCGCATCGAGGGTCGACTCCTCGAGCCCGCGGCTAGGAATTTCGCGCGTCGGCACCTCGGACTGCGCGAATAAGCGCATCGAGGATTGACTCCTCGAGCCCGCGGCTAGGCATTTCGCGCGTCGGCACCTCGGACTGCGCGAATAAGCGCATCGAGGGTCGACTCGTCGAACCAGCGGCTAGGTATTTCGCGTGTAGACACTTCGGACTGCGTGAATAAGCGCATCCGGGGTTGACTCCTCAAACCCGTGGCTAGGCATTTCGCGCGTCGACACCTCGGACTACGCGAATAAGCGTATCGAGGGTCGACTCCTCGAGGCCGCCGCTACGAATGTCGCGCGTCGACACCCCGGACTGCGCGAATAAGCGCATCGAGGGTCGACTCCTCGAGCCCGCGGCTAGGAACTTCGCGCATCGTCACCTCGGACTGCGCGAATAAGCGCACCAACGGTCGACTCCTCGAGCCCGTGGTTAGGCAATTCGCTCGTTGGCACCTCGGACTGCGCGAATAAGCGCATCGAGGGTCGATTCCTCGAGCCCGCGGCTAGGAATTTCGCGTGTTGACACCTCGGACTGCGCGAATAAGCGTATCGAGGGTCGACTCCTCGAGCCCGCGGCTAGGAATTTCGCGTGTCGACACCTCGGACTGCGCGAATAGGCGCATCGAGGATTGACTCCTCGAGCCCGCGGGTAAGAATTTCGCGCGTCGACACCTCGCACTGCGCGAATAAGCGCATCCAGGGTTGACTCCTCGATCCCGCGGCTAGGCATTTCGCGAGCGGCACCTCGGACTGCGCGAATAAGCGCATCGAGGGTCGACTCCTCGAGCCCGCGGCTAGACATTTCGCGCGTCGGCTCCTCGGACTGCGCGAATAAGCGCATCGAGGGTCGACTCCTCGGGCCCGCAGCTAGGAATTTCGTGCGTCGGCACCTCGGACTGCACGAACAAGCGCATCGAGTGTCGACTCCTCGAGCCCGCGACTAGGCATTTCGCGCTTCGGCACCTCGGACTGCGCGAATAAGCGCATCGAGGGTCGACTCCTCGAGCCCGCGGCTAGACATTTCGCGCGTCGGCTCCTCGGACTGCGCGAATAAGCGCATCGAGGGTCGACTCCTCGGGCCCGCAGCTAGGAATTTCGTGCGTCAGCACCTCGGACTGCACGAACAAGCGCATCGAGTGTCGACTCCTCGAGCCCGCGACTAGGCATTTCGCGCTTCGGCACCTCGGACTGCGCGAATAAGCGCATCGAGGGTCGACTCCTCGAGCCCGCGGCTAGGAATTTCGCGTATCGACACCTCGTACTGCGCGAATAAGCGCATCGATGGTCGACTCCTCGAGCCCGTGGCTAGGCATTTCGCGCATCCACACCTCGGACTGTGCGAATAAGCGCATCGAGGGTCGACTCCTCGAGCCCGCGGCTAGGAATTTCGCGCGTCGGCACCTCGGACTGCGCGAATAAGCAGATCGAGGGTTGACTCCTCGAGCCCGCGGCTAGGCATTTCGCGCGTCGGCACCTCGGACTGCGCGAATAAGCGCATCGAGTGTCGACTCCTGGAGCCCGCAGCTAGGAATTTCGCGCGTCACCACCTCGGACTGCGCGAATAAGCGCATCGAGGGTTGACTCCTTGAGCCCGCGGCTAGGCATTTCGCGCGTCGGCACATCGGACTGCGCGAACAAGCGCATCGAGTGTCGACTCCTCGAGCCCGCGGCTAGGAATTTCGCTTGTCGATACCTCGGACTGCGCGAATAAGCGCATCGAGGGTCGACTCCTCGAGCCCGCGGCTAGGCATTTCGCGCGTCGACACCTCGGACTACGCGAATAAGCGCATCGAGGGTCGACTCCTCGAGCCCGCGGCTAGGAATTTCGCGCGTCGACACCCCGGACTGCGCGAATAAGCGCATCGAGGGTCGACTCCTCGAGCCCGCGGCTAGGAACTTCGCGTATCGTCACCTCGGACTGCGCGAATAAGCGCATGGAGGGTCGACTCCTCGAGCCCGCGGTTAGGCAATTCGCGTGTTGGCACCTCGGACTGCGCGATTAAGCGCATCGAGGGTCGATTCCTCGAGCCCAGGGCTAGGAATTTCACGCGTTGACACCTCGGACTGCGCGAATAAGCGTGTCGAGGGTCGACTCCTCGAGCCCACGGCTAGGAACTTCGCGCGTCGGCACCTCGGACTGTGCGAATAAGCGCATCGAGGGTCGACTCCTCGAGCCCGCGGCAAGGAATTTCGCGTGTCGACACCTCGGACTGCGCGAATAAGCGCATCGAAGGTCGACTCCTCGAGCCCGCGGCTAGGCATTTCGCGCCCCGGCACCTCGGACTGCGCGAATAAGCGCATCGAGGGTCGACTCCTCGAGCCCGCGGCTAGGAATTTCGCGTATCGACACCTCGTACTGCGCGAATAAGCGCATCGATGGTCGACTCCTCGAGCCCGCGGCTACGCATTTCGAGTATCGACACCTCGGACTGCGCGAATCAGCGCATCGAGGGTTGATTCCTCGAACCCGTGGCTAGGCATGTCGCGCATCGGCACCTCGGACTGTGCGAATAGGCGCATCGAGGGTCGACTCCTCGAGCCCGCGGCTAGGAATTTCGCGCGTCGGCACCTCGGACTGCGCGAATAAGCGCATCGAGGATTGACTCCTCGAGCCCGCGGCTAGGCATTTCGCGCGTCGGCACCTCGGACTGCGCGAATAAGCGCATCGAGTGTCGACTCCTCGAGCCCGCGGCTAGGTATTTCGCGTGTAGACACTTAGGACTGCGTGAATAAGCGCATCCGGGGTTGACTCCTCAAACCCGCGGCTAGGCAATTCGCGCGTCGGCACCTTGGACTGCGCGAATCAGCGCATGGACCGTTGACTCCTCGAGCCTGCGGCTAGGAATATCGCGCGTCGGCCCCTCGGACTTTGCGAATAAGCGCATCGAGGGTCGACTCGTCGAACCAGCGGCTAGGTATTTCGCGTGTAGACACTTCGGACTGCGTGAATAAGCGCATCCGGGGTTGACTCCTCAAACCCGTGGCTAGGCATTTCGCGCGTCGACACCTCGGACTACGCGAATAAGCGTATCGAGGGTCGACTCCTCGAGGCCGCCGCTACGAATGTCGCGCGTCGACACCCCGGACTGCGCGAATAAGCGCATCGAGGGTCGACTCCTCGAGCCCGCGGCTAGGAACTTCGCGCATCGTCACCTCGGACTGCGCGAATAAGCGCACCAACGGTCGACTCCTCGAGCCCGTGGTTAGGCAATTCGCTCGTTGGCACCTCGGACTGCGCGAATAAGCGCATCGAGGGTCGATTCCTCGAGCCCGCGGCTAGGAATTTCGCGTGTTGACACCTCGGACTGCGCGAATAAGCGTATCGAGGGTCGACTCCTCGAGCCCGCGGCTAGGAATTTCGCGTGTCGACACCTCGGACTGCGCGAATAGGCGCATCGAGGGTTGACTCCTCGAGCCCGCGGGTAAGAATTTCGCGCGTCGACACCTCGCACTGCGCGAATAAGCGCATCCAGGGTTGACTCCTCGATCCCGCGGCTAGGCATTTCGCGAGCGGCACCTCGGACTGCGCGAATAAGCGCATCGAGGGTCGACTCCTCGAGCCCGCGGCTAGACATTTCGCGCGTCGGCTCCTCGGACTGCGCGAATAAGCGCATCGAGGGTCGACTCCTCGGGCCCGCAGCTAGGAATTTCGTGCGTCGGCACCTCGGACTGCACGAACAAGCGCATCGAGTGTCGACTCCTCGAGCCCGCGACTAGGCATTTCGCGCTTCGGCACCTCGGACTGCGCGAATAAGCGCATCGAGGGTCGACTCCTCGAGCCCGCGGCTAGGAATTTCGCGTGTCGACACCTAGGACTGCGCGAATAAGCGCATCGAGGGTCGACTCCTCGAGCCCGCGGCTACGCATTTCGCGCGTCGGCACCTCGGACTGCGCGAATAAGCGCATCGAGTGTCGACTCCTCGAGCCCGCGGCTAGGAATTTCGCGTGTCGATACCTCGGACTGCGCGAATAAGCGCATCGAGGGTCGACTCCTCGAGCCCGCGGCTAGGAACTTCGCATATCGTCACCTCGGACTGCGCGAATAAGCGCATGGAGGGTCGACTCCTCGAGCCCGCGGTTAGGCAATTCGCGTGTTGGCACCTCGGACTGCGCGAATAAGCGCATCGAGGGTCGATTCCTCGAGCCCGCGGCTACGAATTTCACGTGTTGACACCTCGGGCTGCGCGAATAAGCGTATCGAGGGTCGACTCCTCGAGCCCGCGGTTAGGGAATTCGCCCGTTGGCACCTCGGACTGCGCGAATAAGCGCATCGAGGGTCGATTCCTCGAGCCCGCGGCTAGGAATTTCGCGTGTTGACACCTCGGACTGCGCGAATAAGCGCATCGAGGGTCGACTCCTCGAGCCCGCGGCTAGGAACTTCGCGCGTCGGCACCTCGGACTGCGCGAATAAGCGCATCGAGGGTCGACTCCTCGAGCCCGCGGCAAGGAATTTCGCGTGTCGACACCTCGGACTGCGCGAATAAGCGAATCGAAGGTCGACTCCTCGAGCCCGCGGCTAGGCATTTCGCGCCCCGGCGCCTCGGACTGCGCGAATAAGCGCATCGAGGGTCGACTCCTCGAGCCCGCCGCTAGGAATTTCGCGTATCGACACCTCGTACTGCGCGAATAAGCGCATCGATGGTCGACTCCTCGAGCCCGCGGCTACGCATTTCGCGTATCGACACCTCGGACTGCGCGAATCAGCGCATCGAGGGTTCACTCCTCGAGCCCGCGGCTAGGAATTTCGCGCGTCGGCACCTCGGACTGCGCGAATAAGCGCATCGAGGGTTGACTCCTCGAGCCCGCGGCTAGGCATTTCGCGCGTCGGCACCTCGGACTGCGCGAATAAGCGCATCGAGTGTCGACTCCTCGAGCCCGCGGCTAGGTATTTCGCGTTTAGACACTTAGGACTGCGTGAATAAGCGCATCCGGGGTTGACTCCTCAAACCCGCGGCTAGGCAATTCGCGCGTCGGCACCTTGGACTGCGCGAATCAGCGCATCGACCGTTGACTCCTCGAGCCCGCGGCTAGGCATTTCGCGTGTCGGCCCCTCGGACTTTGCGAATAAGCGCATCGAGGGTCGACTCCTCGAGCCCGCGTCTAGGTATTTCGCGTGTAGACACTTCGGACTGCGTGAATAAGCGCAACCGGGGTTGACTCCTCAAACCCGCGGCTAGGCATTTCGCGCGTCGACACCTCGGACTACGCGAATAAGCGCATCGAGGGTCGACTCCTCGAGGCCGCCGCTACGAATGTCGCGCGTCGACACCCCGGACTGCGCGAATAAGCGCATCGAGGGTCGACTCCTCGAGCCCGTGGCTAGGCATTTCGCGCATCGACACCTCGGACTGTGCGAATAGGCGCATCGAGGGTCGACTCCTCGAGCCCGCGGCTAGGAATTTCGCGCGTCGGCACCTCGGACTGCGCGAATAAGCGCATCGAGGGTTGACTCCTCGAGCCCGCGGCTAGGCATTTCGCGCGTCGGCACCTCGGACTGCGCGAATAAGCGCATCGAGGGTCGACTCCTCGAGGCCGCCGCTACGAATGTCGCGCGTCGACACCCCGGACTGCGCGAATAAGCGCATCGAGGGTCGACTCCTCGAGCCCGTGGCTAGGCATTTCGTGCATCGACACCTCGGACTGTGCGAATAGGCGCATCGAGGGTCGACTCCTCGAGCCCGCGGCTAGGAATTTCGCGCGTCGGCACCTCGGACTGCGCGAATAAGCGCATCGAGGGTTGACTTCTCGAGCCCGCGGCTAGGCATTTCGCGCGTCGGCACCTCGGACTGCGCGAATAAGCGCATCGAGGGTCGACTCCTCGAGCCCGCGGTTAGGCAATTCGCGTGTTGGCACCTCGGACTGCGCGATTAAGCGCATCGAGGGTCGATTCCTCGAGCCCAGGGCTAGGAATTTCACGCGTTGACACCTCGGACTGCGCGAATAAGCGTGTCGAGGGTCGACTCCTCGAGCCCACGGCTAGGAACTTCGCGCGTCGGCACCTCGGACTGTGCGAATAAGCGCATCGAGGGTCGACTCCTCGAGCCCGCGGCAAGGAATTTCGCGTGTCGACACCTCGGACTGCGCGAATAAGCGCATCGAAGGTCGACTCCTCGAGCCCGCGGCTAGGCATTTCGCGCCCCGGCACCTCGGACTGCGCGAATAAGCGCATCGAGGGTCGACTCCTCGAGCCCGCGGCTAGGAATTTCGCGTATCGACACCTCGTACTGCGCGAATAAGCGCATCGATGGTCGACTCCTCGAGCCCGCGGCTACGCATTTCGAGTATCGACACCTCGGACTGCGCGAATCAGCGCATCGAGGGTTGATTCCTCGAACCCGTGGCTAGGCATGTCGCGCATCGGCACCTCGGACTGTGCGAATAGGCGCATCGAGGGTCGACTCCTCGAGCCCGCGGCTAGGAATTTCGCGCGTCGGCACCTCGGACTGCGCGAATAAGCGCATCGAGGATTGACTCCTCGAGCCCGCGGCTAGGCATTTCGCGCGTCGGCACCTCGGACTGCGCGAATAAGCGCATCGAGTGTCGACTCCTCGAGCCCGCGGCTAGGTATTTCGCGTGTAGACACTTAGGACTGCGTGAATAAGCGCATCCGGGGTTGACTCCTCAAACCCGCGGCTAGGCAATTCGCGCGTCGGCACCTTGGACTGCGCGAATCAGCGCATGGACCGTTGACTCCTCGAGCCTGCGGCTAGGAATATCGCGCGTCGGCCCCTCGGACTTTGCGAATAAGCGCATCGAGGGTCGACTCGTCGAACCAGCGGCTAGGTATTTCGCGTGTAGACACTTCGGACTGCGTGAATAAGCGCATCCGGGGTTGACTCCTCAAACCCGTGGCTAGGCATTTCGCGCGTCGACACCTCGGACTACGCGAATAAGCGCATCGAGGGTCGACTCCTCGAGGCCGCCGCTACGAATGTCGCGCGTCGACACCCCGGACTGCGCGAATAAGCGCATCGAGGGTCGACTCCTCGAGCCCGCGGCTAGGAACTTCGCGCATCGTCACCTCGGACTGCGCGAATAAGCGCACCAACGGTCGACTCCTCGAGCCCGTGGTTAGGCAATTCGCTCGTTGGCACCTCGGACTGCGCGAATAAGCGCATCGAGGGTCGATTCCTCGAGCCCGCGGCTAGGAATTTCGCGTGTTGACACCTCGGACTGCGCGAATAAGCGTATCGAGGGTCGACTCCTCGAGCCCGCGGCTAGGAATTTCGCGTGTCGACACCTCGGACTGCGCGAATAGGCGCATCGAGGGTTGACTCCTCGAGCCCGCGGGTAAGAATTTCGCGCGTCGACACCTCGCACTGCGCGAATAAGCGCATCCAGGGTTGACTCCTCGATCCCGCGGCTAGGCATTTCGCGAGCGGCACCTCGGACTGCGCGAATAAGCGCATCGAGGGTCGACTCCTCGAGCCCGCGGCTAGACATTTCGCGCGTCGGCTCCTCGGACTGCGCGAATAAGCGCATCGAGGGTCGACTCCTCGAGCCCGCGGCTAGGAATTTCGCGTGTCGACACCTAGGACTGCGCGAATAAGCGCATCGAGGGTCGACTCCTCGAGCCCGCGGCTACGCATTTCGCGCGTCGGCACCTCGGACTGCGCGAATAAGCTCATCGAGTGTCGACTCCTCGAGCCCGCGGCTAGGAATTTCGCGTGTCGATACCTCGGACTGCGCGAATAAGCGCATCGAGGGTCGACTCCTCGAGCCCGCGGCTAGGAACTTCGCATATCGTCACCTCGGACTGCGCGAATAAGCGCATGGAGGGTCGACTCCTCGAGCCCGCGGTTAGGCAATTCGCGTGTTGGCACCTCGGACTGCGCGAATAAGCGCATCGAGGGTCGATTCCTCGAGCCCGCGGCTACGAATTTCACGTGTTGACACCTCGGGCTGCGCGAATAAGCGTATCGAGGGTCGACTCCTCGAGCCCGCGGTTAGGGAATTCGCCCGTTGGCACCTCGGACTGCGCGAATAAGCGCATCGAGGGTCGATTCCTCGAGCCCGCGGCTAGGAATTTCGCGTGTTGACACCTCGGACTGCGCGAATAAGCGCATCGAGGGTCGACTCCTCGAGCCCGCGGCTAGGAACTTCGCGCGTCGGCACCTCGGACTGCGCGAATAAGCGCATCGAGGGTCGACTCCTCGAGCCCGCGGCAAGGAATTTCGCGTGTCGACACCTCGGACTGCGCGAATAAGCGCATCGAAGGTCGACTCCTCGAGCCCGCGGCTAGGCATTTCGCGCCCCGGCGCCTCGGACTGCGCGAATAAGCGCATCGAGGGTCGACTCCTCGAGCCCGCCGCTAGGAATTTCGCGTATCGACACCTCGTACTGCGCGAATAAGCGCATCGATGGTCGACTCCTCGAGCCCGCGGCTACGCATTTCGCGTATCGACACCTCGGACTGCGCGAATCAGCGCATCGAGGGTTCACTCCTCGAGCCCGCGGCTAGGAATTTCGCGCGTCGGCACCTCGGACTGCGCGAATAAGCGCATCGAGGGTTCACTCCTCGAGCCCGCGGCTAGGCATTTCGCGCGTCGGCACCTCGGACTGCGCGAATAAGCGCATCGAGTGTCGACTCCTCGAGCCCGCGGCTAGGTATTTCGCGTTTAGACACTTAGGACTGCGTGAATAAGCGCATCCGGGGTTGACTCCTCAAACCCGCGGCTAGGCAATTCGCGCGTCGGCTCCTTGGACTGCGCGAATCAGCGCATCGACCGTTGACTCCTCGAGCCCGCGGCTAGGCATTTCGCGTGTCGGCCCCTCGGACTTTGCGAATAAGCGCATCGAGGGTCGACTCCTCGAGCCCGCGTCTAGGTATTTCGCGTGTAGACACTTCGGACTGCGTGAATAAGCGCAACCGGGGTTGACTCCTCAAACCCGCGGCTAGGCATTTCGCGCGTCGACACCTCGGACTACGCGAATAAGCGCATCGAGGGTCGACTCCTCGAGGCCGCCGCTACGAATGTCGCGCGTCGACACCCCGGACTGCGCGAATAAGCGCATCGAGGGTCGACTCCTCGAGCCCGTGGCTAGGCATTTCGCGCATCGACACCTCGGACTGTGCGAATAGGCGCATCGAGGGTCGACTCCTCGAGCCCGCGGCTAGGAATTTCGCGCGTCGGCACCTCGGACTGCGCGAATAAGCGCATCGAGGGTTGACTCCTCGAGCCCGCGGCTAGGCATTTCGCGCGTCGGCACCTCGGACTGCGCGAATAAGCGCATCGAGGGTCGACTCCTCGAGGCCGCCGCTACGAATGTCGCGCGTCGACACCCCGGACTGCGCGAATAAGCGCATCGAGGGTCGACTCCTCGAGCCCGTGGCTAGGCATTTCGTGCATCGACACCTCGGACTGTGCGAATAGGCGCATCGAGGGTCGACTCCTCGAGCCCGCGGCTAGGAATTTCGCGCGTCGGCACCTCGGACTGCGCGAATAAGCGCATCGAGGGTTGACTCCTCGAGCCCGCGGCTAGGCATTTCGCGCGTCGGCACCTCGGACTGCGCGAATAAGCGCATCGAGGGTCGACTCCTCGAGCCCGCGGTTAGGCAATTCGCGTGTTGGCACCTCGGACTGCGCGATTAAGCGCATCGAGGGTCGATTCCTCGAGCCCAGGGCTAGGAATTTCACGCGTTGACACCTCGGACTGCGCGAATAAGCGTGTCGAGGGTCGACTCCTCGAGCCCACGGCTAGGAACTTCGCGCGTCGGCACCTCGGACTGTGCGAATAAGCGCATCGAGGGTCGACTCCTCGAGCCCGCGGCAAGGAATTTCGCGTGTCGACACCTCGGACTGCGCGAATAAGCGCATCGAAGGTCGACTCCTCGAGCCCGCGGCTAGGCATTTCGCGCCCCGGCACCTCGGACTGCGCGAATAAGCGCATCGAGGGTCGACTCCTCGAGCCCGCGGCTAGGAATTTCGCGTATCGACACCTCGTACTGCGCGAATAAGCGCATCGATGGTCGACTCCTCGAGCCCGCGGCTACGCATTTCGAGTATCGACACCTCGGACTGCGCGAATCAGCGCATCGAGGGTTGATTCCTCGAACCCGTGGCTAGGCATGTCGCGCATCGGCACCTCGGACTGTGCGAATAGGCGCATCGAGGGTCGACTCCTCGAGCCCGCGGCTAGGAATTTCGCGCGTCGGCACCTCGGACTGCGCGAATAAGCGCATCGAGGATTGACTCCTCGAGCCCGCGGCTAGGCATTTCGCGCGTCGGCACCTCGGACTGCGCGAATAAGCGCATCGAGTGTCGACTCCTCGAGCCCGCGGCTAGGTATTTCGCGTGTAGACACTTAGGACTGCGTGAATAAGCGCATCCGGGGTTGACTCCTCAAACCCGCGGCTAGGCAATTCGCGCGTCGGCACCTTGGACTGCGCGAATCAGCGCATGGACCGTTGACTCCTCGAGCCTGCGGCTAGGAATATCGCGCGTCGGCCCCTCGGACTTTGCGAATAAGCGCATCGAGGGTCGACTCGTCGAACCAGCGGCTAGGTATTTCGCGTGTAGACACTTCGGACTGCGTGAATAAGCGCATCCGGGGTTGACTCCTCAAACCCGTGGCTAGGCATTTCGCGCGTCGACACCTCGGACTACGCGAATAAGCGCATCGAGGGTCGACTCCTCGAGGCCGCCGCTACGAATGTCGCGCGTCGACACCCCGGACTGCGCGAATAAGCGCATCGAGGGTCGACTCCTCGAGCCCGCGGCTAGGAACTTCGCGCATCGTCAGCTCGGACTGCGCGAATAAGCGCACCAACGGTCGACTCCTCGAGCCCGTGGTTAGGCAATTCGCGCGTTGGCACCTCGGACTGCGCGAATAAGCGCATCGAGGGTCGATTCCTCGAGCCCGCGGCTAGGAATTTCGCGTGTTGACACCTCGGACTGCGCGAATAAGCGTATCGAGGGTCGACTCCTCGAGCCCGCGGCTAGGAATTTCGCGTGTCGACACCTCGGACTGCGCGAATAGGCGCATCGAGGGTTGACTCCTCGAGCCCGCGGGTAAGAATTTCGCGCGTCGACACCTCGCACTGCGCGAATAAGCGCATCCAGGGTTGACTCCTCGATCCCGCGGCTAGGCATTTCGCGAGCGGCACCTCGGACTGCGCGAATAAGCGCATCGAGGGTCGACTCCTCGAGCCCGCGGCTAGACATTTCGCGCGTCGGCTCCTCGGACTGCGCGAATAAGCGCATCGAGGGTCGACTCCTCGGGCCCGCAGCTAGGAATTTCGTGCGTCAGCACCTCGGACTGCACGAACAAGCGCATCGAGTGTCGACTCCTCGAGCCCGCGACTAGGCATTTCGCGCTTCGGCACCTCGGACTGCGCGAATAAGCGCATCGAGGGTCGACTCCTCGAGCCCGCGGCTAGGAATTTCGCGTGTCGACACCTAGGACTGCGCGAATAAGCGCATCGAGGGTCGACTCCTCGAGCCCGCGGCTACGCATTTCGCGCGTCGGCACCTCGGACTGCGCGAATAAGCGCATCGAGTGTCGACTCCTCGAGCCCGCGGCTAGGAATTTCGCGTGTCGATACCTCGGACTGCGCGAATAAGCGCATCGAGGGTCGACTCCTCGAGCCCGCGGCTAGGAACTTCGCATATCGTCACCTCGGACTGCGCGAATAAGCGCATGGAGGGTCGACTCCTCGAGCCCGCGGTTAGGCAATTCGCGTGTTGGCACCTCGGACTGCGCGAATAAGCGCATCGAGGGTCGATTCCTCGAGCCCGCGGCTACGAATTTCACGTGTTGACACCTCGGGCTGCGCGAATAAGCGTATCGAGGGTCGACTCCTCGAGCCCGCGGTTAGGGAATTCGCCCGTTGGCACCTCGGACTGCGCGAATAAGCGCATCGAGGGTCGATTCCTCGAGCCCGCGGCTAGGAATTTCGCGTGTTGACACCTCGGACTGCGCGAATAAGCGCATCGAGGGTCGACTCCTCGAGCCCGCGGCTAGGAACTTCGCGCGTCGGCACCTCGGACTGCGCGAATAAGCGCATCGAGGGTCGACTCCTCGAGCCCGCGGCAAGGAATTTCGCGTGTCGACACCTCGGACTGCGCGAATAAGCGCATCGAAGGTCGACTCCTCGAGCCCGCGGCTAGGCATTTCGCGCCCCGGCGCCTCGGACTGCGCGAATAAGCGCATCGAGGGTCGACTCCTCGAGCCCGCCGCTAGGAATTTCGCGTATCGACACCTCGTACTGCGCGAATAAGCGCATCGATGGTCGACTCCTCGAGCCCGCGGCTACGCATTTCGCGTATCGACACCTCGGACTGCGCGAATCAGCACATCGAGGGTTCACTCCTCGAGCCCGCGGCTAGGAATTTCGCGCGTCGGCACCTCGGACTGCGCGAATAAGCGCATCGAGGGTTGACTCCTCGAGCCCGCGGCTAGGCATTTCGCGCGTCGGCACCTCGGACTGCGCGAATAAGCGCATCGAGTGTCGACTCCTCGAGCCCGCGGCTAGGTATTTCGCGTTTAGACACTTAGGACTGCGTGAATAAGCGCATCCGGGGTTGACTCCTCAAACCCGCGGCTAGGCAATTCGCGCGTCGGCACCTTGGACTGCGCGAATCAGCGCATCGACCGTTGACTCCTCGAGCCCGCGGCTAGGCATTTCGCGTGTCGGCCCCTCGGACTTTGCGAATAAGCGCATCGAGGGTCGACTCCTCGAGCCCGCGTCTAAGTATTTCGCGTGTAGACACTTCGGACTGCGTGAATAAGCGCAACCGGGGTTGACTCCTCAAACCCGCGGCTAGGCATTTCGCGCGTCGACACCTCGGACTACGCGAATAAGCGCATCGAGGGTCGACTCCTCGAGGCCGCCGCTACGAATGTCGCGCGTCGACACCCCGGACTGCGCGAATAAGCGCATCGAGGGTCGACTCCTCGAGCCCGTGGCTAGGCATTTCGCGCATCGACACCTCGGACTGTGCGAATAGGCGCATCGAGGGTCGACTCCTCGAGCCCGCGGCTAGGAATTTCGCGCGTCTGCACCTCGGACTGCGCGAATAAGCGCATCGAGGGTTGACTCCTCGAGCCCGCGGCTAGGCATTTCGCGCGTCGGCACCTCGGACTGCGCGAATAAGCGCATCGAGGGTCGACTCCTCGAGGCCGCCGCTACGAATGTCGCGCGTCGACACCCCGGACTGCGCGAATAAGCGCATCGAGGGTCGACTCCTCGAGCCCGTGGCTAGGCATTTCGCGCATCGACACCTCGGACTGTGCGAATAGGCGCATCGAGGGTCGACTCCTCGAGCCCGCGGCTAGGAATTTCGCGCGTCGGCACCTCGGACTGCGCGAATAAGCGCATCGAGGGTTGACTCCTCGAGCCCGCGGCTAGGCATTTCGCGCGTCGGCACCTCGGACTGCGCGAATAAGCGCATCGAGGGTCGACTCCTCGAGCCCGCGGCTAGGAACTTCGCGTATCGTCACCTCGGACTGCGCGAATAAGCGCATGGAGGGTCGACTCCTCGAGCCCGCGGTTAGGCAATTCGCGTATCGACACCTCGTACTGCGCGAATAAGCGAATCGAGGGTCGACTCCTCGAGCCCGCGGCTAGGAACTTCGCGCGTCGGCACCTCGGACTGTGCGAATAATCGCATCGAGGGTTGATTCCTCGAACCCGTGGCTAGGCATTTCGCGCGTCGGCACCTCGGACTGCGCGAATAAGCGCATCGAGGGTCGACTCCTCGAGCCCGCGGCAAGGAATTTCGCGTGTCGACACCTCGGACTGCGCGAATAAGCGCATCGAAGGTCGACTCCTCGAGCCCGCGGCTAGGCATTTCGCGCCCCGGCACCTCGGACTGCGCGTATAAGCGCATCGAGGGTCGACTCCTCGAGCCCGCGGCTAGGAATTTCGCGTATCGACACCTCGTACTGCGCGAATAAGCGCATCGATGGTCGACTCCTCGAGCCCGCGCCTACGCATTTCGCGTATCGACACCTCGGACTGCGCGAATCAGCGCATCGAGGGTTCACTCCTCGAGCCCGCGGCTAGGAATTTCGCGCGTCGGCACCTCGGACTGCGCGAATAAGCGCATCGAGGGTTGACTCCTCGAGCCCGCGGCTAGGCATTTCGCGCGTCGGCACCTCGGACTGCGCGAATAAGCGCATCGAGTGTCGACTCCTCGAGCCCGCGGCTAGGTATTTCGCGTGTAGACACTTAGGACTGCGTGAATAAGCGCATCCGGGGTTGACTCCTCAAACCCGCGGCTAGGCAATTCGCGCGTCGGCACCTTGGACTACGCGAATCAGCGCATCGACCGTTGACTCCTCGAGCCCGCGGCTAGGCATTTCGCGTGTCGGCCCCTCGGACTTTGCGAATAAGCGCATCGAGGGTCGACTCGTCGAGCCCGCGGCTAGGTATTTCGCGTGTAGACACTTCGGACTGCGTGAATAAGCGCAACCGGGGTTGACTCCTCAAACCCGCGGCTAGGCATTTCGCGCGCCGACACCTCGGACTACGCGAATAAGCGCATCGAGGGTCGACTCCTCGAGGCCGCCGCTACGAATGTCGCGCGTCGACACCCCGGACTGCGCGAATAAGCGCATCGGGGGTCGACTCCTCGAGCCCGTGGCTAGGCATTTCGCGCATCGACACCTCGGACTGTGCGAATAGGCGCATCGAGGGTCGACTCCTCGAGCCCGCGGCTAGGAATTTCGCGCGTCGGCACCTCGGACTGCGCGAATAAGCGCATCGAGGGTTGACTCCTCGAGCCCGCGGCTAGGCATTTCGCGCGTCGGCACCTCGGACTGCGCGAATAAGCGCATCGAGGGTCGACTCCTCGAGCCCGCGGCTAGGAACTTCGCGTATCGTCACCTCGGACTGCGCGAATACGCGCATGGAGGGTCGACTCCTCGAGCCCGCGGTTAGGCAATTCGCGTGTTGCCACCTCGGACTGCGCGAATAAGCGCATCGAGGGTCGACTCCTCGAGCCCGCGGCTAGGAACTTCGCGCGTCGGCACCCCGGACTGTGCGAATAATCGCATCGAGGGTCGACTCCTCGAGCCCGCGGCAAGGAATTTCGCGTGTCGACACCTCGGACTGCGCGAATAAGCGCATCGAAGGTCGACTCCTCGAGCCCGCGGCTAGGCATTTCGCGCCCCGGCACCTCGGGCTGCGCGAATAAGCGCATCGAGGGTCGACTCCTCGAGCCCGCGGCTAGGAATTTCGCGTATCGACACCTCGTACTGCGCGAATAAGCGCATCGATGGTCGACTCCTCGAGCCCGCGGCTACGCATTTCGCGTATCGACACCTCGGACTGCGCGAATCAGCGCATCGAGGGTTGATTCCTCGAACCCATGGTTAGGCATTTCGCGCATCGACACCTCGGACTGTGCGAATAGGCGCATCGAGGGTCGACTCCTCGAGCCCGCGGCTAGGAATTTCGCGCGTCGGCACCTCGGACTGCGCGAATAAGCGCATCGAGGGTTGACTCCTCGAGCCCGCGCCTAGGCATTTCGCGCTTCGGCACCTCGGACTGCGCGAATAAGCGCATCGAGGGTCGACTCCTCCAGCCCGCGGCTAGGAATTTCGCGTGTCGACACCTAGGACTGCGCGAATAAGCGCATCGACGGTCGACTCCTCGAGCCCGCGGCTACGCATTTCGCGCGTCGGCACCTCGGACTGCGCGAATAAGCGCATCGAGTGTCGACTCCTCGAGCCCGCGGCTAGGAATTTCGCGTGTCGATACCTCGGACTGCGCGAATAAGCGCATCGAGGGTCGACTCCTCGAGCCCGCGGCTAGGAACTTCGCATATCGTCACCTCGGACTGCGCGAATAAGCGCATGGAGGGTCGACTCCTCGAGCCCGCGGTTAGGCAATTCGCGTGTTGGCACCTCGGACTGCGCGAATAAGCGCATCGAGGGTCGATTCCTCGAGCCCGCGGCTAGGAATTTCACGTGTTGACACCTCGGGCTGCGCGAATAAGCGTATCGAGGGTCGACTCCTCGAGCCCGCGGTTAGGGAATTCGCCCGTTGGCACCTCGGACTGCGCGAATAAGCGCATCGAGGGTCGATTCCTCGAGCCCGCGGCTAGGAATTTCGCGTGTTGACACCACGGACTGCGCGAATAAGCGTATCGAGGGTCGACTCCTCGAGCCCGCGGCTAGGCATTTCGCGCGTCGGCACCTCGGACTGCGCGAATAAGCGCATCGAGTGTCGACTCCTCGAGCCCGCGGCTAGGTATTGCGCGTGTAGACTCTTAGGACTGCGTGAATAAGCGCATCCGGGGTTGACTCCTCAAACCCGCGGCTAGGCAGTTCGCGCGTCGGCACCTTGGACTGCGCGAATCAGCGCATCTACCGTTGACTCCTCGAGCCCGCGGCTAGGAATTTCGCGTATCGACACCTCGTACTGCGCGAATAAGCGCATCGATGGTCGACTCCTCGAGCCGCGGCTACGCATTTCGCGTATCGACACCTCGGACTGCGCGAATCAGCGCATCGAGGGTTCACTCCTCGAGCCCGCGGCTAGGAATTTCGCGCGTCGGCACCTCGGACTGCGCGAATAGGCGCATCGAGGGTTGACTCCTCGAGCCCGCGGCTAGGCATTTCGCGCGTCGGCACCTCGGACTGCGCGAATAAGCGCATCGAGTGTCGACTCCTCGAGCCCGCGGCTAGGTATTTCGCGTGTAGACACTTAGGACTGCGTGAATAAGCGCATCCGGGGTTGACTCCTCAAACCCGCGGCTAGGCAATTCGCGCGTCGGCACCTTGGACAGCGCGAATCAGCGCATCGACCGTTGACTCCTCGAGCCCGCGGCTAGGCATTTCGCGTGTCGGCCCCTCGGACTTTGCGAATAACCGCATCGAGGGTCGACTCCTCGAGCCCGCGGCTAGGTATTTCGCGTGTAGACACTTCGGACTGCGTGAATAAGCGCATCCGGGGTTGACTCCTCAAACCCGCGGCTAGGCATTTCGCGCGTCGACACCTCGGACTACGCGAATAAGCGCATCGAGGGTCGACTCCGCGAGCCCGTGGCTAGGCATTTCGCGCATCGACACCTCGGACTGTGCGAATAGGCGCATCGAGGGTCGACTCCTCGAGCCCGCGGCTAGGAATTTCGCGCGTCGGCACCTCGGACTGCGCGAATAAGCGCATCGAGTGTCGACTCCTCGAGCCCGCGGCTAGGTATTTCGCGTGTAGACACTAGGACTGCGTGAATAAGCGCATCCGGGGTTGACTCCTCAAACCCGCGGCTAGGCAATTCGCGCGTCGGAACCTTGGACTGCGCGAATCAGCGCATCGACCGTTGACTCCTCGAGCCTGCGGCTAGGAATTTCGCGCGTCGGCCCCTCGGACTTTGCGAATAAGCGCATCGAGGGTCGACTCCTCGAGCCCGCGGCTAGGTATTTCGCGTGTAGACACTTCGGACTGCGTGAATAAGCGCATCCGGGGTTGACTCCTCAAACCCGTGGCTAGGCATTTCGCGCGTCGACACCTCGGACTACGCGAATAAGCGCATCGAGGGTCGACTCCTCGAGGCCGCCGCCACGAATGTCGCGCGTCGACACCCCGGACTGCGCGAATAAGCGCATCGAGGGTCGACTCCTCGAGCCCGCGGCTAGGAACTTCGCGCATCGTCACCTCGGACTGCGCGAATAAGCGCACCAACGGTCGACTCCTCGAGCCCGTGGTTAGGCAATTCGCGCGTTGGCACCTCGGACTGCGCGAATAAGCGCATCGAGGGTCGATTCCTCGAGCCCGCGGCTAGGAATTTCGCGTGTTGACACCTCGGACTGCGCGAATAAGGGGTATCGAGGGTCGACTCCTCGAGCCCGCGGCTAGGCATTTCGCGCGTCGGCACCTAGGACTGCGCGAATAAGCGCATCGAGGGTCGACTCCTCGAGCCCGCGGCTAGGAATTTCGCGTGTCGATTCCTCGGACTGCACGAATAGGCGCATCGAGGGTTGACTCCTCGAGCCCGCGGGTACGAATTTCGCGCGTCGACACCTCGCACTGCGCGAATAAGCGCATCCAGGGTTGACTCCTCGATCCCGCGGCTAGGCATTTCGCGAGCGGCACCTCGGACTGCGCGAATAAGGGCATCGAGGGTCGACTCCTCGAGCCCGCGGCTAGACATTTCGCGCGTCGGCACCTCGGACTGCACGAACTAGCGCATCGAGTGTCGACTCCTCGAGCCCGCGACTAGGCATTTCGCGCTTCGGCACCTCGGACTGCGCGAATAAGCGCATCGAGGGTCGACTCCTCGAGCCCGCGGCTAGGAATTTCGCGTGTCGACACCTAGGACTGCGCGAATAAGCGCATCGAGGGTCGACTCCTCGAGCCCGCGGCTACGCATTTCGCGCGTCGGCACCTCGGACTGCGCGAATAAGCGCATCGAGTGTCGACTCCTCGAGCCCGCGGCTAGGAATTTCGCGTGTCGATACCTCGGACTGCGCGAATAAGCGCATCGAGGGTCGACTCCTCGAGCCCGCGGTTAGGGAATTCGCCCGTTGGCACCTCGGACTGAGCGAATAAGCGCATCGAGGGTCGATTCCTCGAGCCCGCGACTAGGAATTTCGCGTGTTGACACCTCAGACTGCGCGAATAAGCGTATCGAGGGTTGACTCCTCAAACCCGCGGCTAGACATTTCGCGCGTCGACACCTCGGACTACGCGAATAAGCGCATCGAGGGTCGACTCCTCGAGGCCGCCGCTCCGAATGTCGCGCGTCGACACCCCGGACTGCGCGAATAAGCGCATCGAGGGTCGACTCCTCGAGCCCGCGGCTAGGAACTTCGCGCATCGTCACCTCGGACTGCGCGAATCAGCGCATCCGACCATTGACTCCTCAAACCCGCGGCTAGGCATTTCGCGCGTCGGCCCCGCGGACTTTGCGAATAAGCGCATCGAGGGTCGACTCCTCGAGCCCGCGGCTAGGAGTTTCGCGTGTAGACACTTCGGACTGCGCGAATAAGCGCATCCGGGGTTGACTCCTCAAGCCCACGGGTAGGCATTTCGCGCGTCAACACCTCGGACTACGCGAATAAGCGCATCGAGGGTCGACTCCTCGAGGTCGCCGCTACGAATGTCGCGCGTCGTCACCCCGGACTGCGCGAATAAGCGCATCCAGGGTCGACTCCTCGAGCCCGTGGCTAGGCATTTCGCGCATCGACACCTCAGACTGTGCGAATAAGCGCATCGAGGGTCGACTCCTCGAGCCCGCAGCTAGGAATTTCGCGCGTCGGCCACTCGGACTGCGCGAATAAGCGCATCGAGGGTTGACTCCTCGAGCCCGCGGCTAGGCATTTCGCGCGTCGGCACCTCGGACTGCGCGAATAAGCGCATCGAGTGTCGACTCCTCGAGCCCGCAGCTAGGAATTTCGCGCGTCGGCACCTCGGACTGCGCGAATAAGCGCATCGAGGGTTGACTCCTCGAGCCCGCGGCTAGGCATTTCGCGCGTCGGCACCTCGGACTGCGCGAATAAGCGCATCGAGTGTCGACTCCTCGAGCCCGCGGCTAGGAATTTCGCGTGTCGATACCTCGGACTGCGCGAATAAGCGCATCGAGGGTCGATTCCTCGAGCCCGCGGCTAGGAATTTCACGTGTTCACACCTCGGGCTGCGCGAATAAGCGCATCGAGGGTCGATTCCTCGAGCCCGCGGCTAGGAATTTCGCGTGTTGACACCTCGGACTGCGCGAATAAGCGTATCGAGGGTCGACTCCTCGAGCCCGCGGCTAGGCATTTCGCGCGTCGGCACCTCGGACTGCGCGAATAAGCGCATCGAGTGTCGACTCCTCGAGCCCGCGGCTAGGTATTTCGCGTGTAGACACTTAGGACTGCGTGAATCAGCGCATCCGGGGTTGACTCCTCAAACCCGCGGCTAGGCAATTCGCGCGTCGGCACCTTGGACTGCGCGAATCAGCGCATCGACCGTTGAATCCTTGAGCCCGCGGCTAGGAATTTCGCGTATCGACACCTCGTACTGCGCGAATAAGGGCATCGATGGTCGACTCCTCGAGCCCGCGGCTACGCATTTCGCGTATCGACACCTCGGACTGCGCGAATAAGCGCATCAAGGGTTCACTCCTCGAGCCCGCGGCTAGGAATTTCGCGCGTCGGCACCTCGGATTGCGAGAATAAGCGCATCGAGTGTCGACTCCTCGAGCCCGCGGCTAGGTATTTCGCGTGTAGACACTTAGGACTGCGTGAATAAGCGCATCCGGGGTTGACTCCTCAAACCCGCGGCTAGGCAATTCGCGCGTCGGCACCTTGGACTGCGCGAATCAGCGCATCGACCGTTGACTCCTCGAGCCCGCGGCTAGGCATTTCGCGTGTCGGCCCCTCGGACTTTGCGATTAAGCGCATCGAGGGTCGACTCCTCGAGCCCGCGGCTAGGTATTTCGCGTGTAGACACTTAGGACTGCGTGAATAAGCGCATCCGGGGTTGACTCCTCAAACCCGCGGCTAGGCAATTCGCGCGTCGGCACCTTGGACTGCGCGAATCAGCGCATCGACCGTTGAATATTCGAGCCCGCGGCTAGGAATTTCGCGTATCGACACCTCGGACTGCGCGAATAAGCGCATCGAGGGTCGATTCCTCGAGCCCGCGGCTAGGAATTTCGCGTGTTGACACCTCGGACTGCGCGAATAAGGGGTATAGAGGGTCGACTCCTCGAGCCCGCGGCTAGGCATTTCGTGCGTCGGCACCTAGGACTGCGCGAATAAGCGCATCGAGGGTCGACTCCTCGAGCCCGCGGCTAGGAATTTCGCGTGTCGATTCCTCAGACTGCGCGAATAGGCGCATCGAGGGTTGACTCCTCGAGCCCGCGGGTACGAATTTCGCGCGTCGACACCTCGCACTGCGCGAATAAGCGCATCCAGGGTTGACTCCTCGATCCCGCGGGTAGGCATTTCGCGAGCGGCACCTCGGACTGCGCGAATAAGCGCATCGAGGGTCGACTCCTCGAGCCCGCGGCTACGCATTTCGCGCGTCGGCACCTCGGACTGCGCGAATAAGTGCATCGAGTGTCGACTCCTCGAGCCCGCGGCTAGGAATTTCGCGTGTCGATACCTCGGACTGCACGAATAAGCGCATCGAGGGTCGACTCCTCGAGCCCGCGGCTAGGCATTTCGCGCGTCGACACCCCGGACTGCGCGAATTAGCGCATCGAGGGTCGACTCCTTGAGCCCGCGGCTAGGAACTTCGCATATCGTCACCTCGGACTGCGCGAATAAGCGCATGGAGGGTGGACTCCTCGAGCCCGCGGTTAGGCAATTCGCGTGTTGGCACCTCGGACTGCGCGAATAAGCGCATCGAGGGTCGATTCCTCGAGCCCGCGGCTAGGAATTTCACGTGTTGACACCTCGGGCTTCGCGAATAAGCGTATCGAGGGTCGACTCCTCGAGCCCGCGGTTAGGGAATTCGCCCGTTGGCACCTCGGACTGCGCGAATAAGCGCATCGAGGGTCGATTCCTCGAACCCGCGACTAGGAATTGCGCGTGTAGACACCTCGGACTGCGCAAATAAGCGTATCGAGGGTCGACTCCTCGAGCCCGCGGCTAGGAACTTCGCGCGTTGGCACCTCGGACTGCGCGAATAAGCGCATCGAGGGTCGACTCCTCGAGCCCGCGGCAAGGAATTTCGCGTGTCGACACCTCGGACTGCGCGAATAAGCGCATCGAAGGTCGACTCCTCGAGCCCGCGGCTAGGCATTTCGCGCCCCGGCACCTCGGACTGCGCGAATAAGCGCATCGAGGGTCGACTCCTCGAGCCCGCGGCTAGGAATTTCGCGTATCGACACCTCGTACTGCGCGAATAAGCGCATCGATGTTCGACTCCTCGAGCCCGCGGCTACGCATTTCGCGTATCGACACCTCGGACTGCGCGAATCAGCGCATCGAGGGTTCACTCCTCGAGCCCGCGGCTAGGCATTTCGCGCGTCGGCACCTCGGACTACGCGAATAAGCGCATCGAGGGTCGACTCCTCGAGGCCGCCGCTACGAATGTCGCGCGTCGACACCCCGGACTGCGCGAATAAGCGCATCGAGGGTCGACTCCTCGAGCCCGCGGCTAGGAACTTCGCGCATCGTCACCTCGGACTGCGCGAATCAGCGCATCCGACCATTGACTCCTCAAACCCGCGGCTAGGCATTTCGCGCGTCGGCCCCGCGGACTTTGCGAATAAGCGCATCGAGGGTCGACTCCTCGAGCCCGCGGCTAGGAGTTTCGCGTGTAGACACTTCGGACTGCGCGAATAAGCGCATCCGGGGTTGACTCCTCAAGCCCACGGGTAGGCATTTCGCGCGTCGACACCCCGGACTGCGCGAATAAGCGCATCGAGGGTCGACTCCTCGAGCCCGCGGCTAGGAACTTCGCGCATCGTCACCTCGGACTGCGCGAATAAGCGCACCAACGGTCGACTCCTCGAGCCCGTGGTTAGACAATTCGCGCGTTGGCACCTCGGACTGCGCGAATAAGCGCATCGAGGGTCGATTCCTCGAGCCCGCGGCTAGGAATTTCGCGTGTTGACACCTCGGACTGCGCGAATAAGGGGTATAGAGGGTCGACTCCTCGAGCCCGCGGCTAGGCATTTCGTGCGTCGGCACCTAGGACTGCGCGAATAAGCGCATCGAGGGTCGACTCCTCGAGCCCGCGGCTAGGAATTTCGCGTGTCGATTCCTCAGACTGCGCGAATAGGCGCATCGAGGGTTGACTCCTCGAGCCCGCGGGTACGAATTTCGCGCGTCGACACCTCGCACTGCGCGAATAAGCGCATCCAGGGTTGACTCCTCGATCCCGCGGGTAGGCATTTCGCGAGCGGCACCTCGGACTGCGCGAATAAGCGCATCGAGGGTCGACTCCTCGAGCCCGCGGCTAGACATTTCGCACGTCGGCTCCTCGGACTGCGCGAATAAGCGCATCGAGGGTCGACTCCTCGGGCCCGCGGCTAGGAATTTCGTGCGTCGGCACCTCGGACTGCACGAACAAGCGCATCGAGTGTCGACTCCTCGAGCCCGCGACTAGGCATTTCGCGCTTCGGCACCGCGGACTGCGCGAATAAGCGCATCGAGGGTCGACTCCTCGAACCCGCGGCTAGGAATTTCGCGTGTCGACACCTAGGACTGCGCGAATGAGCGCATCGAGGGTCGACTCCTCGAGCCCGCGGCTACGGATTTCGCTCGTCGGCACCTCGGACTGCGCGAATAAGTGCATCGAGTGTCGACTCCTCGAGCCCGCGGCTAGGAATTTCGCGTGTCGATACCTCGGACTGCGCGAATAAGCGCATCGAGGGTCGACTCCTCGAGCCCGGGGCTAGGAATTTCTCGCGTCGACACCCCGGACTGCGCGAATTAGCGCATCGAGGGTCGACTCCTTGAGCCCGCGGCTAGGAACTTCGCATATCGTCACCTCGGACTGCGCGAATAAGCGCATGGAGGGTGGACTCCTCGAGCCCGCGGTTAGGCAATTCGCGTGTTGGCACCTCGGACTGCGCGAATAAGCGCATCGAGGGTCGATTCCTCGAGCCCGCGGCTAGGAATTTCACGTGTTGACACCTCGGGCTTCGCGAATAAGCGTATCGAGGGTCGACTCCTCGAGCCCGCGGTTAGGGAATTCGCCCGTTGGCACCTCGGACTGCGCGAATAAGCGCATCGAGGGTCGATTCCTCGAACCCGCGACTAGGAATTGCGCGTGTAGACACCTCGGACTGCGCGAATAAGCGTATCGAGGGTCGACTCCTCGAGCCCGCGGCTAGGAACTTCGCGCGTTGGCACCTCGGACTGCGCGAATAAGCGCATCGAGGGTCGACTCCTCGAGCCCGCGGCAAGGAATTTCGCGTATCGACACCTCGTACTGCGCGAATAAGCGCATCGATGGTCGACTCCTCGAGCCCGCGGCTACGCATTTCGCGTATCGACACCTCGGACTGCGCGAATCAGCGCATCGAGGGTTCACTCCTCGAGCCCGCGGCTAGGCATTTCGCGCGTCGGCACCTCGGACTACGCGAATAAGCGCATCGAGGGTCGACTCCTCGAGGCCGCCGCTACGAATGTCGCGCGTCGACACCCCGGACTGCGCGAATAAGCGCATCGAGGGTCGACTCCTCGAGCCCGCGGCTAGGAACTTCGCGCATCGTCACCTCGGACTGCGCGAATCAGCGCATCCGACCATTGACTCCTCAAACCCGCGGCTAGGCATTTCGCGCGTCGGCCCCGCGGACTTTGCGAATAAGCGCATCGAGGGTCGACTCCTCGAGCCCGCGGCTAGGAGTTTCGCGTGTAGACACTTCGGACTGCGCGAATAAGCGCATCCGGGGTTGACTCCTCAAGCCCACGGGTAGGCATTTCGCGCGTCAACACCTCGGACTACGCGAATAAGCGCATCGAGGGTCGACTCCTCGAGGTCGCCGCTACGAATGTCGCGCATCGACACCCCGGACTGCGCGAATAAGCGCATCGAGGGTTGACTCCTCGAGCCCGCGGCTAGGCATTTCAGCGTCGGCACCTCGGACTGCGCGAATAAGCGCATCGAGTGTCGACTCCTCGAGCCCGCGGCTAGGAATTTCGCGTGTCGATACCTCGGACTGCGCGAATAAGCGCATCGAGTGTCGACTCCTCGAGCCCGCGGCTGGGGATATCGCGCGTCGGCACCTCGGACTGCGCGAATAAGCGTATCGAGGGTCGACTCCTTGATCCCGCGGCTACGCAATTCGCGCGTCGACACCTCGGACTGCGCGAATAAGCGCATCGCGGGTCGACTGCGCGAATAAGCGCTAGGGATATCGCGCGTCGGCTCCTCGGACTGCGCGAATAAGCGTATCGAGGGTCGACTCCTTGATCCCGCGACTACGCAATTCCCGCGTCGACACCTCGGACTGCGCGAATCAGCGCATCGAGGGTTCACTCCTCGAGCCCGCGGCTAGGAATTTCGCGCGTTGGCACCTCGGACTGCGCGAATAAGCGCATCGAGGGTTGACTCCTCGAGCCCGCGGCTAGGCATTTCGGGCGTCGTCACCTCGGACTTTGCGAATAAGCGCATCGAGGGTCGACTCCTCGAGCCCGCGCCTAGGTATTTCGCGTGTAGACACTTCGGACTGCGTGAATAAGCGCAACCGGGGTTGACTCCTCAAACCCGCGGCTAGGCATTTCGCGCGTCGACACCTCGGACTACGCGAATAAGCGCATCGAGGGTCGACTCCTCGATGCCGCCGCTACGAATGTCGCGCGTCGACACCCCGGACTGCGCGAATAAGCGCATCGAGGGTCGACTCCTCGAGCCCGTGGCTAGGCATTTCGCGCATCGACACCTCGGACTGTGCGAATAGGCGCATCGAGGGTCGACTCCTCGAGCCCGCGGCTAGGAATTTCGCGCGTCGGCACCTCGGACGGCGCGAATAAGCGCATCGAGTGTTGACTCCTCGAGCCCGCGGCTAGGAACTTCGCGCGTCGGCACCTCGGACTTCGCGAATAAGCGCATCGAGGGTCGACTCCTCGAGCCCGCGGCAAGGAATTTCGCGTGTCGACACCTCGGACTGCGCGAATAAACGCATCGAAGGTCGACTCCTCGAGCCCGCGGCTAGGCATTTCGCGCCCCGGCACCTCGGACTGCGCGAATAAGCGCATCGAGGGTCGACTCCTCGAGCCCGCGGCTAGGAATTTCGCGTATCGACACCTCGTACTGCGCGAATAAGCGCATCGATGGTCGACTCCTCGAGTCCGCGGCTACGCATTTCGCGTATCGACACCTCGGACTGCGCGAATCAGCGCATCGAGGGTTCACTCCTCGAGCCCGCGGCTAGGAATTTCGCGCGTCGGCACCTCGGACTGCGCGAATAAGCGCATCGAGGGTTGACTCCTCGAGCCCGCGGCTAGGCATTTCGCGCGTCGGCACCTCGGACTGCGCGAATAAGCGCATCGAGTGTCGACTCCTCGAGCCCGCGGCTAGGTATTTCGCGTGTAGACACTTCGGACTGCGTGAATAAGCGCATCC
Organism: Dermacentor variabilis; assembly: GCF_050947875.1. Classification (NCBI taxonomy): domain Eukaryota; kingdom Metazoa; phylum Arthropoda; class Arachnida; order Ixodida; family Ixodidae; genus Dermacentor; species Dermacentor variabilis. The sequence goes on along the minus strand of NW_027460302.1, from coordinate 682,923 downwards.
GGGGTTGACTCCTCAAACCCGCGGCTAGACATTTCGCGCGTCGACACCTCGGACTACGCGAATAAGCGCATCGAGGGTCGACTCCTCGAGGCCGCCGCTACGAATGTCGCGCGTCGACACCCCGGACTGCGCGAATAAGCGCATCGAGGGTCGACTCCTCGAGCCCGCGGCTAGGAACTTCGCGCATCGTCACCTCAGACTGCGCGAATCAGCGCATCCGACCATTGACTCCTCAAACCCGCGGCTAGGCATTTCGCGCGTCGGCCCCGCGGACTTTGCGAATAAGCGCATCGAGGGTCGACTCCTCGAGCCCGCGGCTAGGAGTTTCGCGTGTAGACACTTCGGACTGCGCGAATAAGCGCATCCGGGGTTGACTCCTCAAGCCCACGGGTAGGCATTTCGCGCGTCAACACCTCGGACTACGCGAATAAGCGCATCGAGGGTCGACTCCTCGAGGTCGCCGCTACGAATGTCGCGCGTCGACACCCCGGACTGCGCGAATAAGCGCATCGAGGGTCGACTCCTCGAGCCCGTGGCTAGGCATTTCGCGCATCGACACCTCGGACTGTGCGAATAAGCGCATCGAGGGTCGACTCCTCGAGCCCGCAGCTAGGAATTTCGCGCGTCGGCCACTCGGACTGCGCGAATAAGCGCATCGAGGGTTGACTCCTCGAGCCCGCGGCTAGGCATTTCGCGCGTCGGCACCTCGGACTACGCGAATAAGCGCATCGGGTGTCGACTCCTCGAGCCCGCAGCTAGGAATTTCGCGCGTCGGCACCTCGGACTGCGCGAATAAGCGCATCGAGGGTTGACTCCTCGAGCCCGCGGCTAGGCATTTCGCGCGTCGGCACCTCGGACTGCGCGAATAAGCGCATCGAGTGTCGACTCCTCGAGCCCGCGGCTAGGAATTTCGCGTGTCGATACCTCGGACTGCGCGAATAAGCGCATCGAGTGTCGACTCCTCGAGCCCGCGGCTGGGGATATCGCGCGTCGGCACCTCGGACTGCGCGAATAAGCGTATCGAGGGTCGACTCCTTGATCCCGCGGCTACGCAATTCGCGCGTCGACACCTCGGACTGCGCGAATAAGCGCATCGCGGGTCGACTGCGCGAATAAGCGCTAGGGATATCGCGCGTCGGCTCCTCGGACTGCGCGAATAAGCGTATCGAGGGTCGACTCCTTGATCCCGCGACTACGCAATTCCCGCGTCGACACCTCGGACTGCGCGAATCAGCGCATCGAGGGTTCACTCCTCGAGCCCGCGGCTAGGAATTTCGCGCGTCGGCACCTCGGACTGCGCGAATAAGCGCATCGAGGGTTGACTCCTCGAGCCCGCGGCTAGGCATTTCGGGCGTCGTCACCTCGGACTGCGCGAATAAGCGCATCGATTGTCGACTCCTCGAGCCCGCGGCTAGGTATTTCGCGTGTAGACACTTAGGACTGCGTGAATAAGCGCATCCGGGGTTGACTCCTCAAACCCGCGGCTAGGCAATTCGCGCGTCGGCACCTTGGACTGCGCGAATCAGCGCATCGACCGTTGACTCCTCGAGCCCGCGACTAGGCATTTCGCGTGTCGGCCCCTCGGACTTTGCGAATAAGCGCATCGAGGGTCGACTCCTCGAGCCCGCGGCTAGGTATTTCGCGTGTAGACACTTCGGACTGCGTGAATAAGCGCAACCGGGGTTGACTCCTCAAACCCGCGGCTAGGCATTTCGCGCGTCGACACCTCGGACTACGCGAATAAGAGCATCGAGGGTCGACTCCTCGATGCCGCCGCTACGAATGTCGCGCGTCGACACCCCGGACTGCGCGAATAAGCGCATCGAGGGTCGACTCCTCGAGCCCGTGGCTAGGCATTTCGCGCATCGACACCTCGGACTGTGCGAATAGGCGCATCGAGGGTCGACTCCTCGAGCCCGCGGCTAGGAATTTCGCGCGTCGGCACCTCGGACGGCGCGAATAAGCGCATCGAGGGTTGACTCCTCGAGCCCGCGGCTAGGCATTTCGCGCGTCGGCACCTCGGACTGCGCGAATAAGCGCATCGAGGGTCGACTCCTCGAGCCCGCGGCTAGATACTTCGCGTATCGTCACCTCGGACTGCGCGAATAAGCGCATGGAGGGTCCACTCCTCGAGCCCGCGGTTAGGCAATTCGCGTGTTGCCACCTCGGACTGCGCGAATAAGCGCATCGAGGGTCGACTCCTCGAGCCCGCGGCTAGGAACTTCGCGCGTCGGCACCTCGGACTGTGCGAATAATCGCATCGAGGGTCGACTCCTCGAGCCCGCGTCAAGGAATTTCGCGTGTCGACACCTCGGGCTGCGCGAATAAGCGCATCGAAGGTCGACTCCTCGAGCCCGCGGCTAGGCATTTCGCGCCCCGGCACCTCGGACTGCGCGAATAAGCGCATCGAGGATCGACTCCTCGAGCCCGCGGCTAGGAATTTCGCGTATCGACACCTCGTACTGCGCGAATAAGCGCATCGATGGTCGACTCCTCGAGCCCGCGGCTACGCATTTCGCGTATCGACACCTCGGACTGCGCGAATAAGCGCATCGAGGGTCGACTCCTCGAGCCCGCGGCAAGGAATTTCGCGTGTCGACACCTCGGACTGCGCGAATAAGCGCATCGAAGGTCGACTCCTCGAGCCCGCGGCTAGGCATTTCGCGCTTCGGCACCTCGGACTGCGCGAATAAGCGCATCGAGGGTCGACTCCTCGAGCCCGCGGCTAGGAATTTCGCGTGTCGACACCTAGGACTGCGCGAATAAGCGCATCGAGGGTCGACTCCTCGAGCCCGCGGCTACGCATTTCGCGCGTCGGCACCTCGGACTGCGCGAATAAGCGCATCGAGTGTCGACTCCTCGAGCCCGCGGCTAGGAATTTCGCGTGTCGATACCTCGGACTGCGCGAATAAGCGCATCGAGGGTCGACTCCTCGAGCCCGCGGTTAGGCAATTCGCGTGTTGGCACCTCGGACTGCGCGAATAAGCGCATCGAGGGTCGATTCCTCGAGCCCGCGGCTAGGAATTTCACGTGTTGACACCTCGGGCTGCGCGAATAAGCGTATCGAGGGTCGACTCCTCGAGCCCGCGGTTAGGGAATTCGCCCGTTGGCACCTCGGACTGCGCGAATAAGCGCATCGAGGGTCGATTCCTCGAGCCCGCGGCTAGGCATTTCGCGCGTCGGCACCTCGGACAGCGCGAATAAGCGCATCGAGTGTCGACTGCTCGAGCCCGCGGCTAGGTATTTCGCGTGTAGACACTTAGGACTGCGTGAATAAGCGCATCCGGGGTTGACTCCTCAAACCCGCGGCTAGGCAATTCGCGCGTCGGCACCTTGGACTGCGCGAATCAGCGCATCGACCGTTGACTCCTCGAGCCCGCGGCTAGGAATTTCGCGTATCGACACCTCGTACTGCGCGAATAAGCGCATCGATGGTCGACTCCTCGAGCCCGCGGCTACGCATTTCGCGTACCGACACCTCGGACTGCGCGAATCAGCGCATCGAGGGTTCACTCCTCGAGCCCGCGGCTAGGAATTTCGCGCGTCGGCACCTCGGACTGCGCGAATAAGCGCATCGAGGGTTGACTCCTCGAGCCCGCGGCTAGGCATTTCGCGCGTCGGCACCTCGGACTGCGCGAATAAGCGCATCGAGTGTCGACTCCTCGAGCCCGCGGCTAGGTATTTCGCGTGTAGACACTTAGGACTGCGTGAATAAGCGCATCCGGGGTTGACTCCTCAAAACCCGCGGCTAGGCAATTCGCGCGTCGGCACCTTGGACTGCGCGAATCAGCGCATCGACCGTTGACTCCTCGAGCCCGCGGCTAGGCATTTCGCGTGTCGGCCCCTCGGACTTTGCGAATAAGCGCATCGAGGGTCGACTCCTCGAGCCCGCGGCTAGGCATTTCGCGTGTAGACACTTCGGACTGCGTGAATAAGCGCTTCCGGGGTTGACTCCTCAAACCCGCGGCTAGGCATTTCGCGCGTCGACACCTCGGACTACGCGAATAAGCGCATCGAGGGTCGACTCCTCGAGCCCGTGGCTAGGCATTTCGCGCATCGACACCTCGGACTGTGCGAATAGGCGCATCGAAGGTCGACTCCTCGAGCCCGCGGCTAGGAATTTCGCGCGTCGGCACCTCGGACTGCGCGAATAAGCGCATCGAGTGTCGACTCCTCGAGCCCGCGTCTAGGTATTTCGCGTGTAGACACTTAGGACTGCGTGAATAAGCGCATCCGGGGTTGACTCCTCAAACCCGCGGCTAGGCATTTCGCTCGTCGACACCTCGGACTACGCGAATAAGCGCATCGAGGGTCGACTCCTCGAGCCCGCGGCTAGGAATTTCGCGTGTCGATTCCTCGGACTGCGCGAATAGGCGCATCGAGGGTTGACTCCTCGAGCCCGCGGGTACGAATTTCGCGCGTCGACACCTCGCACTGCGCGAATAAGCGCATCCAGGTTTGACTCCTCGATCCCGCGGCTAGGCATTTCGCGAGCGGCACCTCGGACTGCGCGAATAAGCGCATCGAGGGTCGACTCCTCGATCCCGCGGCTAGACATTTCGCGCGTCGGCACCTCGGATTGCACGAACAAGCGCATCGAGTGTCGACTCCTCGAGCCCGCGACTAGGCATTTCGCGCTTCGGCACCTCGGACTGCGCGAATAAGCGCATCGAGGGTCGACTCCTCGAGCCCGCGGCTAGGAATTTCGCGTGTCGACACCTAGGACTGCGCGAATAAGCGCATCGAGGGTCGACTCCTCGAGCCCGCGGCTACGCATTTCGCGCGTCGGCACCTCGGACAGCGCGAATAAGCGCATCGAGTGTCGACTCCTCGAGCCCGCGGCTAGGAATTTCGCGTGTCGATACCTCGGACTGCGCGAATAAGCGCATCGAGGGTCGACTCCTCGAGCCCGCGGCTAGGCATTTCGCGCGTCGACACCCCGGACTGCGCGAATTAGCGCATCGAGGGTCGACTCCTCGAGCCCGCGGCTAGGAACTTCGCATATCGTCACCTCGGACTGCGCGAATAAGCGCATGGAGGGTGGACTCCTCGAGCCCGCGGTTAGGCAATTCGCGTGTTGGCACCTCGGACTGCGCGAATAAGCGCATCGAGGGTCGATTCCTCGAGCCCGCGGCTAGGAATTTCACGTGTTGACACCTCGGGCTTCGCGAATAAGCGTATCGAGGGTCGACTCCTCGAGCCCGCGGTTAGGGAATTTGCCCGTTGGCACCTCGGACTGCGCGAATAAGCGCATCGAGGGTCGATTCCTCGAGCCCGCGACTAGGAATTTCGCGTGTTGACACCTCAGACTGCGCGAATAAGCGTATCGAGGGTCGACTCCTCGAGCCCGCGGCTAGGAACTTCGCGCGTCGGCACCTCGGACTGCGCGACTAAGCGCATCGAGGGTCGACTCCTCGAGCCCGCGGCAACGAATTTCGCGTGTCGACACCTCGGACTGCGCGAATAAGCGCATCGAAGGTCGACTCCTCGAGCCCGCGGCTAGGCATTTCGCGCCCCGGCACCTCGGACTGCGCGAATAAGCGCATCGAGGGTCGACTCCTCGAGCCCGCGGCTAGGAATTTCGCGTATCGACACCTCGTACTGCGCGAATAAGCGCATCGATGGTCGACTCCTCGAGCCCGCGGCTACGCATTTCGCGTATCGACACCTCGGACTGCGCGAATCAGCGCATCGAGGGTTCACTCCTCGAGCCCGCGGCTAGGAATTTCGCGCGTCGGCACCTCGGACTGCGCGAATAAGCGCATCGAGGGTTGACTCCTCGAGCCCGCGGCTAGGCATTTCGCGCGTCGGCACCTCGGACTGCGCGAATAAGCGCATCGAGTGTCGACTCCTCGAGCCCGCGGCTAGGTATTTCGCGTGTAGACACTTCGGACTGCGTGAATAAGCGCATCCGGGGTTGACTCCTCAAACCCGCGGCTAGACATTTCGCGCGTCGACACCTCGGACTACGCGAATAAGCGCATCGAGGGTCGACTCCTCGAGGCCGCCGCTACGAATGTCGCGCGTCGACACCCCGGACTGCGCGAATAAGCGCATCGAGGGTCGACTCCTCGAGCCCGCGGCTAGGAACTTCGCGCATCGTCACCTCGGACTGCGCGAATCAGCGCATCCGACTATTGACTCCTCAAACCCGCGGCTAGGCATTTCGCGCGTCGGCCCCGCGGACTTTGCGAATAAGCGCATCGAGGGTCGACTCCTCGAGCCCGCGGCTAGGAGTTTCGCGTGTAGACACTTTGGACTGCGCGAATAAGCGCATCCGGGGTTGACTCCTCAAGCCCACGGGTAGGCATTTCGCGCGTCAACACCTCGGACTACGCGAATAAGCGCATCGAGGGTCGACTCCTCGAGGTCGCCGCTACGAATGTCGCGCGTCGACACCCCGGACTGCGCGAATAAGCGCATCCAGGGTCGACTCCTCGAGCCCGTGGCTAGGCATTTCGCGCATCGACACCTCGGACTGTGCGAATAAGCGCATCGAGGGTCGACTCCTCGAGCCCGCAGCTAGGAATTTCGCGCGTCGGCCACTCGGACTGCGCGAATAAGCGCATCGAGGGTTGACTCCTCGAGCCCGCGGCTAGGCATTTCGCGCGTCGGCACCTCGGACTGCGCGAATAAGCGCATCGAGTGTCGACTCCTCGAGCCCGCAGCTAGGAATTTCGCGCGTCGGCACCTCGGACTGCGCGAATAAGCGCATCGAGGTTTGACTCCTCAAACCCGCGGCTAGGCAATTCGCGCGTCGGCACCTTGGACTGCGCGAATCAGCGCATCGACCGTTGACTCCTCCAGCCCGCGGCTAGGAATTTCGCGTATCGACACCTCGTACTGCGCGAATAAGCGCATCGATGGTCGACTCCTCGAGCCCGCGGCTACGCATTTCGCGTACCGACACCTCGGACTGCGCGAATCAGCGCATCGAGGGTTCACTCCTCGAGCCCGCGGCTAGGAATTTCGCGCGTCGGCACCTCGGACTGCGCGAATAAGCGCATCGAGGGTTGACTCCTCGAGCCCGCGGCTAGGCATTTCGCGCGTCGGCACCTCGGACTGCGCGAATAAGCGCATCGAGTGTCGACTCCTCGAGCCCGCGGCTAGGTATTTCGCGTGTAGACACTTAGGACTGCGTGAATAAGCGCATCCGGGGTTGACTCCTCAAACCCGCGGCTAGGCAATTCGCGCGTCGGCACCTTGGACTGCGCGAATCAGCGCATCGACCGTTGACTCCTCGAGCCCGCGGCTAGGCATTTCGCGTGTCGGCCCCTCGGACTTTGCGAATAAGCGCATCGAGGGTCGACTCCTCGAGCCCGCGGCTAGGCATTTCGCGTGTAGACACTTCGGACTGCGTGAATAAGCGCATCCGGGGTTGACTCCTCAAACCCGCGGCTAGGCATTTCGCGCGTCGACACCTCGGACTACGCGAATAAGCGCATCGAGGGTCGACTCCTCGAGCCCGTGGCTAGGCATTTCGCGCATCGACACCTCGGACTGTGCGAATAGGCGCATCGAAGGTCGACTCCTCGAGCCCGCGGCTAGGAATTTCGCGCATCGGCACCTCGGACTGCGCGAATAAGCGCATCGAGTGTCGACTCCTCGAGCCCGCGTCTAGGTATTTCGCGTGTAGACACTTAGGACTGCGTGAATAAGCGCATCCGGGGTTGACTCCTCAAACCCGCGGCTAGGCATTTCGCTCGTCGACACCTCGGACTACGCGAATAAGCGCATCGAGGGTCGACTCCTCGAGCCCGCGGCTAGGAATTTCGCGTGTCGATTCCTCGGACTGCGCGAATAGGCGCATCGAGGGTTGACTCCTCGAGCCCGCGGGTACGAATTTCGCGCGTCGACACCTCGCACTGCGCGAATAAGCGCATCCAGGTTTGACTCCTCGATCCCGCGGCTGGGCATTTCGCGAGCGGCACCTCGGACTGCGCGAATAAGCGCATCGAGGGTCGACTGCTCGAGCCCGCGGCTAGACATTTCGCGCGTCGGCACCTCGGACTGCACGAACAAGCGCATCGAGGGTCGACTCCTCGAGCCCGCGGCTAGGAATTTCGCGTGTCGACACCTAGGACTGCGCGAATAAGCGCATCGAGGGTCGACTCCTCGAGCCCGCGGCTACGCATTTCGCGCGTCGGCACCTCGGACTGCGCGAATAAGCGCATCGAGTGTCGACTCCTCGAGCCCGCGGCTAGGAATTTCGCGTGTCGATACCTCGGACTGCGCGAATAAGCGCATCGAGGGTCGACTCCTCGAGCCCGCGGCTAGGCATTTCGCGCGTCGACACCCCGGACTGCGCGAATTAGCGCATCGAGGGTCGACTCCTCGAGCCCGCGGCTAGGAACTTCGCATATCGTCACCTCGGACTGCGCGAATAAGCGCATGGAGGGTGGACTCCTCGAGCCCGCGGTTAGGCAATTCGCGTGTTGGCACCTCGGACTGCGCGAATAAGCGCATCGAGGGTCGATTCCTCGAGCCCGCGGCTAGGAATTTCACGTGTTGACACCTCGGGCTTCGCGAATAAGCGTATCGAGGGTCGACTCCTCGAGCCCGCGGTTAGGGAATTTGCCCGTTGGCACCTCGGACTGCGCGAATAAGCGCATCGAGGGTCGATTCCTCGAGCCCGCGACTAGGAATTTCGCGTGTTGACACCTCAGACTGCGCGAATAAGCGTATCGAGGGTTCACTCCTCGAGCCCGCGGCTAGGAATTTCGCGCGTCGGCACCTCGGACTGCGCGAATAAGCGCATCGAGGGTTGACTCCTCGAGCCCGCGGCTAGGCATTTCGCGCGTCGGCACCTCGGACTGCGCGAATAAGCGCATCGAGTGTCGACTCCTCGAGCCCGCGGCTAGGTATTTCGCGTGTAGACACTTAGGACTGCGTGAATAAGCGCATCCGGGGTTGACTCCTCAAACCCGCGGCTAGGCAATTCGCGCGTCGGCACCTTGGACTGCGCGAATCAGCGCATCGACCGTTGACTCCTCGAGCCCGCGGCTAGGCATTTCGCGTGTCGGCCCCTCGGACTTTGCGAATAAGCGCATCGAGGGTCGACTCCTCGAGCCCGCGGCTAGGCATTTCGCGTGTAGACACTTCGGACTGCGTGAATAAGCGCATCCGGGGTTGACTCCTCAAACCCGCGGCTAGGCATTTCGCGCGTCGACACCTCGGACTACGCGAATAAGCGCATCGAGGGTCGACTCCTCGAGCCCGTGGCTAGGCATTTCGCGCATCGACACCTCGGACTGTGCGAATAGGCGCATCGAAGGTCGACTCCTCGAGCCCGCGGCTAGGAATTTCGCGCGTCGGCACCTCGGACTGCGCGAATAAGCGCATCGAGTGTCGACTCCTCGAGCCCGCGTCTAGGTATTTCGCGTGTAGACACTTAGGACTGCGTGAATAAGCGCATCCGGGGTTGACTCCTCAAACCCGCGGCTAGGCATTTCGCTCGTCGACACCTCGGACTACGCGAATAAGCGCATCGAGGGTCGACTCCTCGAGCCCGCGGCTAGGAATTTCGCGTGTCGATTCCTCGGACTGCGCGAATAGGCGCATCGAGGGTTGACTCCTCGAGCCCGCGGGTACGAATTTCGCGCGTCGACACCTCGCACTGCGCGAATAAGCGCATCCAGGTTTGACTCCTCGATCCCGCGGCTGGGCATTTCGCGAGCGGCACCTCGGACTGCGCGAATAAGCGCATCGAGGGTCGACTGCTCGAGCCCGCGGCTAGACATTTCGCGCGTCGGCACCTCGGACTGCACGAACAAGCGCATCGAGTGTCGACTCCTCGAGCCCGCGACTAGGCATTTCGCGCTTCGGCACCTCGGACTGCGCGAATAAGCGCATCGAGGGTCGACTCCTCGAGCCCGCGGCTAGGAATTTCGCGTGTCGACACCTAGGACTGCGCGAATAAGCGCATCGAGGGTCGACTCCTCGAGCCCGCGGCTACGCATTTCGCGCGTCGGCACCTCGGACTGCGCGAATAAGCGCATCGAGTGTCGACTCCTCGAGCCCGCGGCTAGGAATTTCGCGTGTCGATACCTCGGACTGCGCGAATAAGCGCATCGAGGGTCGACTCCTCGAGCCCGCGGCTAGGCATTTCGCGCGTCGACACCCCGGACTGCGCGAATTAGCGCATCGAGGGTCGACTCCTCGAGCCGGCGGCTAGGAACTTCGCATATCGTCACCTCGGACTGCGCGAATAAGCGCATGGAGGGTGGACTCCTCGAGCCCGCGGTTAGGCAATTCGCGTGTTGGCACCTCGGACTGCGCGAATAAGCGCATCGAGGGTCGATTCCTCGAGCCCGCGGCTAGGAATTTCACGTGTTGACACCTCGGGCTTCGCGAATAAGCGTATCGAGGGTCGACTCCTCGAGCCCGCGGTTAGGGAATTTGCCCGTTGGCACCTCGGACTGCGCGAATAAGCGCATCGAGGGTCGATTCCTCGAGCCCGCGACTAGGAATTTCGCGTGTTGACACCTCAGACTGCGCGAATAAGCGTATCGAGGGTCGACTCCTCGAGCCCGCGGCTAGGAACTTCGCGCGTCGGCACCTCGGACTGCGCGAATAAGCGCATCGAGGGTCGACTCCTCGAGCCCGCGGCAAGGAATTTCGCGTGTCGACACCTCGGACTGCGCGAATAAGCGCATCGAAGGTCGACTCCTCGAGCCCGCGGCTAGGCATTTCGCGCCCCGGCACCTCGGACTGCGCGAATAAGCGCATCGAGGGTCGACTCCTCGAGCCCGCGGCTAGGAATTTCGCGTATCGACACCTCGTACTGCGCGAATAAGCGCATCGATGGTCGACTCCTCGAGCCCGCGGCTACGCATTTCGCGTATCGACACCTCGGACTGCGCTGATTAAGCGCATCGAGGGTTCACTCCTCGAGCCCGCGGCTAGGAATTTCGCGTGTCGGCACCTCGGACTGCGCGAATAAGCGCATCGAGGGTTGACTCCTCGAGCGCGCGGCTAGGCATTTCGCGCGTCGGCACCTCGGACTGCGCGAATAAGCGCATCGAGTGTCGACTCCTCGAGCCCGCGGCTAGGTATTTCGCGTGTAGACACTTCGGACTGCGTGAATAAGCGCATCCGGCGTTGACTCCTCAAACCCGCGGCTAGACATTTCGCGCGTCGACATCTCGGACTACGCGAATAAGCTCATCGAGGGTCGACTCCTCGAGGCCGCCGCTACGAATGTCGCGCGTCGACACCCCGGACTGCGCGAATAAGCGCATCGAGGGTCGACTCCTCGAGCCCGCGGCTAGGAACTTCGCGCATCGTCACCTCGGACTGCGCGAATCAGCGCATCCGACTATTGACTCCTCAAACCCGCGGCTAGGCATTTCGCGCGTCGGCCCCGCGGACTTTGCGAATAAGCGCATCGAGGGTCGACTCCTCGAGCACGCGGCTAGGAGTTTCGCGTGTAGACACTTTGGACTGCGCGAATAAGCGCATCCGGGGTTGACTCCTCAAGCCCACGGGTAGGCATTTCGCGCGTCAACACCTCGGACTACGCGAATAAGCGCATCGAGGGTCGACTCCTCGAGGTCGCCGCTACGAATGTCGCGCGTCGACACCCCGGACTGCGCGAATAAACGCATCCAGGGTCGACTCCTCGAGCCCGTGGCTAGGGATTTCGCGCATCGACACCTCGGACTGTGCGAATAAGCGCATCGAGGGTCGACTCCTCGAGCCCGCAGCTAGGAATTTCGCGCGTCGGCCACTCGGACTGCGCGAATAAGCGCATCGAGGGTTGACTCCTCGAGCCCGCGGCTAGGCATTTCGCGCGTCGGCACCTCGGACTGCGCGAATAAGCGCATCGAGTGTCGACTCCTCGAGCCCGTGGCTAGGGATTTCGCGCATCGACACCTCGGACTGTGCGAATAAGCGCATCGAGGGTCGACTCCTCGAGCCCGCAGCTAGGAATTTCGCGCGTCGGCCACTCGGACTGCGCGAATAAGCGCATCGAGTGTCGACTCCTCGAGCCCGCGGCTAGGAATTTCGCGTTTCGATACCTCGGACTGCGCGAATAAGCGCGTCGAGGGTCGACTCCTCGAGCCCGCGGCTAGGCATTTCGCGCGTCGACACCTCGGACTACGCGAATAAGCGCATCGAGGGTCGACTCCTCGAGCCCGCGGCTAGGAACTTCGCGTATCGTCACCTCGGACTGCGCGAATAAGCGCATGGAGGGTCGACTCCTCGAGCCCGCGGTTAGGCAATTCGCGTGTTGGCACCTCGGACTGTGCGAATAAGCGCATCGAGGGTCGATTCCTCGAGCCCGCGGCTAGGAATTTCGGGTGTTGACACCTCGGACTGCGCGAATAAGCGTATCGAGGGTCGACTCCTCGAGCCCGCGGCTAGGAACTTCGCGCGTCGGCACCTCGGACTGCGCGAATAAGCGCATCGAGGGTCGACTCCTCGAGCCCGCGGCAAGGAATTTCGCGTGTCGGCACCTCGGACTGCGCGAATAAGCGCATCGAGTGTTGACTCCTGGAGCCCGCGGCTAGGCATTTCGCGTGTGGGCACCTCGGACTGCGCGAATAAGCGCATCGAAGGTCGACTCCTCGAGCCCGCGGCTAGGCATTTCGCGCGCCGGCACCTCGGACTGTGCGAATAAGCGCATCGAGGGTCGACTCCTCGAGCCCGCGGCTAACAATTTCGCGCGTCGGCACCTCGGACTGCGCGAATAAGCGCATCGAGGGTTGACTCCTCGAGCCCGCGGCTAGGCATTTCTCGCGTCGGCACCTCGGACTGCGCAAATAAGCGCATCGAGTGTCGACTCCTCGAGCCCGCGGCTAGGAATTTCGCGTGTCGATACCTCGGACTGCGCGAATAAGCGCATCGAGGGTCGACTCCTCGAGCCCGCGGCTAGGCATTTCGCGCGCCGGCACCTCGGACTGCGCGAATAAGCGCATCGAGGGTCGACTCCTCTAGCCCGCGGCTAGGAATTTCGCGTATCGACACCTCGTACTGCGCGAATAAGCGCATCGGTGGTCGACTCCTCGAGCCCGTGGCTAGGCATTTCGCGCATCGACACCTCGGACTGTGCGAATAAGCGCATCGAGGGTCTACTGCTCGAGCCCGCGGCTAGGAATTTCGCGTGTTGACACCTCGGACTGCGCGAATAAGCGTATCGAGGGTCGACTCCTCGAGCCCGCGGCTAGGAACTTCGCGCGTCGGCACCTCGGACTGCGCGAATAAGCGCATCGAGGGTCGACTCCTCGAGCCCGCGGCAAGGAATTTCGCGTGTCGACACCTCGGACTGCGCGAATAAGCGCATCGAGGGTCGATTCCTCGAGCCCGCGGCTAGGAATTTCGCGTGTTGACAGCTCGGACTGCGCGAATAAGCGTATCGAGGGTCGACTCCTCGAGCCCGCGGTTAGGGAATTCGCCCGTTGGCACCTCGGACTGCGCGAATAAGCGCATCGAGGGTCGATTCCTCGAGCCCGCGGCTAGGAATTTCGCGTGTTGACACCTCGGACTGCGCGAATAAGCGTATCGAGGGTCGACTCCTCGAGCCCGCGGCTAGGAACTTCGCGCGTCGGCACCTCGGACTGCGCGAATAAGCGCATCGAGGGTCGACTCCTCGAACCCGCGGCAAGGAATTTCGCGTGTCGACACCTCGGACTGCGCGAATAAGCGCATCGAGTGTTGACTCCTGGAGCCCGCGGCTAGGCATTTCGCGCGTGGGCACCTCGGACTGCGCGAATAAGCGCATCGAAGGTCGACTCCTCGAGCCCGCGGCTAGGCATTTCGCGCGCCGGCACCTCGGACTGCGCGAATAAGCGCATCGAGGGTCGACTCCTCGAGCCCGCGGCTAGGAATTTCGCGTATCGACACCTCGTACTGCGCGAATAAGCGCATCGGTGGTCGACTCCTCGAGCCCGTGGCTAGGCATTTCGCGCATCGACACCTCGGACTGTGCGAATAAGCGCATCGAGGGTCTACTCCTCGAGCCCGCGGCTAGGAATTTCGCGCGTCGGCACCTCGGACTGCGCGAATAAGCGCATCGAGGGTTGACTCCTCGAGCCCGCGGCTAGGCATTTCGCGCGTCGGCACCTCGGACTGCGCGAATAAGCGCATCGAGTGTCGACTCCTCGAGCCCGCGGCTAGGAATTTCGCGTGTCGATACCTCGGACTGCGCGAATAAGCGCATCGAGGGTCGACTCCTCGAGCCCGCGGCTAGGCATTTCGCGCGTCGACACCTCGGACTACGCGAATAAGCGCATCGAGGGTCGACTCCTCGAGGTCGCCGCTACGAATGTCGCGCGTCGACACCCCGGACTGCGCGAATAAGCGCATCGAGTGTCGACTCCTCGAGCCCGCGGCTAGGCATTTCGCGCGTCGGCACCTCGGACTGCGCGAATAAGCGCATCGAGTGTCGACTCCTCGAGCCCGCGGCTAGGAATTTCGCGTGTTGACACCTCGGACTGCGCGAATAAGCGTATCGAGGGTCGACTCCTCGAGCCCGCGGCTAGGAACTTCGCACGTCGGCACCTCGGACTGCGCGAATAAGCGCATCGAGGGTCGACTCCTCGAGCCCGCGGCAAGGAATTTCGCGTGTCGACACCTCGGACTGCGCGAATAAGCGCATCGAGTGTCGACTCCTCGAGCCCGCGGCTGGGGAAATCGCGTGTCGGCACCTCGGACTGCGCGAATAAGCGTATCGAGGGTCGACTCCTTGATCCCGCGGCTACGCAATTCGCGCGTCGACACCTCGGACTGCGCGAATAAGCGCATCGCGGGTCGACTGCGCGAATAAGCGCTAGGGATATCGCGCGTCGGCACCTCGGACCTCGCGAATAAGCGTATCGAGGGTCAACTCCTTGATCCCGCGGCTACGCAATTCGCGCGTCGACACCTCGGACTGCGCGAATAAGCACATCGAGGGTCGACTGCGCGAATAAGCGTATCGAGGGTCGACTCCTTGATCCCGCGGCTACGCAATTCGCGCGTCGACACCTCGGACCGCGCGAATAAGCGCATCGAGGGTCGACTCCTCGAGCTCGCGACTAGGAATTTCGCGTGTCGACACCTCGGACTGCGCGAAAAAGCGCAACGAGGGTCGGCTCCTCGAGCCCGCGGCTACGCATATCGCGCGTCAGCACCTCGGACTGCGCGAATCAGCGCATCCGACCATTGACTCCTCAAACCCGCGGCTAGGCATTTCGCGCGTCGGCCCCGCGGACTTTGCGAATAAGCGCATCGAGGGTCGACTCCTCGAGCCCGCGGCTAGGAATTTCGCGTGTAGACACTTCGGACTGCGCGAATAGGCGCATCCGGGGTTGACTCCTCAAGCCCATGGGTAGGCATTTCGCGCGTCGACACCTCGGACTGCGCGAATCAGCGCATCCGACCATTGACTCCTCAAACCCGCGGCTAGGCATTTCGCGCGTCGTCCCCGCGGACTTTGCGAATAAGCGCATCGAGGGACGACTCCTCGAGCCCGCGGCTACGAATGTCGCGCGTCGACACCCCGGACTGCGCGAATAAGCGCATCGAGGGTCGACTCCTCGAGCCCGCGGTTAGGAACTTCGCGTATCATCACCTCGGACTGCGCGAATAAGCGCATCGAGGGTCGACTCCTCGAGCCCGCGGCAAGGAATTTCGCGTGTCGACACTTCGGACTGCGCGAATAAGCGCATCGAGGGTTGAATCCTGGAGCCCGCGGCTAGGCATTTCGCGCGTGGGCACCTCGGACTGCGCGAATAAGCGCATCGAAGGTCGACTCCTCGAGCCCGCGGCTAGGCATTTCGCGCGCCGGCACCTTGGACTGCGCGAATAAGCGCATCGAGGGCGGACTCCTCGAGCCCGCGGGTAGAAATTTCGCGTATCGACACCTCGTACTGCGCGAATAAGCGCATCGATGGTCGACTCCTCGAGCCCGTGGCTAGGCATTTCGCGCATCGACACCTCGGACTGAGCGAATAAGGGCATCGAGGGTCGACTCCTCGAGCCCGCGGCTAGGCATTTCGCGCGCCGGCACCTCGGACTGCGCGAATAAGCGCATCGAGGGTCGACTCCTCTAGCCCGCGGCTAGGAATTTCGCGTATCGACACCTCGTACTGCGCGAATAAGCGCATCGGTGGTCGACTCCTCCAGCCCGTGGCTAGGCATTTCGCGCATCGACACCTCGGACTGTGCGAATAAGCGCATCGAGGGTCGACTCCTCGAGCCCGCGGCTAGGAACTTCGCGTATCGTCACCTCGGACTGCGCGAATAAGCGCATGGAGGGTCGACTCCTCGAGCCCGCGGTTAGGCAATTCGCGTGTTGGCACCTCGGACTGTGCGAATAAGCGCATCGAGGGTCGATTCCTCGAGCCCGCGGCTAGGAATTTCGCGTTTCGATACCTCGGACTGCGCGAATAAGCGCATCGAGGGTCGACTCCTCGAGCCCGCGGCTAGGCATTTCGCGCGTGGGCACCTCGGACTGCGCGAATAAGCGCATCGAAGGTCGACTCCTCGAGCCCGCGGCTAGGCATTTCGCGCGCCGGCACCTTGGACTGCGCGAATAAGCGCATCGAGGGCGGACTCCTCGAGCCCGCGGGTAGAAATTTCGCGTATCGACACCTCGTACTGCGCGAATAAGCGCATCGAGTGTCGACTCCTCGAGCCCGCGGCTAGGAATTTCGCGTTTCGATACCTCGGACTGCGCGAATAAGCGCATCGAGGGTCGACTCCTCGAGCCCGCGGCTAGGCATTTCGCGCGTCGACACCTCGGACTACGCGAATAAGCGCATCGAGGGTCGACTCCTCGAGCCCGCGGCTAGGAACTTCGCGTATCGTCACCTCGGACTGCGCGAATAAGCGCATGGAGGGTCGACTCCTCGAGCCCGCGGTTAGGCAATTCGCGTGTTGGCACCTCGGACTGTGCGAATAAGCGCATCGAGGGTCGATTCCTCGAGCCCGCGGCTAGGAATTTCGGGTGTTGACACCTCGGACTGCGCGAATAAGCGTATCGAGGGTCGACTCCTCGAGCCCGCGGCTAGGAACTTCGCGCGTCGGCACCTCGGACTGCGCGAATAAGCGCATCGAGGGTCGACTCCTCGAGCCCGCGGCAAGGAATTTCGCGTGTCGGCACCTCGGACTGCGCGAATAAGCGCATCGAGTGTTGACTCCTGGAGCCCGCGGCTAGGCATTTCGCGTGTGGGCACCTCGGACTGCGCGAATAAGCGCATCGAAGGTCGACTCCTCGAGCCCGCGGCTAGGCATTTCGCGCGCCGGCACCTTGGACTGCGCGAATAAGCGCATCGAGGGCGGACTCCTCGAGCCCGCGGGTAGAAATTTCGCGTATCGACACCTCGTACTGCGCGAATAAGCGCATCGAGTGTCGACTCCTCGAGCCCGCGGCTAGGAATTTCGCGTTTCGATACCTCGGACTGCGCGAATAAGCGCATCGAGGGTCGACTCCTCGAGCCCGCGGCTAGGCATTTCGCGCGTCGACACCTCGGACTACGCGAATAAGCGCATCGAGGGTCGACTCCTCGAGCCCGCGGCTAGGAACTTCGCGTATCGTCACCTCGGACTGCGCGAATAAGCGCATGGAGGGTCGACTCCTCGAGCCCGCGGTTAGGCAATTCGCGTGTTGGCACCTCGGACTGTGCGAATAAGCGCATCGAGGGTCGATTCCTCGAGCCCGCGGCTAGGAATTTCGGGTGTTGACACCTCGGACTGCGCGAATAAGCGTATCGAGGGTCGACTCCTCGAGCCCGCGGCTAGGAACTTCGCGCGTCGGCACCTCGGACTGCGCGAATAAGCGCATCGAGGGTCGACTCCTCGAGCCCGCGGCAAGGAATTTCGCGTGTCGGCACCTCGGACTGCGCGAATAAGCGCATCGAGTGTTGACTCCTGGAGCCCGCGGCTAGGCATTTCGCGTGTGGGCACCTCGGACTGCGCGAATAAGCGCATCGAAGGTCGACTCCTCGAGCCCGCGGCTAGGCATTTCGCGCGCCGGCACCTCGGACTGTGCGAATAAGCGCATCGAGGGTCGACTCCTCGAGCCCGCGGCTAACAATTTCGCGCGTCGGCACCTCGGACTGCGCGAATAAGCGCATCGAGGGTTGACTCCTCGAGCCCGCGGCTAGGCATTTCTCGCGTCGGCACCTCGGACTGCGCAAATAAGCGCATCGAGTGTCGACTCCTCGAGCCCGCGGCTAGGAATTTCGCGTGTCGATACCTCGGACTGCGCGAATAAGCGCATCGAGGGTCGACTCCTCGAGCCCGCGGCTAGGCATTTCGCGCGCCGGCACCTCGGACTGCGCGAATAAGCGCATCGAGGGTCGACTCCTCTAGCCCGCGGCTAGGAATTTCGCGTATCGACACCTCGTACTGCGCGAATAAGCGCATCGGTGGTCGACTCCTCGAGCCCGTGGCTAGGCATTTCGCGCATCGACACCTCGGACTGTGCGAATAAGCGCATCGAGGGTCTACTCCTCGAGCCCGCGGCTAGGAATTTCGCGTGTTGACACCTCGGACTGCGCGAATAAGCGTATCGAGGGTCGACTCCTCGAGCCCGCGGCTAGGAACTTCGCGCGTCGGCACCTCGGACTGCGCGAATAAGCGCATCGAGGGTCGACTCCTCGAGCCCGCGGCAAGGAATTTCGCGTGTCGACACCTCGGACTGCGCGAATAAGCGCATCGAGGGTCGATTCCTCGAGCCCGCGGCTAGGAATTTCGCGTGTTGACAGCTCGGACTGCGCGAATAAGCGTATCGAGGGTCGACTCCTCGAGCCCGCGGTTAGGGAATTCGCCCGTTGGCACCTCGGACTGCGCGAATAAGCGCATCGAGGGTCGATTCCTCGAGCCCGCGGCTAGGAATTTCGCGTGTTGACACCTCGGACTGCGCGAATAAGCGTATCGAGGGTCGACTCCTCGAGCCCGCGGCTAGGAACTTCGCGCGTCGGCACCTCGGACTGCGCGAATAAGCGCATCGAGGGTCGACTCCTCGAGCCCGCGGCAAGGAATTTCGCGTGTCGACACCTCGGACTGCGCGAATAAGCGCATCGAGTGTTGACTCCTGGAGCCCGCGGCTAGGCATTTCGCGCGTGGGCACCTCGGACTGCGCGAATAAGCGCATCGAAGGTCGACTCCTCGAGCCCGCGGCTAGGCATTTCGCGCGCCGGCACCTCGGACTGCGCGAATAAGCGCATCGAGGGTCGACTCCTCGAGCCCGCGGCTAGGAATTTCGCGTATCGACACCTCGTACTGCGCGAATAAGCGCATCGGTGGTCGACTCCTCGAGCACGTGGCTAGGCATTTCGCGCATCGACACCTCGGACTGTGCGAATAAGCGCATCGAGGGTCTACTCCTCGAGCCCGCGGCTAGGAATTTCGCGCGTCGGCACCTCGGACTGCGCGAATAAGCGCATCGAGGGTTGACTCCTCGAGCCCGCGGCTAGGCATTTCGCGCGTCGGCACCTCGGACTGCGCGAATAAGCGCATCGAGTGTCGACTCCTCGAGCCCGCGGCTAGGAATTTCGCGTGTCGATACCTCGGACTGCGCGAATAAGCGCATCGAGGGTCGACTCCTCGAGCCCGCGGCTAGGCATTTCGCGCGTCGACACCTCGGACTACGCGAATAAGCGCATCGAGGGTCGACTCCTCGAGGTCGCCGCTACGAATGTCGCGCGTCGACACCCCGGACTGCGCGAATAAGCGCATCGAGTGTCGACTCCTCGAGCCCGCGGCTAGGCATTTCGCGCGTCGGCACCTCGGACTGCGCGAATAAGCGCATCGAGTGTCGACTCCTCGAGCCCGCGGCTAGGAATTTCGCGTGTTGACACCTCGGACTGCGCGAATAAGCGTATCGAGGGTCGACTCCTCGAGCCCGCGGCTAGGAACTTCGCACGTCGGCACCTCGGACTGCGCGAATAAGCGCATCGAGGGTCGACTCCTCGAGCCCGCGGCAAGGAATTTCGCGTGTCGACACCTCGGACTGCGCGAATAAGCGCATCGAGTGTCGACTCCTCGAGCCCGCGGCTGGGGAAATCGCGTGTCGGCACCTCGGACTGCGCGAATAAGCGTATCGAGGGTCGACTCCTTGATCCCGCGGCTACGCAATTCGCGCGTCGACACCTCGGACTGCGCGAATAAGCGCATCGCGGGTCGACTGCGCGAATAAGCGCTAGGGATATCGCGCGTCGGCACCTCGGACCTCGCGAATAAGCGTATCGAGGGTCAACTCCTTGATCCCGCGGCTACGCAATTCGCGCGTCGACACCTCGGACTGCGCGAATAAGCACATCGAGGGTCGACTGCGCGAATAAGCGTATCGAGGGTCGACTCCTTGATCCCGCGGCTACGCAATTCGCGCGTCGACACCTCGGACCGCGCGAATAAGCGCATCGAGGGTCGACTCCTCGAGCTCGCGACTAGGAATTTCGCGTGTCGACACCTCGGACTGCGCGAAAAAGCGCAACGAGGGTCGGCTCCTCGAGCCCGCGGCTATGCATATCGCGCGTCAGCACCTCGGACTGCGCGAATCAGCGCATCCGACCATTGACTCCTCAAACCCGCGGCTAGGCATTTCGCGCGTCGTCCCCGCGGACTTTGCGAATAAGCGCATCGAGGGACGACTCCTCGAGCCCGCGGCTACGAATGTCGCGCGTCGACACCCCGGACTGCGCGAATAAGCGCATCGAGGGTCGACTCCTCGAGCCCGCGGTTAGGAACTTCGCGTATCGTCACCTCGGACTGCGCGAATAAGCGCATCGAGGGTCGACTCCTCGAGCCCGCGGCAAG
Source organism: Dermacentor variabilis (assembly GCF_050947875.1). NCBI lineage: Eukaryota > Metazoa > Arthropoda > Arachnida > Ixodida > Ixodidae > Dermacentor > Dermacentor variabilis. Next base: position 662,178 of record NW_027460302.1, on the reverse strand, counting down.
GAATTTCGCGTGTCGACACTTCGGACTGCGCGAATAAGCGCATCGAGGGTTGAATCCTGGAGCCCGCGGCTAGGCATTTCGCGCGTGGGCACCTCGGACTGCGCGAATAAGCGCATCGAAGGTCGACTCCTCGAGCCCGCGGCTAGGCATTTCGCGCGCCGGCACCTTGGACTGCGCGAATAAGCGCATCGCGGGCGGACTCCTCGAGCCCGCGGGTAGAAATTTCGCGTATCGACACCTCGTACTGCGCGAATAAGCGCATCGATGGTCGACTCCTCGAGCCCGTGGCTAGGCATTTCGCGCATCGACACCTCGGACTGAGCGAATAAGGGCATCGAGGGTCGACTCCTCGAGCCCGCGGCTAGGCATTTCGCGCGCCGGCACCTCGGACTGCGCGAATAAGCGCATCGAGGGTCGACTCCTCTAGCCCGCGGCTAGGAATTTCGCGTATCGACACCTCGTACTGCGCGAATAAGCGCATCGGTGGTCGACTCCTCCAGCCCGTGGCTAGGCATTTCGCGCATCGACACCTCGGACTGTGCGAATAAGCGCATCGAGGGTCGACTCCTCGAGCCCGCGGCTAGGAACTTCGCGCGTCGGCACCTCGGAATGCGCGAATAAGCGCATCGAGGGTCGACTCCTCGAGCCCGCGGCAAGGAATTTCGCGTGTCGACACCTCGGACTGCGCGAATAAGCGCATCGAGGGTCGATTCCTCGAGCCCGCGGCTAGGAATTTCGCGTGTTGACAGCTCGGACTGCGCGAATAAGCGTATCGAGGGTCGACTCCTCGAGCCCGCGGTTAGGGAATTCGCCCGTTGGCACCTCGGACTGCGCGAATAAGCGCATCGAGGGTCGATTCCTCGAGCCCGCGGCTAGGAATTTCGCGTGTTGACACCTCGGACTGCGCGAATAAGCGTATCGAGGGTCGACTCCTCGAGCCCGCGGCTAGGAACTTCGCGCGTCGGCACCTCGGACTGCGCGAATAAGCGCAACGAGGGTCGACTCCTCGAGCCCGCGGCAAGGAATTTCGCGTGTCGACACCTCGGACTGCGCGAATAAGCGCATCGAGTGTTGACTCCTGGAGCCCGCGGCTAGGCATTTCGCGCGTGGGCACCTCGGACTGCGCGAATAAGCGCATCGAAGGTCGACTCCTCGAGCCCGCGGCTAGGCATTTCGCGCGCCGGCACCTCGGACTGCGCGAATAAGCGCATCGAGGGTCGACTCCTCGAGCCCGCGGCTAGGAATTTCGCGTATCGACACCTCGTACTGCGCGAATAAGCGCATCGGTGGTCGACTCCTCGAGCCCGTGGCTAGGCATTTCGCGCATCGACACCCCGGACTGTGCGAATAAGCGCATCGAGGGTCTACTCGTCGAGCCCGCGGCTAGGAATTTCGCGCGTCGGCACCTCGGACTGCGCGAATAAGCGCATCGAGGGTTGACTCCTCGAGCCCGCGGCTAGGCATTTGGCGCGTCGGCACCTCGGACTGCGCGAATAAGCGCATCGAGTGTCGACTCCTCGAGCCTGCGGCTAGGAATTTCGCGTGTCGATACCTCGGACTGCGCGAATAAGCGCATCGAGGGTCGACTCCTCGAGCCCGCGGCTAGGCATTTCGCGCGTCGACACCTCGGACTACGCGAATAAGCGCATCGAGGGTCGACTCCTCGAGCCCGCGGCTAGGCATTTCGCGCGTCGGCACCTCGGACTGCGCGAATAAGCGCATCGAGTGTCGACTCCTCGAGCCCGCGGCTAGGAATTTCGCGTGTTGACACCTCGGACTGCGCGAATAAGCGTATCGAGGGTCGACTCCTCGAGCCCGCGGCTAGGAACTTCGCGCGTCGGCACCTCGGACTGCGCGAATAAGCGCATCGAGGGTCGACTCCTCGAGCCCGCGGCAAGGAATTTCGCGTGTCGACACCTCGGACTGCGCGAATAAGCGCATCGAGTGTCGACTCCTCGAGCCCGCGGCTGGGGAAATCGCGTGTCGACACCTCGGACTGCGCGAATAAGCGTATCGAGGGTCGACTCCTTGATCCCGCGGCTACGCAATTCGCGCGTCGACACCTCGGACTGCGCGAATAAGCGCATCGCGGGTCGACTGCGCGAATAAGCGCTAGGGATATCGCGCGTCGGCACCTCGGACCTCGCGAATAAGCGTATCGAGGGTCAACTCCTTGATCCCGCGGCTACGCAATTCGCGCGTCGACACCTCGGACTGCGCGAATAAGCACATCGAGGGTCGACTGCGCGAATAAGCGTATCGAGGGTCGACTCCTTGATCCCGCGGCTACGCAATTCGCGCGTCGACACCTCGGACCGCGCGAATAAGCGCATCGAGGGTCGACTCCTCGAGCTCGCGACTAGGAATTTCGCGTGTCGACACCTCGGACTGCGCGAAAAAGCGCAACGAGGGTCGGCTCCTCGAGCCCGCGGCTACGCATATCGCGCGTCAGCACCTCGGACTGCGCGAATCAGCGCATCCGACCATTGACTCCTCAAACCCGCGGCTAGGCATTTCGCGCGTCGGCCCCGCGGACTTTGCGAATAAGCGCATCGAGGGTCGACTCCTCGAGCCCGCGGCTAGGAATTTCGCGTGTAGACACTTCGGACTGCGCGAATAGGCGCATCCGGGGTTGACTCCTCAAGCCCATGGGTAGGCATTTCGCGCGTCGACACCTCGGACTGCGCGAATCAGCGCATCCGACCATTGACTCCTCAAACCCGCGGCTAGGCATTTCGCGCGTCGGCCCCGCGGACTTTGCGAATAAGCGCATCGAGGGTCGACTCCTCGAGCCCGCGGCTACGAATGTCGCGCGTCGACACCCCGGACTGCGGGAATAAGCGCATCGAGGGTCGACTCCTCGAGCCCGCGGTTAGGAACTTCGCGTATCGTCACCTCGGACTGCGCGAATAAGCGCATCGAGGGTCGACTCCTCGAGCCCGCGGCAAGGAATTTCGCGTGTCGACACTTCGGACTGCGCGAATAAGCGCATCGAGGGTTGAATCCTGGAGTCCGCGGCTAGGCATTTCGCGCGTGGGCACCTCGGACTGCGCGAATAAGCGCATCGAAGGTCGACTCCTCGAGCCCGCGGCTAGGCATTTCGCGCGCCGGCACCTCGGACTGCGCGAATAAGCGCATCGAGGGTGGACTCCTCGAGCCCGCGGGTAGAAATTTCGCGTATCGACACCTCGTACTGCGCGAATAAGCGCATCGATGGTCGACTCCTCGAGCCCGTGGCTAGGCATTTCGCGCATCGACACCTCGGACTGAGCGAATAAGGGCATCGAGGGTCGACTCCTCGAGCCCGCGGCTAGGAATTTGGCGCGTCGGCACCTCGGACTGCGCGAATAAGCGCATCGAGGGTTGACTCCTCGAGCCCGCGGCTAGGCATTTCGCGCGTCGGCACCTCGGACTGCGCGAATAAGCGCATCGAGTGTCGACTCCTCGAGCCCGCAGCTAGGAATTTCGCGCGTCGGCACCTCGGACTGCGCGAATAAGCGCATCGAGGGTTGACTCCTCGAGAACGCGGCTAGGCATTTCGCGCGGCGGCACCTCGGACTGCGCGAATAAGCGCATCGAGTGGCGACTCCTCGAGCCCGCGGCTAGGAATTTCGCGTGTCGATACCTCGGACTGCGCGAATAAGCCATCGAGGGTCGACTCCTCGAGCCCGCGGCTAGGCATTTCGCGCGTCGACACCTCGGACTACGCGAATAAGCGCATCGAGGGTCGACTCCTCGAGCCCGCGGCTAGGAACTTCGCGTATCGTCACCTCGGACTGCGCGAATAAGCGCATGGAGGGTCGACTCCTCGAGCCCGCCGTTAGGCAATTCGCGTGTTGGCACCTCGGACTGCGCGAATAAGCGCATCGAGGGTCGATTCCTCGAGCCCGCGGCTAGGAATTTCGCGTGTTGACACCTCGGACTGCGCGAATAAGCGTATCGAGGGTCGACTCCTCGAGCCCGCGTTTAGGGAATTCGCCCGTTGGCACCTCGGACTGTGCGAATAAGCGCATCGAGGGTCGATTCCTCGAGCCCGCGGCTAGGAATTTCGGGTGTTGACACCTCGGACTGCGCGAATAAGCGTATCGAGGGTCGACTCCTCGAGCCCGCGGCTAGGAACTTCGCGCGTCGGCACCTCGGACTGCGCGAATAAGCGCATCGAGGGTCGATTCCTCGAGCCCGCGGCTAGGAATTTCGCGTGTTGACACCTCGGACTGCGCGAATAAGCGTATCGAGGGTCGACTCCTCGAGCCCGCGGCTAGGAACTTCGCGCGTCGGCACCTCGGACTGCGCGAATAAGCGCAACGAGGGTCGACTCCTCGAGCCCGCGGCAAGGAATTTCGCGTGTCGACACCTCGGACTGCGCGAATAAGCGCATCGAGTGTTGACTCCTGGAGCCCGCGGCTAGGCATTTCGCGCGTGGGCACCTCGGACTGCGCGAATAAGCGCATCGAAGGTCGACTCCTCGAGCCCGCGGCTAGGCATTTCGCGCGCCGGCACCTCGGACTGCGCGAATAAGCGCATCGAGGGTCGACTCCTCGAGCCCGCGGCTAGGAATTTCGCGTATCGACACCTCGTACTGCGCGAATAAGCGCATCGGTGGTCGACTCCTCGAGCCCGTGGCTAGGCATTTCGCGCATCGACACCTCGGACTGTGCGAATAAGCGCATCGAGGGTCTACTCGTCGAGCCCGCGGCTAGGAATTTCGCGCGTCGGCACCTCGGACTGCGCGAATAAGCGCATCGAGGGTTGACTCCTCGAGCCCGCGGCTAGGCATTTGGCGCGTCGGCACCTCGGACTGCGCGAATAAGCGCATCGAGTGTCGACTCCTCGAGCCTGCGGCTAGGAATTTCGCGTGTCGATACCTCGGACTGCGCGAATAAGCGCATCGAGGGTCGACTCCTCGAGCCCGCGGCTAGGCATTTCGCGCGTCGACACCTCGGACTACGCGAATAAGCGCATCGAGGGTCGACTCCTCGAGGTCGCCGCTACGAATGTCGCGCGTCGACACCCCGGACTGCGCGAATAAGCGCATCGAGTGTCGACTCCTCGAGCCCGCAGCTAGGAATTTCGCGTGTCGGCACCTCGGACAGCGCGAATAAGCGCATCGAGGGTTGACTCCTCGAGCCCGCGGCTAGGCATTTCGCGCGTCGGCACCTCGGACTGCGCGAATAAGCGCATCGAGTGTCGACTCCTCGAGCCCGCGGCTAGGAATTTCGCGTGTTGACACCTCGGACTGCGCGAATAAGCGTATCGAGGGTCGACTCCTCGAGCCCGCGGCTAGGAACTTCGCGCGTCGGCACCTCGGACTGCGCGAATAAGCGCATCGAGGGTCGACTCCTCGAGCCCGCGGCAAGGAATTTCGCGTGTCGACACCTCGGACTGCGCGAATAAGCGCATCGAGTGTCGACTCCTCGAGCCCGCGGCTGGGGAAATCGCGTGTCGACACCTCGGACTGCGCGAATAAGCGTATCGAGGGTCGACTCCTTGATCCCGCGGCTACGCAATTCGCGCGTCGACACCTCGGACTGCGCGAATAAGCGCATCGCGCGTCGACTGCGCGAATAAGCGCTAGGGATATCGCGCGTCGGCACCTCGGACCTCGCGAATAAGCGTATCGAGGGTCAACTCCTTGATCCCGCGGCTACGCAATTCGCGCGTCGACACCTCGGACTGCGCGAATAAGCACATCGAGGGTCGACTGCGCGAATAAGCGTATCGAGGGTCGACTCCTTGATCCCGCGGCTACGCAATTCGCGCGTCGACACCTCGGACCGCGCGAATAAGCGCATCGAGGGTCGACTCCTCGAGCTCGCGACTAGGAATTTCGCGTGTCGACACCTCGGACTGCGCGAAAAAGCGCAACGAGGGTCGGCTCCTCGAGCCCGCGGCTACGCATATCGCGCGTCAGCACCTCGGACTGCGCGAATCAGCGCATCCGACCATTGACTCCTCAAACCCGCGGCTAGGCATTTCGCGCGTCGGCCCCGCGGACTTTGCGAATAAGCGCATCGAGGGTCGACTCCTCGAGCCCGCGGCTAGGAATTTCGCGTGTAGACACTTCGGACTGCGCGAATAGGCGCATCCGGGGTTGACTCCTCAAGCCCATGGGTAGGCATTTCGCGCGTCGACACCTCGGACTGCGCGAATCAGCGCATCCGACCATTGACTCCTCAAACCCGCGGCTAGGCATTTCGCGCGTCGTCCCCGCGGACTTTGCGAATAAGCGCATCGAGGGACGACTCCTCGAGCCCGCGGCTACGAATGTCGCGCGTCGACACCCCGGACTGCGCGAATAAGCGCATCGAGGGTCGACTCCTCGAGCCCGCGGTAAGGAACTTCGCGTATCGTCACCTCGGAATGCGCGAATAAGCGCATCGAGGGTCGACTCCTCGAGCCCGCGGCAAGGAATTTCGCGTGTCGACACTTCGGACTGCGCGAATAAGCGCATCGAGGGTTGAATCCTGGAGCCCGCGGCTAGGCATTTCGCGCGTGGGCACCTCGGACTGCGCGAATAAGCGCATCGAAGGTCGACTCCTCGAGCCCGCGGCTAGGCATTTCGCGCGCCGGCACCTTGGACTGCGCGAATAAGCGCATCGAGGGCGGACTCCTCGAGCCCGCGGGTAGAAATTTCGCGTATCGACACCTCGTACTGCGCGAATAAGCGCATCGATGGTCGACTCCTCGAGCCCGTGGCTAGGCATTTCGCGCATCGACACCTCGGACTGAGCGAATAAGGGCATCGAGGGTCGACTCCTCGAGCCCGCGGCTAGGCATTTCGCGCGCCGGCACCTCGGACTGCGCGAATAAGCGCATCGAGGGTCGACTCCTCTAGCCCGCGGCTAGGAATTTCGCGTATCGACACCTCGTACTGCGCGAATAAGCGCATCGGTGGTCGACTCCTCCAGCCCGTGGCTAGGCATTTCGCGCATCGACACCTCGGACTGTGCGAATAAGCGCATCGAGGGTCGACTCCTCGAGCCCGCGGCTAGGAACTTCGCGCGTCGGCACCTCGGAATGCGCGAATAAGCGCATCGAGGGTCGACTCCTCGAGCCCGCGGCAAGGAATTTCGCGTGTCGACACCTCGGACTGCGCGAATAAGCGCATCGAGGGTCGATTCCTCGAGCCCGCGGCTAGGAATTTCGCGTGTTGACAGCTCGGACTGCGCGAATAAGCGTATCGAGGGTCGACTCCTCGAGCCCGCGGTTAGGGAATTCGCCCGTTGGCACCTCGGACTGCGCGAATAAGCGCATCGAGGGTCGATTCCTCGAGCCCGCGGCTAGGAATTTCGCGTGTTGACACCTCGGACTGTGCGAATAAGCGTATCAAGGGTCGACTCCTCGAGCCCGCGGCTAGGAACTTCGCGCGTCGGCACCTCGGACTGCGCGAATAAGCGCAACGAGGGTCGACTCCTCGAGCCCGCGGCAAGGAATTTCGCGTGTCGACACCTCGGACTGCGCGAATAAGCGCATCGAGTGTTGACTCCTGGAGCCCGCGGCTAGGCATTTCGCGCGTGGGCACCTCGGACTGCGCGAATAAGCGCATCGAAGGTCGACTCCTCGAGCCCGCGGCTAGGCATTTCGCGCGCCGGCACCTCGGACTGCGCGAATAAGCGCATCGAGGGTCGACTCCTCGAGCCCGCGGCTAGGAATTTCGCGTATCGACACCTCGTACTGCGCGAATAAGCGCATCGGTGGTCGACTCCTCGAGCCCGTGGCTAGGCATTTCGCGCATCGACACCTCGGACTGTGCGAATAAGCGCATCGAGGGTCTACTCGTCGAGCCCGCGGCTAGGAATTTCGCGCGTCGGCACCTCGGACTGCGCGAATAAGCGCATCGAGGGTTGACTCCTCGAGCCCGCGGCTAGGCATTTGGCGCGTCGGCACCTCGGACTGCGCGAATAAGCGCATCGAGTGTCGACTCCTCGAGCCTGCGGCTAGGAATTTCGCGTGTCGATACCTCGGACTGCGCGAATAAGCGCATCGAGGGTCGACTCCTCGAGCCCGCGGCTAGGCATTTCGCGCGTCGACACCTCGGACTACGCGAATAAGCGCATCGAGGGTCGACTCCTCGAGGTCGCCGCTACGAATGTCGCGCGTCGACACCCCGGACTGCGCGAATAAGCGCATCGAGTGTCGACTCCTCGAGCCCGCAGCTAGGAATTTCGCGTGTCGGCACCTCGGACAGCGCGAATAAGCGCATCGAGGGTTGACTCCTCGAGCCCGCGGCTAGGCATTTCGCGCGTCGGCACCTCGGACTGCGCGAATAAGCGCATCGAGTGTCGACTCCTCGAGCCCGCGGCTAGGAATTTCGCGTGTTGACACCTCGGACTGCGCGAATAAGCGTATCGAGGGTCGACTCCTCGAGCCCGCGGCTAGGAACTTCGCGCGTCGGCACCTCGGACTGCGCGAATAAGCGCATCGAGGGTCGACTCCTCGAGCCCGCGGCAAGGAATTTCGCGTGTCGACACCTCGGACTGCGCGAATAAGCGCATCGAGTGTCGACTCCTCGAGCCCGCGGCTGGGGAAATCGCGTGTCGACACCTCGGACTGCGCGAATAAGCGTATCGAGGGTCGACTCCTTGATCCCGCGGCTACGCAATTCGCGCGTCGACACCTCGGACTGCGCGAATAAGCGCATCGCGGGTCGACTGCGCGAATAAGCGCTAGGGATATCGCGCGTCGGCACCTCGGACCTCGCGAATAAGCGTATCGAGGGTCAACTCCTTGATCCCGCGGCTACGCAATTCGCGCGTCGACACCTCGGACTGCGCGAATAAGCACATCGACGGTCGACTGCGCGAATAAGCGTATCGAGGGTCGACTCCTTGATCCCGCGGCTACGCAATTCGCGCGTCGACACCTCGGACCGCGCGAATAAGCGCAACGAGGGTCGGCTCCTCGAGCCCGCGGCTACGCATATCGCGCGTCAGCACCTCGGACTGCGCGAATCAGCGCATCCGACCATTGACTCCTCAAACCCGCGGCTAGGCATTTCGCGCGTCGGCCCCGCGGACTTTGCGAATAAGCGCATCGAGGGTCGACTCCTCGAGCCCGCGGCTAGGAATTTCGCGTGTAGACACTTCGGACTGCGCGAATAGGCGCATCCGGGGTTGACTCCTCAAGCCCATGGGTAGGCATTTCGCGCGTCGGCACCTCGGACTGCGCGAATAAGCGCAACGAGGGTCGACTCCTCGAGCCCGCGGCAAGGAATTTCGCGTGTCGACACCTCGGACTGCGCGAATAAGCGCATCGAGTGTTGACTCCTGGAGCCCGCGGCTAGGCATTTCGCGCGTGGGCACCTCGGACTGCGCGAATAAGCGCATCGAAGGTCGACTCCTCGAGCCCGCGGCTAGGCATTTCGCGCGCCGGCACCTCGGACTGCGCGAATAAGCGCATCGAGGGTCGACTCCTCGAGCCCGCGGCTAGGAATTTCGCGTATCGACACCTCGTACTGCGCGAATAAGCGCATCGGTGGTCGACTCCTCGAGCCCGTGGCTAGGCATTTCGCGCATCGACACCTCGGACTGTGCGAATAAGCGCATCGAGGGTCTACTCGTCGAGCCCGCGGCTAGGAATTTCGCGCGTCGGCACCTCGGACTGCGCGAATAAGCGCATCGAGGGTTGACTCCTCGAGCCCGCGGCTAGGCATTTGGCGCGTCGGCACCTCGGACTGCGCGAATAAGCGCATCGAGTGTCGACTCCTCGAGCCTGCGGCTAGGAATTTCGCGTGTCGATACCTCGGACTGCGCGAATAAGCGCATCGAGGGTCGACTCCTCGAGCCCGCGGCTAGGCATTTCGCGCGTCGACACCTCGGACTACGCGAATAAGCGCATCGAGGGTCGACTCCTCGAGGTCGCCGCTACGAATGTCGCGCGTCGACACCCCGGACTGCGCGAATAAGCGCATCGAGTGTCGACTCCTCGAGCCCGCAGCTAGGAATTTCGCGTGTCGGCACCTCGGACAGCGCGAATAAGCGCATCGAGGGTTGACTCCTCGAGCCCGCGGCTAGGCATTTCGCGCGTCGGCACCTCGGACTGCGCGAATAAGCGCATCGAGTGTCGACTCCTCGAGCCCGCGGCTAGGAATTTCGCGTGTTGACACCTCGGACTGCGCGAATAAGCGTATCGAGGGTCGACTCCTCGAGCCCGCGGCTAGGAACTTCGCGCGTCGGCACCTCGGACTGCGCGAATAAGCGCATCGAGGGTCGACTCCTCGAGCCCGCGGCAAGGAATTTCGCGTGTCGACACCTCGGACTGCGCGAATAAGCGCATCGAGTGTCGACTCCTCGAGCCCGCGGCTGGGGAAATCGCGTGTCGACACCTCGGACTGCGCGAATAAGCGTATCGAGGGTCGACTCCTTGATCCCGCGGCTACGCAATTCGCGCGTCGACACCTCGGACTGCGCGAATAAGCGCATCGCGGGTCGACTGCGCGAATAAGCGCTAGGGATATCGCGCGTCGGCACCTCGGACCTCGCGAATAAGCGTATCGAGGGTCAACTCCTTGATCCCGCGGCTACGCAATTCGCGCGTCGACACCTCGGACTGCGCGAATAAGCACATCGAGGGTCGACTGCGCGAATAAGCGTATCGAGGGTCGACTCCTTGATCCCGCGGCTACGCAATTCGCGCGTCGACACCTCGGACCGCGCGAATAAGCGCAACGAGGGTCGGCTCCTCGAGCCCGCGGCTACGCATATCGCGCGTCAGCACCTCGGACTGCGCGAATCAGCGCATCCGACCATTGACTCCTCAAACCCGCGGCTAGGCATTTCGCGCGTCGGCCCCGCGGACTTTGCGAATAAGCGCATCGAGGGTCGACTCCTCGAGCCCGCGGCTAGGAATTTCGCGTGTAGACACTTCGGACTGCGCGAATAGGCGCATCCGGGGTTGACTCCTCAAGCCCATGGGTAGGCATTTCGCGCGTCGACACCTCGGACTGCGCGAATCAGCGCATCCGACCATTGACTCCTCAAACCCGCGGCTAGGCATTTCGCGCGTCGGCCCCGCGGACTTTGCGAATAAGCGCATCGAGGGTCGACTCCTCGAGCCCGCGGCTACGAATGTCGCGCGTCGACACCCCGGACTGCGGGAATAAGCGCATCGAGGGTCGACTCCTCGAGCCCGCGGTTAGGAACTTCGCGTATCGTCACCTCGGACTGCGCGAATAAGCGCATCGAGGGTCGACTCCTCGAGCCCGCGGCAAGGAATTTCGCGTGTCGACACTTCGGACTGCGCGAATAAGCGCATCGAGGGTTGAATCCTGGAGCCCGCGGCTAGGCATTTCGCGCGTGGGCACCTCGGACTGCGCGAATAAGCGCATCGAAGGTCGACTCCTCGAGCCCGCGGCTAGGCATTTCGCGCGCCGGCACCTCGGACTGCGCGAATAAGCGCATCGAGGGTGGACTCCTCGAGCCCGCGGGTAGAAATTTCGCGTATCGACACCTCGTACTGCGCGAATAAGCGCATCGATGGTCGACTCCTCGAGCCCGTGGCTAGGCATTTCGCGCATCGACACCTCGGACTGAGCGAATAAGGGCATCGAGGGTCGACTCCTCGAGCCCGCGGCTAGGAATTTGGCGCGTCGGCACCTCGGACTGCGCGAATAAGCGCATCGAGGGTTGACTCCTCGAGCCCGCGGCTAGGCATTTCGCGCGTCGGCACCTCGGACTGCGCGAATAAGCGCATCGAGTGTCGACTCCTCGAGCCCGCAGCTAGGAATTTCGCGCGTCGGCACCTCGGACTGCGCGAATAAGCGCATCGAGGGTTGACTCCTCGAGAACGCGGCTAGGCATTTCGCGCGTCGGCACCTCGGACTGCGCGAATAAGCGCGTCGAGTGGCGACTCCTCGAGCCCGCGGCTAGGAATTTCGCGTGTCGATACCTCGGACTGCGCGAATAAGCCATCGAGGGTCGACTCCTCGAGCCCGCGGCTAGGCATTTCGCGCGTCGACACCTCGGACTACGCGAATAAGCGCATCGAGGGTCGACTCCTCGAGCCCGCGGCTAGGAACTTCGCGTATCGTCACCTCGGACTGCGCGAATAAGCGCATGGAGGGTCGACTCCTCGAGCCCGCCGTTAGGCAATTCGCGTGTTGGCACCTCGGACTGCGCGAATAAGCGCATCTAGGGTCGATTCCTCGAGCCCGCGGCTAGGAATTTCGCGTGTTGACACCTCGGACTGCGCGAATAAGCGTATCGAGGGTCGACTCCTCGAGCCCGCGGTTAGGGAATTCGCCCGTTGGCACCTCGGACTGTGCGAATAAGCGCATCGAGGGTCGATTCCTCGAGCCCGCGGCTAGGAATTTCGGGTGTTGACACCTCGGACTGCGCGAATAAGCGTATCGAGGGTCGACTCCTCGAGCCCGCGGCTAGGAACTTCGCGCGTCGGCACCTCGGACTGCGCGAATAAGCGCATCGAGGGTCGACTCCTCGAGCCCGCGGCAAGGAATTTCGCGTGTCGACACCTCGGACTGCGCGAATAAGCGCATCGAGTGTTGACTCCTGCAGCCCGCGGCTAGGCATTTCGCGTGTGGGCACCTCGGACTGCGCGAATAAGCGCATCGAAGGTCGACTCCTCGAGCCCGCGGCTAGGCATTTCGCGCGCCGGCACCTCGGACTGCGCGAATAAGCGCATCGAGGGTCGACTCCTCGAGCCCGCGGCTAGGAATTTCGCGTATCGACTCCTCGTACTGCGCGAATAAGCGCATCGATGGTCGACTCCTCGAGCCCGTGGCTAGGCATTTCGCGCATCGACACCTCGGACTGTGCGAATAAGCGCATCGAGGGTCGACTCCTCGAGCCCGCGGCTAACAATTTCGCGTGTCGGCACCTCGGACTGCGCGAATAAGCGCATCGAGGGTTGACTCCTCGAGCCCGCGGCTAGGCATTTCTCGCGTCGGCACCTCGGACTGCGCGAATAAGCGCATCGAGTGTCGACTCCTCGAGCCCGCGTCTAGGAATTTCGCGTGTCGATACCTCGGACTGCGCGAATAAGCGCATCGAGGGTCGACTCCTCGAGCCCGCGGCTAGGCATTTCGCGCGCCGGCACCTCGAACTGCGCGAATAAGCGCATCGAGTGTCGACTCCTCGAGCCCGCGTCTAGGAATTTCGCGTGTCGATACCTCGGACTGCGCGAATAAGCGCATCGAGGGTCGACTCCTCGAGCCCGCGGCTAGGCATTTCGCGCGCCGGCACCTCGAACGGCGCGAATAAGCGCATCGAGGGTCGACTCCTCTAGCCCGCGGCTAGGAATTTCGCGTATCGACACCTCGTACTGCGCGAATAAGCGCATCGGTGGTCGACTCCTCGAGCCCGTGGCTAGGCATTTCGCGCATCGACACCTCGGACTGTGCGAATAAGCGCATCGAGGGTCTACTCCTCGAGCCCGCGGCTAGGAATTTCGCGCGTCGGCACCTCGGACTGCGCGAATAAGCCATCGAGGGTCGACTCCTCGAGCCCGCGGCTAGGCATTTCGCGCGTCGACACCTCGGACTACGCGAATAAGCGCATCGAGGGTCGACTCCTCGAGCCCGCGGCTAGGAACTTCGCGTATCGTCACCTCGGACTGCGCGAATAAGCGCATGGAGGGTCGACTCCTCGAGCCCGCCGTTAGGCAATTCGCGTGTTGGCACCTCGGACTGCGCGAATAAGCGCATCGAGGGTCGATTCCTCGAGAACGCGGCTAGGAATTTCGCGTGTTGACACCTCGGACTGCGCGAATAAGCGTATCGAGGGTCGACTCCTCGAGCCCGCGGTTAGGGAATTCGCCCGTTGGCACCTCGGACTGTGCGAATAAGCGCATCGAGGGTCGATTCCTCGAGCCCGCGGCTAGGAATTTCGGGTGTTGACACCTCGGACTGCGCGAATAAGCGTATCGAGGGTCGACTCCTCGAGCCCGCGGCTAGGAACTTCGCGCGTCGGCACCTCGGACTGCGCGAATAAGCGCATCGAGATTCGACTCCTCGAGCCCGCGGCAAGGAATTTCGCGTGTCGACACCTCGGACTGCGCGAATAAGCGCATCGAGTGTTGACTCCTGGAGCCCGCGGCTAGGCATTTCGCGTGTGGGCACCTCGGACTGCGCGAATAAGCGCATCGAAGGTCGACTCCTCGAGTTCGCGGCTAGGCATTTCGCGCGCCGGCACCTCGGACTGCGCGAATAAGCGCATCGAGGGTCGACTCCTCGAGCCCGCGGCTAGGAATTTCGCGTATCGACACCTCGTACTGCGCGAATAAGCGCATCGATGGTCGACTCCTCGAGCCCGTGGCTAGGCATTTCGCGCATCGACACCTCGGACTGTGCGAATAAGCGCATCGAGGGTCGACTCCTCGAGCCCGCGGCTAACAATTTCGCGTGTCGGCACCTCGGACTGCGCGAATAAGCGCATCGAGGGTTGACTCCTCGAGCCCGCGGCTAGGCATTTCTCGCGTCAGCACCTCGGACTGCGCGAATAAGCGCATCGAGTGTCGACTCCTCGAGCCCGCGTCTAGGAATTTCGCGTGTCGATACCTCGGACTGCGCGAATAAGCGCATCGAGGGTCGACTCCTCGAGCCCGCGGCTAGGCATTTCGCGCGCCGGCACCTCGGACTGCGCGAATAAGCGCATCGAGGGTCGACTCCTCTAGCCCGCGGCTAGGAATTTCGCGTATCGACACCTCGTACTGCGCTAATAAGCGCATCGGTGGTCGACTCCTCGAGCCCGTGGCTAGGCATTTCGCGCATCGACACCTCGGACTGTACGAATAAGCGCATCGAGGGTCTACTCCTCGAGCCCGCGGCTAGGAATTTCGCGCGTCGGCACCTCGGACTGCGCGAATAAGCGCATCGAGGGTTGACTCCTCGAGCCCGCGGCTAGGCATTTCGCGCGTCGGCACCTCGGACTGCGCGAATAAGCGCATCGAGTGTCGACTCCTCGAGCCCGCAGCTAGGAATTTCGCGCGTCGGCACCTCGGACTGCGCGAATAAGCGCATCGAGAGTTGACTCCTCGAGCCCGCGGCTAGGCATTTCGCGCGTCGGCACCTCGGACTGCGCGAATAAGCGCATCGAGTGTCGACTCCACGAGCCCGCGGCTAGGAATTTTGCGTGTCGATACCTGGGACTGCGCGAATAAGCGCATCGAGGGTCGACTCCTCGAGCCCGCGGCTAGGCATTTCGCGCGTCGACACCTCGGACTACGCGAATAAGCGCATCGAGGGTCGACTCCTCGAGGTCGCCGCTACGAATGTCGCGCGTCGACACCCCGGACTGCGCGAATAAGCGCATCGAGTGTCGACTCCTCGAGCCCGCAGCTAGGAATTTCGCGCGTCGGCACCTCGGACTGCGCGAATAAGCGCATCGAGGGTTGACTCCTCGAGCCCGCGGCTAGGCATTTCGCGCGTCGGCACCTCGGACTGCGCGAATAAGCGCATCGAGTGTCGACTCCTCGAGCCCGCGGCTAGGAATTTCGCGTGTTGACACCTCGGACTGCGCGAATAAGCGTATCGAGGGTCGACTCCTCGAGCCCGCGGCTAGGAACTTCGCGCGTCGGCACCTCGGACTGCGCGAATAAGCGCATCGAGGGTCGACTCCTCGAGCCCGCGGCAAGGAATTTCGCGTGTCGACACCTCGGACTGCGCGAATAAGCGCATCGAGTGTCGACTCCTCGAGCCCGCGGCTGGGGATATCGCGTGTCGGCACCTCGGACTGCGCGAATAAGCGTATCGAGGGTCGACTCCTTGATCCCGCGGCTACGCAATTCGCGCGTCGACACCTCGGACTGCGCGAATAAGCGCATCGCGGGTCGACTGCGAGAATAAGCGCAAGGGATATCGCGCGTCGGCACCTCGGACCTCGCGAATAAGCGTATCGAGGGTCAACTCCTTGATCCCGCGGCTACGCAATTCGCGCGTCGACACCTCGGACTGCGCGAATAAGCACATCGAGGGTCGACTGCGCGAATAAGCGTATCGAGGGTCGACTCCTTGATCCCGCGGCTACGCAATTCGCGCGTCGACACCTCGGACTGCGCGAATAAGCGCAACGAGGGTCGGCTCCTCGAGCCCGCGGCTACGCATATCGCGCGTCAGCACCTCGGACTGCGCGAATCAGCGCATCCGACCATTGACTCCTCAAACCCGCGGCTAGGCATTTCGCGCGTCGGCCCCGCGGACTTTGCGAATAAGCGCATCGAGGGTCGACTCCTCGAGCCCGCGGCTAGGAATTTCGCGTGTAGACACTTCGGACGGCGCGAATAGGCGCATCCGGGGTTGACTCCTCAAGCCCATGGGTAGGCATTTCGCGCGTCGACACCTCGGACTGCGCGAATCAGCGCATCCGACCATTGACTCCTCTAACCCGCGGCTAGGCATTTCGCGCGTCGGCCCCGCGGACTTTGCGAATAAGCGCATCGAGGGTCGACTCCTCGAGCCCGCGGCTACGAATGTCGCGCGTCGACACCCCGGACTGCGCGAATAGGCGCATCGAGGGTCGACTCCTCGAGCCCGCGGTTAGGAACTTCGCGTATCGTCACCTCGGACTGCGCGAATAAGCACATCGAGGGTCGACTCCTCGAGCCCGCGGCAAGGAATTTCGCGTGTCGACACTTCGGACTGCGCGAATAAGCGCATCGAGGGTTGAATCCTGGAGCTCGCGGCTAGGCATTTCGCGCGTGGGCACCTCGGACTGCGCGAACAAGCGCATCGAAGGTCGACTCCTCGAGCCCGCGGCTTGGCATTTCGCGTGCCGGCACCTCGGACTGCGCGAATAAGCGCATCGAGGGTGGACTCCTCGAGCCCGCGGCTAGAAATTTCGCGTATCGACACCTCGTACTGCGCGAATAAGCGCATCGATGGACGACTCCTCGAGCCCGTGGCTAGGCATTTCGCGCATCGACACCTCGGACTGAGCGAATAAGGGCATCGAGGGTCGACTCCTCGAGCCCGCGGCTAGGAATTTGGCGCGTCGGCACCTCGGACTGCGCGAATAAGCGCATCGAGGGTTGACTCCTCGAGCCCGCGGCTAGGCATTTCGCGCGTCGGCACCTCGGACTGCGCGAATAAGCGCATCGAGTGTCGACTCCTCGAGCCCGCAGCTAGGAATTTCGCGCGTCGGCACCTCGGACTGCGCGAATAAGCGCATCGAGGGTTGACTCCTCGAGAACGCGGCTAGGCATTTCGCGCGTCGGCACCTCGGACTGCGCGAATAAGCGCATCGAGTGTCGACTCCTCGAGCCCGCGGCTAGGAATTTAGCGTGTCGATACCTCGGACTGCGCGAATAAGCGCATCGAGGGTCGACTCCTCGAGCCCGCGGCTAGGCATTTCGCGCGTCGACACCTCTGACTACGCGAATAAGCGCATCGAGGGTCGACTCCTCGAAGTCGCCGCTACGAATGTCGCGCGTCGACACCCCGGACTGCGCGAATAAGCGCATCGAGGGTCGACTCCTCGAGCCCGCGGCTAGGAACTTCGCGTATCGTCACCTCGGACTGCGCGAATAAGCGCATCGAGGGTCGATTCCTCGAGCCCGCGGCTAGGAATTTCGCGTGTTGACACCTCGGACTGCGCGAATAAGCGTATCGAGGGTCGACTCCTCGAGCCCGCGGTTAGGGAATTCGCCCGTTGGCACCTCGGACTGTGCGAATAAGCGCATCGAGGGTCGATTCCTCGAGCCCGCGGCTAGGAATTTCGGGTGTTGACACCTCGGACTGCGCGAATAAGCGTATCGAGGGTCGACTCCTCGAGCCCGCGGCTAGGAACTTCGCGCGTCGGCACCTCGGACTGCGCGAATAAGCGCATCGAGGGTCGACTCCTCGAGCCCGCGGCAAGGAATTTCGCGTGTCGACACCGCGGACTGCGCGAATAAGCGCATCGAGTGTTGACTCCTGGAGCCCGCGGCTAGGCATTTCGCGCGTGGGCACCTCGGACTGCGCGAATAAGCGCATCGAAGGTCGACTCCTCGAGCCCGCGGCTAGGCATTTCGCGCGCCGGCACCTCGGACTGCGCGAATAAGCGCATCGAGGGTCGACTCCTCGAGCCCGCGGCTAGGAATTTCGCGTATCGACACCTCGTACTGCGCGAATAAGTGCATCGATGGTCGACTCCTCGAGCCCGTGGCTAGGCATTTCGCGCATCGACACCTCGGACTGTGCGAATAAGCGCATCGAGGGTCGACTCCTCGAGCCCGCGGCTAACAATTTCGCGCGTCGGCACCTCGGACTGCGCGAATAAGCGCATCGAGGGTCGACCCCTCGAGCCCGCGGCAAGGAATTTCGCGTGTCGACACCTCGGACTGCGCGAATAAGCGCATCGAGTGTCGACTCCTCGAGCCCGCGGCTGGGGATATCGCGTGTCGGCACCTCGGACTGCGCGAATAAGCGTATCGAGGGTCGACTCCTTGATCCCGCGGCTACGCAATTCGCGCGTCGACACCTCGGACTGCGCGAATAAGCGCATCGCGGGTCGACTGCGCGAATAAGCGCTAGGGATATCGCGCGTCGGCACCTCGGACCTCGCGAATAAGCGTATCGAGGGTCAACTCCTTGATCCCGCGGCTACGCAATTCGCGCGTCGACACCTCGGACTGCGCGAATAAGCACATCGAGGGTCGACTGCGCGAATTAGCGTATCGAGGGTCGACTCCTTGATCCCGCGGCTACGCCATTCGCGCGTCGACACCTCGGACTGCGCGAATAAGCGCAACGAGGGTCGGCTCCTCGAGCCCGCGGCTACGCATATCGCGCGTCAGCACCTCGGACTGCGCGAATCAGCGCATCCGACCATTGACTCCTCAAACCCGCGGCTAGGCATTTCGCGCGTCGGCCCCGCGGACTTTGCGAATAAGCGCATCGAGGGTCGACTCCTCGAGCCCGCGGCTAGGAATTTCGCGTGTAGACACTTCGGACTGCGCGAATAGGCGCATCCGGGGTTGACTCCTCAAGCCCATGGGTAGGCATTTCGCGCGTCGACACCTCGGACTGCGCGAATCAGCGCATCCGACCATTGACTCCTCAAACCCGCGGCTAGGCATTTCGCGCGTCGGCCCCGCGGACTTTGCGAATAAGCGCATCGAGGGTCGACTCCTCGAGCCCGCGGCTACGATTGTCGCGCGTCGACACCCCGGACTGCGCGAATAAGCGCATCGAGGGTCGACTCCTCGAGCCCGCGGTTAGGAACTTCGCGTATCGTCACCTCGGACTGCGCGAATAAGCACATCGAGGGTCGACTCCTCGAGCCCGCGGCAAGGAATTTCGCGTGTCGACACTTCGGACTGCGCGTATAAGCGCATCGAGGGTTGAATCCTGGAGCTCGCGGCTAGGCATTTCGCGCGTGGGCACCTCGGACTGCGCGAACAAGCGCATCGAAGGTCGACTCCTCGAGCCCGCGGCTTGGCATTTCGCGTGCCGGCACCTCGGACTGCGCGAATAAGCGCATCGAGGGTGGACTCCTCGAGCCCGCGGCTAGAAATTTCGCGTATCGACACCTCGTACTGCGCGAATAAGCGCATCAATGGTCGACTCCTCGAGCCCGTGGCTAGGCATTTCGCGCATCGACACCTCGGACTGAGCGAATAAGGGCATCGAGGGTCGACTCCTCGAGCCCGCGGCTAGGAATTTGGCGCGTCGGCACCTCGGACTGCGCGAATAAGCGCATCGAGGGTTGACTCCTCGAGCCCGCGGCTAGGCATTTCGCGCGTCGGCAACTCGGACTGCGCGAATAAGCGCATCGAGTGTCGACTCCTCGAGCCCGCAGCTAGGAATTTCGCGCGTCGGCACCTCGGACTGCGCGAATAAGCGCATCGAGGGTTGACTCCTCGAGAACGCGGCTAGGCATTTCGCGCCTCGGCACCTCGGACTGCGCGAATAAGCGCATCGAGTGTCGACTCCTCGAGCCCGCGGCTAGGAATTTAGCGTGTCGATACCTCGGACTGCGCGAATAAGCGCATCGAGGGTCGACTCCTCGAGCCCGCGGCTAGGCATTTCGCGCGTCGACACCTCGGACTACGCGAATAAGCGCATCGAGGGTCGACTCCTCGAGGTCGCCGCTACGAATGTCGCGCGTCGACACCCCGGACTGCGCGAATAAGCGCATCGAGGGTCGACTCCTCGAGCCCGCGGCTAGGAACTTCGCGTATCGTCACCTCGTACTGCGCGAATAAGCGCATCGAGGGTCGATTCCTCGAGCCCGCGGCTAGGAATTTCGCGTGTAGACACTTCGGACTGCGCGAATAAGCGCATCCGGGGTTGACTCCTCAAGCCCACGGGTAGGCATTTCGCGCGTCGACACCTCGGACTACGCGAATAAGCGCATCGAGGGTCGACTCCTCGAGGTCGCTGCTACGAATGTCGCGCGTCGACACCCCGGACTGCGCGAATAAGCGCATCGAGGGTCGACTCCTCGAGCCCGCGGCTAGGAACTTCGCGTATCGTCACCTCGGACTGCGCGAATAAGCGCATCGAGGGTCGACTCCTCGAGCCCGCGGCAAGGAATTTCGCGTGTCGACACCTCGGACTGCGCGAATAAGCGCATCGAGGGTTGACTTCTGGAGCCCGCGGCTAGGCATATCGCGCGTGGGCACCTCGGACTGCGCGAATAAGCGCATCGAAGGTCGACTCCTCGAGCCCGCGGCTTAGCATTTCGCGCGCCGGCACCTCGGACTGCGCGAATAAGCGCATCGAGGGTCGACTCCTCGAGCCCGCGGCTAGGAATTTCGCGTATCGACACCTCGTACTGCGCGAATAAGCGCATCGATGGTCGACTCCTCGAGCCCGTGGCTAGGCATTTCGCGCGTCGACACCTCGGACTGTGCGAATAAGCGCATCGAGGGTCGACTCCTCGAGCCCGCGGCTAGGAATTTCGCGCGTCGGCACCTCGGACTGCGCGAATAAGCGCATCGAGGGTTGACTCCTCGAGCCCGCGGCTAGGCATTTCGCGCGTCGGCACCTCGGACTGCGCGAATAAGCGCATCGAGTGTCGACTCCTGGAGCCCGCAGCTAGGAATTTCGCGCGTCACCACCTCGGACTGCGCGAATAAGCGCATCGAGGGTTGACTCCTTGAGCCCGCGGCTAGGCATTTCGCGCGTCGGCACATCGGACTGCGCGAATAAGCGCATCGAGTGTCGACTCCTCGAGCCCGCGGCTAGGAATTTCGCGTGTCGATACCTCGGACTGCGCGAATAAGCGCATCGAGGGTCGACTCCTCGAGCCCGCGGCTAGGCATTTCGCGCGTCGACACCTCGGACTACGCGAATAAGCGCATCGAGGGTCGACTCCTCGAGCCCGCGGCTAGGAATTTCGCGCGTCGACACCCCGGACTGCGCGAATAAGCGCATCGAGGGTCGACTCCTCGAGCCCGCGGCTAGGAACTTCGCGTATCGTCACCTCGGACTGCGCGAATAAGCGCATGGAGGGTCGACTCCTCGAGCCCGCGGTTAGGCAATTCGCGTGTTGGCACCTCGGACTGCGCGATTAAGCGCATCGAGGGTCGATTCCTCGAGCCCAGGGCTAGGAATTTCACGCGTTGACACCTCGGACTGCGCGAATAAGCGTGTCGAGGGTCGACTCCTCGAGCCCGCGGCTAGGAACTTCGCGCGTCGGCACCTCGGACTGTGCGAATAAGCGCATCGAGGGTCGACTCCTCGAGCCCGCGGCAAGGAATTTCGCGTGTCGACACCTCGGACTGCGCGAATAAGCGCATCGAAGGTCGACTCCTCGAGCCCGCGGCTAGGCATTTCGCGCCCCGGCACCTCGGACTGCGCGAATAAGCGCATCGAGGGTCGACTCCTCGAGCCCGCGGCTAGGAATTTCGCGTATCGACACCTCGTACTGCGCGAATAAGCGCATCGATGGTCGACTCCTCGAGCCCGCGGCTACGCATTTCGAGTATCGACACCTCGGACTGCGCGAATCAGCGCATCGAGGGTTGATTCCTCGAACCCGTGGCTAGGCATGTCGCGCATCGGCACCTCGGACTGTGCGAATAGGCGCATCGAGGGTCGACTCCTCGAGCCCGCGGCTAGGAATTTCGCGCGTCGGCACCTCGGACTGCGCGAATAAGCGCATCGAGGATTGACTCCTCGAGCCCGCGGCTAGGCATTTCGCGCGTCGGCACCTCGGACTGCGCGAATAAGCGCATCGAGTGTCGACTCCTCGAGCCCGCGGCTAGGTATTTCGCGTGTAGACACTTAGGACTGCGTGAATAAGCGCATCCGGGGTTGACTCCTCAAACCCGCGGCTAGGCAATTCGCGCGTCGGCACCTTGGACTGCGCGAATCAGCGCATGGACCGTTGACTCCTCGAGCCTGCGGCTAGGAATATCGCGTGTCGGCCCCTCGGACTTTGCGAATAAGCGCATCGAGGGTCGACTCGTCGAACCAGCGGCTAGGTATTTCGCGTGTAGACACTTCGGACTGCGTGAATAAGCGCATCCGGGGTTGACTCCTCAAACCCGTGGCTAGGCATTTCGCGCGTCGACACCTCGGACTACGCGAATAAGCGCATCGAGGGTCGACTCCTCGAGGCCGCCGCTACGAATGTCGCGCGTCGACACCCCGGACTGCGCGAATAAGCGCATCGAGGGTCGACCCCTCGAGCCCGCGGCTAGGAACTTCGCGCATCGTCACCTCGGACTGCGCGAATAAGCGCACCAACGGTCGACTCCTCGAGCCCGTGGTTAGGCAATTCGCGCGTTGGCACCTCGGACTGCGCGAATAAGCGCATCGAGGGTCGATTCCTCGAGCCCGCGGCTAGGAATTTCGCGTGTTGACACCTCGGACTGCGCGAATAAGCGTATCGAGGGTCGACTCCTCGAGCCCGCGGCTAGGAATTTCGCGTGTCGACACCTCGGACTGCGCGAATAGGCGCATCGAGGGTTGACTCCTCGAGCCCGCGGGTAAGAATTTCGCGCGTCGACACCTCGCACTGCGCGAATAAGCGCATCCAGGGTTGACTCCTCGATCCCGCGGCTAGGCATTTCGCGAGCGGCACCTCGGACTGCGCGAATAAGCGCATCGAGGGTCGACTCCTCGAGCCCGCGGCTAGACATTTCGCGCGTCGGCTCCTCGGACTGCGCGAATAAGCGCATCGAGGGTCGACTCCTCGGGCCCGCAGCTAGGAATTTCGTGCGTCGGCACCTCGGACTGCACGAACAAGCGCATCGAGTGTCGACTCCTCGAGCCCGCGACTAGGCATTTCGCGCTTCGGCACCTCGGACTGCGCGAATAAGCGCATCGAGGGTCGACTCCTCGAGCCCGCGGCTAGGAATTTCGCGTGTCGACACCTAGGACTGCGCGAATAAGCGCATCGAGGGTCGACTCCTCGAGCCCGCGGCTACGCATTTCGCGCGTCGGCACCTCGGACTGCGCGAATAAGCGCATCGAGTGTCGACTCCTCGAGCCCGCGGTTAGGAATTTCGCGTGTCGATACCTCGGACTGCGCGAATAAGCGCATCGAGGGTCGACTCCTCGAGCCCGCGGCTAGGAACTTCGCATATCGTCACCTCGGACTGCGCGAATAAGCGCATGGAGGGTCGACTCCTCGAGCCCGCGGTTAGGCAATTCGCGTGTTGGCACCTCGGACTGCGCGAATAAGCGCATCGAGTGTCGATTCCGCGAGCCCGCGGCTACGAATTTCACGTGTTGACACCTCGGGCTGCGCGAATAAGCGTATCGAGGGTCGACTCCTCGAGCCCGCGGTTAGGGAATTCGCCCGTTGGCACCTCGGACTGCGCGAATAAGCGCATCGAGGGTCGATTCCTCGAGCCCGCGGCTAGGAATTTCGCGTGTTGACACCTCGGACTGCGCGAATAAGCGCATCGAGGGTCGACTCCTCGAGCCCGCGGCTAGGAACTTCGCGCGTCGGCACCTCGGACTGCGCGAATAAGCGCATCGAGGGTCGACTCCTCGAGCCCGCGGCAAGGAATTTCGCGTGTCGACACCTCGGACTGCGCGAATAAGCGCATCGAAGGTCGACTCCTCGAGCCCGCGGCTAGGCATTTCGCGCCCCGGCGCCTCGGACTGCGCGAATAAGCGCATCGAGGGTCGACTCCTCGAGCCCGCCGCTAGGAATTTCGCGTATCGACACCTCGTACTGCGCGAATAAGCGCATCGATGGTCGACTCCTCGAGCCCGCGGCTACGCATTTCGCGTATCGACACCTCGGACTGCGCGAATCAGCGCATCGAGGGTTCACTCCTCGAGCCCGCGGCTAGGAATTTCGCGCGTCGGCACCTCGGACTGCGCGAATAAGCGCATCGAGGGTTGACTCCTCGAGCCCGCGGCTAGGCATTTCGCGCGTCGGCACCTCGGACTGCGCGAATAAGCGCATCGAGTGTCGACTCCTCGAGCCCGCGGCTAGGTATTTCGCGTTTAGACACTTAGGACTGCGTGAATAAGCGCATCCGGGGTTGACTCCTCAAACCCGCGGCTAGGCAATTCGCGCGTCGGCACCTTGGACTGCGCGAATCAGCGCATCGACCGTTGACTCCTCGAGCCCGCGGCTAGGCATTTCGCGTGTCGGCCCCTCGGACTTTGCGAATAAGCGCATCGAGGGTCGACTCCTCGAGCCCGCGTCTAGGTATTTCGCGTGTAGACACTTCGGACTGCGTGAATAAGCGCAACCGGGGTTGACTCCTCAAACCCGCGGCTAGGCATTTCGCGCGTCGACACCTCGGACTACGCGAATAAGCGCATCGAGGGTCGACTCCTCGAGCCCGCGGCTAGGAATTTCGCGCGTCGGCACCTCGGACTGCGCGAATAAGCGCATCGAGGGTTGACTCCTCGAGCCCGCGGCTAGGCATTTCGCGCGTCGGCACCTCGGACTGCGCGAATAAGCGCATCGAGGGTCGACTCCTCGAGGCCGCCGCTACGAATGTCGCGCGTCGACACCCCGGACTGCGCGAATAAGCGCATCGAGGGTCGACTCCTCGAGCCCGTGGCTAGGCATTTCGCGCATCGACACCTCGGACTGTGCGAATAGGCGCATCGAGGGTCGACTCCTCGAGCCCGCGGCTAGGAATTTCGCGCGTCGGCACCTCGGACTGCGCGAATAAGCGCATCGAGGGTTGACTCCTCGAGCCCGCGGCTAGGCATTTCGCGCGTCGGCACCTCGGACTGCGCGAATAAGCGCATCGAGTGTCGACTCCTCGAGCCCGCGGCTAGGTATTTCGCGTTTAGACACTTAGGACTGCGTGAATAAGCGCATCCGGGGTTGACTCCTCAAACCCGCGGCTAGGCAATTCGCGCGTCGGCACCTTGGACTGCGCGAATCAGCGCATCGACCGTTGACTCCTCGAGCCCGCGGCTAGGCATTTCGCGTGTCGGCCCCTCGGACTTTGCGAATAAGCGCATCGAGGGTCGACTCCTCGAGCCCGCGTCTAGGTATTTCGCGTGTAGACACTTCGGACTGCGTGAATAAGCGCAACCGGGGTTGACTCCTCAAACCCGCGGCTAGGCATTTCGCGCGTCGACACCTCGGACTACGTGAATAAGCGCAACCGGGGTTGACTCCTCAAACCCGCGGCTAGGCATTTCGCGCGTCGACACCTCGGACTACGCGAATAAGCGCATCGAGGGTCGACTCCTCGAGCCCGCGGCTAGGAATTTCGCGCGTCGGCACCTCGGACTGCGCGAATAAGCGCATCGAGGGTTGACTCCTCGAGCCCGCGGCTAGGCATTTCGCGCGTCGGCACCTCGGACTGCGCGAATAAGCGCATCGAGGGTCGACTCCTCGAGGCCGCCGCTACGAATGTCGCGCGTCGACACCCCGGACTGCGCGAATAAGCGCATCGAGGGTCGACTCCTCGAGCCCGTGGCTAGGCATTTCTCGCATCGACACCTCGGACTGTGCGAATAGGCGCATCGAGGGTCGACTCCTCGAGCCCGCGGCTAGGAATTTCGCGCGTCGGCACCTCGGACTGCGCGAATAAGCGCATCGAGGGTTGACTCCTCGAGCCCGCGGCTAGGCATTTCGCGCGTCGGCACCTCGGACTGCGCGAATAAGCGCATCGAGGGTCGACTCCTCGAGCCCGCGGCTAGGAACTTCGCGTATCGTCACCTCGGACTGCGCGAATAAGCGCATGGAGGGTCGACTCCTCGAGCCCGCGGTTAGGCAATTCGCGTATCGACACCTCGTACTGCGCGAATAAGCGAATCGAGGGTCGACTCCTCGAGCCCGCGGCTAGGAACTTCGCGCGTCGGCACCTCGGACTGTGCGAATCATCGCATCGAGGGTTGATTCCTCGAACCCGTGGCTAGGCATTTCGCGCGTCGGCACCTCGGACTGCGCGAATAAGCGCATCGAGGGTCGACTCCTCGAGCCCGCGGGAAGGAATTTCGCGTGTCGACACCTCGGACTGCGCGAATAAGCGCATCGAAGGTCGACTCCTCGAGCCCGCGGCTAGGCATTTCGCGCCCCGGCACCTCGGACTGCGCGTATAAGCGCATCGAGGGTCGACTCCTCGAGCCCGCGGCTTGGAATTTCGCGTATCGACACCTCGTACTGCGCGAATAAGCGCATCGATGGTCGACTCCTCGAGCCCGCGGCTACGCATTTCGCGTATCGACACCTCGGACTGCGCGAATCAGCGCATCGAGGGTTCACTCCTCGAGCCCGCGGCTAGGAATTTCGCGCGTCGGCACCTCGGACTGCGCGAATAAGCGCATCGAGGGTTGACTCCTCGAGCCCGCGGCTAGGCATTTCGCGCGTCGGCACCTCGGACTGCGCGAATAAGCGCATCGAGTGTCGACTCCTCGAGCCCGCGGCTAGGTATTTCTCGTGTAGACACTTAGGACTGCGTGAATAAGCGCATCCGGGGTTGACTCCTCAAACCCGCGGCTAGGCAATTCGCGCGTCGGCACCTTGGACTACGCGAATCAGCGCATCGACCGTTGACTCCTCGAGCCCGCGGCTAGGCATTTCGCGTGTCGGCCCCTCGGACTTTGCGAATAAGCGCATCGAGGGTCGACTCGTCGAGCCCGCGGCTAGGTATTTCGCGTGTAGACACTTCGGACTGCGTGAATAAGCGCAACCGGGGTTGACTCCTCAAACCCGTGGCTAGGCATTTCGCGCGCCGACACCTCGGACTACGCGAATAAGCGCATCGAGGGTCGACTCCTCGAGGCCGCCGCTACGAATGTCGCGCGTCGACACCCCGGACTGCGCGAATAAGCGCATCGGGGGTCGACTCCTCGAGCCCGTGGCTAGGCATTTCGCGCATCGACACCTCGGACTGTGCGAATAGGCGCATCGAGGGTCGACTCCTCGAGCCCGCGGCTAGGAATTTCGCGCGTCGGCACCTCGGACTGCGCGAATAAGCGCATCGAGGGTTGACTCCTCGAGCCCGCGGCTAGGCATTTCGCGCGTCGGCACCTCGGACTGCGCGAATAAGCGCATCGAGGGTCGACTCCTCGAGCCCGCGGCTAGGAACTTCGCGTATCGTCACCTCGGACTGCGCGAATAAGCGCATGGAGGGTCGACTCCTCGAGCCCGCGGTTAGGCATTTCGCGCCCCGGCACCTCGGGCTGCGCGAATAAGCGCATCGAGGGTCGACTCCTCGAGCCCGCGGCTAGGAATTTCGCGTATCGACACCTCGTACTGCGCGAATAAGCGCATCGATGGTCGACTCCTCGAGCCCGCGGCTACGCATTTCGCGTATCGACACCTAGGACTGCGCGAATCAGCGCATCGAGGGTTGATTCCTCGAGCCCGCGGTTAGGCATTTCGCGCCCCGGCACCTCGGGCTGCGCGAATAAGCGCATCGAGGGTCGACTCCTCGAGCCCGCGGCTAGGAATTTCGCGTATCGACACCTCGTACTGCGCGAATAAGCGCATCGATGGTCGACTCCTCGAGCCCGCGGCTACGCATTTCGCGTATCGACACCTAGGACTGCGCGAATCAGCGCATCGAGGGTTGATTCCTCGAACCCATGGTTAGGCATTTCGCGCATCGACACCTCGGACTGTGCGAATAGGCGCATCGAGGGTCGACTCCTCGAGCCCGCGGCTAGGAATTTCGCGCGTCGGCACCTCGGACTGCGCGAATAAGCGCATCGAGGGTTGACTCCTCGAGCCCGCGGCTAGGCATTTTGCGCTTCGGCACCTCGGACTGCGCGAATAAGCGCATCGAGGGTCGACTCCTCCAGCCCGCGGCTAGGAATTTCGCGTGTCGACACCTAGGACTGCGCGAATAAGCGCATCGAGGGTCGACTCCTCGAGCCCGCGGCTACGCATTTCGCGCGTCGGCACCTCGGACTGCGCGAATAAGCGCATCGAGTGTCGACTCCTCGAGCCCGCGGCTAGGAATTTCGCGTGTCGATACCTCGGACTGCGCGAATAAGCGCATCGAGGGTCGACTCCTCGAGCCCGCGGCTAGGAACTTCGCATATCGTCACCTCGGACTGCGCGAATAAGCGCATGGAGGGTCGACTCCTCGAGCCCGCGGTTAGGCAATTCGCGTGTTGGCACCTCGGACTGCGCGAATAAGCGCATCGAGGGTCGATTCCTCGAGCCCGCGGCTAGGAATTTCACGTGTTGACACCTCGGGCTGCGCGAATAAGCGTATCGAGGGTCGACTCCTCGAGCCCGCGGTTAGGGAATTCGCCCGTTGGCACCTCGGACTGCGCGAATAAGCGCATCGAGGGTCGATTCCTCGAGCCCGCGGCTAGGAATTTCGCGTGTTGACACCTCGGACTGCGCGAATAAGCGTATCGAGGGTCGACTCCTCGAGCCCGCGGCTAGGCATTTCGCGCGTCGGCACCTCGGACTGCGCGAATAAGCGCATCGAGTGTCGACTCCTCGAGCCCGCGGCTAGGTATTGCGCGTGTAGACACTTAGGACTGCGTGAATAAGCGCATCCGGGGTTGACTCCTCAAACCCGCGGCTAGGCATTTCGCGCGTCGGCACCTCGGACTGCGCGAATAAGCGCATCGAGTGTCGACTCCTCGAGCCCGCGGCTAGGAATTTCGCGTGTCGATACCTCGGACTGCGCGAATAAGCGCATCGAGGGTCGACTCCTCGAGCCCGCGGCTAGGAACTTCGCATATCGTCACCTCGGACTGCGCGAATAAGCGCATGGAGGGTCGACTCCTCGAGCCCGCGGTTAGGCAATTCGCGTGTTGGCACCTCGGACTGCGCGAATAAGCGCATCGAGGGTCGATTCCTCGAGCCCGCGGCTAGGAATTTCACGTGTTGACACCTCGGGCTGCGCGAATAAGCGTATCGAGGGTCGACTCCTCGAGCCCGCGGTTAGGGAATTCGCCCGTTGGCACCTCGGACTGCGCGAATCAGCGCATCGAGGGTTCACTCCTCGAGCCCGCGGCTAGGAATTTCGCGCGTCGGCACCTCGGACTGCGCGAATAGGCGCATCGAGGGTTGACTCCTCGAGCCCGCGGCTAGGCATTTCGCGCGTCGGCACCTCGGACTGCGCGAATAAGCGCATCGAGTGTCGACTCCTCGAGCCCGCGGCTAGGTATTTCGCGTGTAGACACTTAGGACTGCGTGAATAAGCGCATCCGGGGTTGACTCCTCAAACCCGCGGCTAGGCAATTCGCGCGTCGGCACCTTGGACTGCGCGAATCAGCGCATCGACCGTTGACTCCTCGAGCCCGCGGCTAGGCATTTCGCGTGTCGGCCCCTCGGACTTTGCGAATAACCGCATCGAGGGTCGACTCCTCGAGCCCGCGGCTAGGTATTTCGCGTGTAGACACTTCGGACTGCGTGAATAAGCGCATCCGGGGTTGACTCCTCAAACCCGCGGCTAGGCATTTCGCGCGTCGACACCTCGGACTACGCGAATAAGCGCATCGAGGGTCGACTCCGCGAGCCCGTGGCTAGGCATTTCGCGCATCGACACCTCGGACTGTGCGAATAGGCGCATCGACCGTTGACTCCTCGAGCCTGCGGCTAGGAATTTCGCGCGTCGGCCCCTCGGACTTTGCGAATAAGCGCATCGAGGGTCGACTCCTCGAGCCCGCGGCTAGGTATTTCGCGTGTAGACACTTCGGACTGCGTGAATAAGCGCATCCGGGGTTGACTCCTCAAACCCGTGGCTAGGCATTTCGCGCGTCGACACCTCGGACTACGCGAATAAGCGCATCGAGGGTCGACTCCTCGAGGCCGCCGCCACGAATGTCGCGCGTCGACACCCCGGACTGCGCGAATAAGCGCATCGAGGGTCGACTCCTCGAGCCCGCGGCTAGGAACTTCGCGCATCGTCACCTCGGACTGCGCGAATAAGCGCACCAACGGTCGACTCCTCGAGCCCGTGGTTAGGCAATTCGCGCGTTGGCACCTCGGACTGCGCGAATAAGCGCATCGAGGGTCGATTCCTCGAGCCCGCGGCTAGGAATTTCGCGTGTTGACACCTCGGACTGCGCGAATAAGGGGTATCGAGGGTCGACTCCTCGAGCCCGCGGCTAGGCATTTCGCGCGTCGGCACCTAGGACTGCGCGAATAAGCGCATCGAGGGTCGACTCCTCGAGCCCGCGGCTAGGAATTTCGCGTGTCGATTCCTCGGACTGCACGAATAGGCGCATCGAGGGTTGACTCCTCGAGCCCGCGGGTACGAATTTCGCGCGTCGACACCTCGCACTGCGCGAATAAGCGCATCCAGGGTTGACTCCTCGATCCCGCGGCTAGGTATTTCGCGAGCGGCACCTCGGACTGCGCGAATAAGGGCATCGAGGGTCGACTCCTCGAGCCCGCGGCTAGACATTTCGCGCGTCGGCACCTCGGACTGCACGAACAAGCGCATCGAGTGTCGACTCCTCGAGCCCGCGACTAGGCATTTCGCGCTTCGGCACCTCGGACTGCGCGAATAAGCGCATCGAGGGTCGACTCCTCGAGCCCGCGGCTAGGAATTTCGCGTGTCGACACCTAGGACTGCGCGAATAAGCGCATCGAGGGTCGACTCCTCGAGCCCGCGGCTACGCATTTCGCGCGTCGGCACCTCGGACTGCGCGAATAAGCGCATCGAGTGTCGACTCCTCGAGCCCGCGGCTAGGAATTTCGCGTGTCGATACCTCGGACTGCGCGAATAAGCGCATCGAGGGTCGACTCCTCGAGCCCGCGGCTAGGCATTTCGCACGTCGACACCCCGGACTGCGCGAATTAGCGCATCCAGGGTCGACTCCTCGAGCCCGTGGCTAGGAACTTCGCATATCGTCACCTCGGACTGCGCGAATAAGCGCATGGAGGGTGGACTCCTCGAGCCCGCGGTTAGGCAATTCGCGTGTTGGCACCTCGGACTGCGCGAATAAGCGCATCGAGGGTCGATTCCTCGAGCCCGCGGCTAGGAATTTCACGTGTTGACACCTCGGGCTTCGCGAATAAGCGCATCGAGGGTCGACTCCTCGAGCCCGCGGTTAGGGAATTCGCCCGTTGGCACCTCGGACTGAGCGAATAAGCGCATCGAGGGTCGATTCCTCGAGCCCGCGACTAGGAATTTCGCGTGTTGACACCTCAGACTGCGCGAATAAGCGTATCGAGGGTTGACTCCTCAAACCCGCGGCTAGACATTTCGCGCGTCGACACCTCGGACTACGCGAATAAGCGCATCGAGGGTCGACTCCTCGAGCCCGCGGCTAGGAACTTAGCGCATCGTCACCTCGGACTGCGCGAATCAGCGCATCCGACCATTGACTCCTCAAACCCGCGGCTAGGCATTTCGCGCGTCGGCCCCGCGGACTTTGCGAATAAGCGCATCGAGGGTCGACTCCTCGAGCCCGCGGCTAGGAGTTTCGCGTGTAGACACTTCGGACTGCGCGAATAAGCGCATCCGGGGTTGACTCCTCAAGCCCACGGGTAGGCATTTCGCGCGTCAACACCTCGGACTACGCGAATAAGCGCATCGAGGGTCGACTCCTCGAGGTCGCCGCTACGAATGTCGCGCGTCGACACCCCGGACTGCGCGAATAAGCGCATCCAGGGTCGACTCCTCGAGCCCGTGGCTAGGCATTTCGCGCATCGACACCTCAGACTGTGCGAATAAGCGCATCGAGGGTCGACTCCTCGAGCCCGCAGCTAGGAATTTCGCGCGTCGGCCACTCGGACTGCGCGAATAAGCGCATCGAGGGTTGACTCCTCGAGCCCGCGGCTAGGCATTTCGCGCGTCGGCACCTCGGACTGCGCGAATAAGCGCATCGAGTGTCGACTCCTCGAGCCCGCAGCTAGGAATTTCGCGCGTCGGCACCTCGGACTGCGCGAATAAGCGCATCGAGGGTTGACTCCTCGAGCCCGCGGCTAGGCATTTCGCGCGTCGGCACCTCGGACTGCGCGAATAAGCGCATCGAGTGTCGACTCCTCGAGCCCGCGGCTAGGAATTTCGCGTGTCGATACCTCGGACTGCGCGAATAAGCGCATCGAGGGTCGATTCCTCGAGCCCGCGGCTAGCAATTTCACGTGTTGACACCTCGGGCTGCGCGAATAAGCGCATCGAGTGTCGATTCCTCGAGCCCGCGGCTAGGAATTTCGCGTGTTGACACCTCGGACTGCGCGAATAAGCGTATCGAGGGTCGACTCCTCGAGCCCGCGGCTAGGCATTTCGCGCGTCGGCACCTCGGACTGCGCGAATAAGCGCATCGAGTGTCGACTCCTCGAGCCCGCGGCTAGGTATTTCGCGTGTAGACACTTAGGACTGCGTGAATAAGCGCATCCGGGGTTGACTCCTCAAACCCGCGGCTAGGCAATTCGCGCGTCGGCACCTTGGACTGCGCGAATCAGTGCATCGACCGTTGAATCCTCGAGCCCGCGGCTAGGAATTTCGCGTATCGACACCTCGTACTGCGCGAATAAGGGCATCGATGGTCGACTCCTCGAGCCCGCGGCTACGCATTTCGCGTATCGACACCTCGGACTGCGCGAATAAGCGCATCGAGGGTTCACTCCTCGAGCCCGCGGCTAGGAATTTCGCGCGTCGGCACCTCGGATTGCGAGAATAAGCGCATCGAGTGTCGACTCCTCGAGCCCGCGGCTAGGTATTTCGCGTTTAGACACTTAGGACTGCGTGAATAAGCGCATCCGGGGTTGACTCCTCAAACCCGCGGCTAGGCAATTCGCGCGTCGGCACCTTGGACTGCGCGAATCAGCGCATCGACCGTTGACTCCTCGAGCCCGCGGCTAGGCATTTCGCGTGTCGGCCCCTCGGACTTTGCGAATAAGCGCATCGAGGGTCGACTCCTCGAGCCCGCGTCTAGGTATTTCGCGTGTAGACACTTCGGACTGCGTGAATAAGCGCAACCGGGGTTGACTCCTCAAACCCGCGGCTAGGCATTTCGCGCGTCGACACCTCGGACTACGCGAATAAGCGCATCGAGGGTCGACTCCTCGAGCCCGCGGCTAGGAATTTCGCGCGTCGGCACCTCGGACTGCGCGAATAAGCGCATCGAGGGTTGACTCCTCGAGCCCGCGGCTAGGCATTTCGCGCGTCGGCACCTCGGACTGCGCGAATAAGCGCATCGAGGGTCGACTCCTCGAGGCCGCCGCTACGAATGTCGCGCGTCGACACCCCGGACTGCGCGAATAAGCGCATCGAGGGTCGACTCCTCGAGCCCGTGGCTAGGCATTTCGCGCATCCACACCTCGGACTGTGCGAATAGGCGCATCGAGGGTCGACTCCTCGAGCCCGCGGCTAGGAATTTCGCGCGTCGGCACCTCGGACTGCGCGAATAAGCGCATCGAGGGTTGACTCCTCGAGCCCGCGGCTAGGCATTTCGCGCGTCGGCACCTCGGACTGCGCGAATAAGCGCATCGAGGGTCGACTCCTCGAGCCCGCGGCTAGGAACTTCGCGTATCGTCACCTCGGACTGCGCGAATAAGCGCATGGAGGGTCGACTCCTCGAGCCCGCGGTTAGGCAATTCGCGTATCGACACCTCGTACTGCGCGAATAAGCGAATCGAGGGTCGACTCCTCGAGCCCGCGGCTAGGAACTTCGCGCGTCGGCACCTCGGACTGTGCGAATCATCGCATCGAGGGTTGATTCCTCGAACCCGTGGCTAGGCATTTCGCGCGTCGGCACCTCGGACTGCGCGAATAAGCGCATCGAGGGTCGACTCCTCGAGCCCGCGGCAAGGAATTTCGCGTGTCGACACCTCGGACTGCGCGAATAAGCGCATCGAAGGTCGACTCCTCGAGCCCGCGGCTAGGCATTTCGCGCCCCGGCACCTCGGACTGCGCGTATAAGCGCATCGAGGGTCGACTCCTCGAGCCCGCGGCTAGGAATTTCGCGTATCGACACCTCGTACTGCGCGAATAAGCGCATCGATGGTCGACTCCTCGAGCCCGCGGCTACGCATTTCGCGTATCGACACCTCGGACTGCGCGAATCAGCGCATCGAGGGTTCACTCCTCGAGCCCGCGGCTAGGAATTTCGCGCGTCGGCACCTCGGACTGCGCGAATAAGCGCATCGAGGGTCGACTCCTCGAGCCCGCGGCTACGCATTTCGCGCGTCGGCACCTCGGACTGCGCGAATAAGCGCATCGAGTGTCGACTCCTCGAGCCCGCGGCTAGGAATTTCGCACGTCGACACCCCGGACTGCGCGAATTAGCGCATCCAGGGTCGACTCCTCGAGCCCGTGGCTAGGAACTTCGCATATCGTCACCTCGGACTGCGCGAATAAGCGCATGGAGGGTGGACTCCTCGAGCCCGCGGTTAGGCAATTCGCGTGTTGGCACCTCGGACTGCGCGAATAAGCGCATCGAGGGTCGATTCCTCGAGCCCGCGGCTAGGAATTTCACGTGTTGACACCTCGGGCTTCGCGAATAAGCGCATCGAGGGTCGACTCCTCGAGCCCGCGGTTAGGGAATTCGCCCGTTGGCACCTCGGACTGAGCGAATAAGCGCATCGAGGGTCGATTCCTCGAGCCCGCGACTAGGAATTTCGCGTGTTGACACCTCAGACTGCGCGAATAAGCGTATCGAGGGTTGACTCCTCAAACCCGCGGCTAGACATTTCGCGCGTCGACACCTCGGACTACGCGAATAAGCGCATCGAGGGTCGACTCCTCGAGGCCGCCGCTCCGAATGTCGCGCGTCGACACCCCGGACTGCGCGAATAAGCGCATCGAGGGTCGACTCCTCGAGCCCGCGGCTAGGAACTTAGCGCATCGTCACCTCGGACTGCGCGAATCAGCGCATCCGACCATTGACTCCTCAAACCCGCGGCTAGGCATTTCGCGCGTCGGCCCCGCGGACTTTGCGAATAAGCGCATCGAGGGTCGACTCCTCGAGCCCGCGGCTAGGAGTTTCGCGTGTAGACACTTCGGACTGCGCGAATAAGCGCATCCGGGGTTGACTCCTCAAGCCCACGGGTAGGCATTTCGCGCGTCAACACCTCGGACTACGCGAATAAGCGCATCGAGGGTCGACTCCTCGAGGTCGCCGCTACGAATGTCGCGCGTCGACACCCCGGACTGCGCGAATAAGCGCATCCAGGGTCGACTCCTCGAGCCCGTGGCTAGGCATTTCGCGCATCGACACCTCAGACTGTGCGAATAAGCGCATCGAGGGTCGACTCCTCGAGCCCGCAGCTAGGAATTTCGC